>NW_023270615.1:10496535-10708928 GCF_011800145.1 Mirounga leonina
AAGGAAAGGAAAGGAAAGGAAAGGAAAGGAAAGGAAAGGAAAGGAAAGGAAAGGAAAGGAGGAAGAAACCGTTCATCCTCATAGACAAGATTGTGTAAAAGCGAGAAGTCTGGAATCCTGCAGATATTTGCTCCCCCAAAGCGAAAGCTTGGAGAGCCAGAGGCAGGGATCCTGAGGATGAGAGTGATGTCTTCTCAGGCAGAGCTGACAGCAATATCCAGGTCAAGTGGACGTATCATTTGAGTTGCTGGGGCGAGGTTCACCTGCGGCCACCTCTACTTTAGTTACGTGGGCCAACACATTCCATTTATTACTTAGGCCCGGCTTTGGCTAGTTTTCTCTCATTTGCAGCACAAAGATCCTGACTGATAGAATCTCTCTGTGAGTCCTAGATAGAGATCTTGCATTCTTAAATACAAGCACCAACTCATCAAAGAGTTTTTCTGCATGCTAGAATATAAACCACTGATGCAACTGAGGACTCCAAAAGAATTTAGAATTCCAAATGACAATTTAAACCCCAGGCAGAAACCTGAGCAGGGGCAAGATGAAAGGATACTCAGATCTGGATTCCACTCTCACCTGTATAGGGCACACAGACAGGGGCTGACAAGATTTCTTGTCTTTTTTTCCCCCTGTGCACGGACATCTTATACCCAACTCCTGACACATTATTTACCAAAAGAACCCATTATACCTAGTCGGTATATTTTATATTTCTGGTCATTAGTGTTGTCTGTCTTAGATGAAAAACTCTAAGAGAGAAGGAATTCTATCTGCTAAACCCACTTTATAGAGAATGTAACAGAGAAAAGCCGTTGAAACCTGATCAATGTTTTCTCATGTGGCCACTGCTGATCTTACTACTTCAAGCAGATCCTGAGGCAAGGGTATAAAATTCAAACCTTACCTTGAACTCCAATCAACATTTTCCTGGAAGTCTTAAGTTAAAGCCAGGGATTGCTTCTTTCAGAGCTTTACTAAACAGTAGTGATGTTCAAGGTTGAAATTTACAAGACATCTTGGGGTTGAAATGAATTATGCTTGTCTGAGGTCATCTATCACTTTTTGGGCAACATATGTTCCCATACACACACACCCCAACCCACACAAATGATTTACACTTAAGATACAATCAGAACGCCTTCCTGCTCTCAACAATTAGGATCAGTAAAGAAATTATTAGATTTGGAATTAGTCTAATACCCATCTTCACTGCTTCTTTCTTGATGGGTGACCTTGGGCAAATTGCTTAACCTTTCAAAATGATCTCTCTCTTATAAATAAAATGTTAATGATAGCACCTGACAAATACTTCTGAGGATTTGGTAAAAACTGAACAAGGTACTATAATAGATTGCATTGTAAATAAAAAGGCTTTTACCCTCTTACTCTTTGCTGAGCTGACAAAACTTTTGGGCAGCTTCTTTTTTTAAAAATTTTTATTGTTATGTTAATCACCATACATTACATCATTAGTTTTTGATGTAGTGTTCCATGATTCACTGTTTGCATATAACACCCAGTGCTCCATGCTGAACGTGCCCTCTTTAATACCCATCAGCAGGCTAACCCATCCTCCCACCTCCCTCCCCTTGAAATCGGAGGGGGAGACGAACCATGAGAGACAATGGACTCTGAAAAACAAACTGAGGGTTCTAGTGGGCAGCTTCTTGATTCACCCTGTGCATCTTTCTTAGATACTATTGTTCCGTTAGCCTGATGGGTAAAGTAAAATTGATGATATTTAGCAATCCATTTAAGTAGTATTCCAATAGGCCCACCTTAACACTAACCTCTGAGGTTGGGGTTAAAATCCATTTTAAAACTTATTTTTTTGGCTAGAGTTACAAAATCCATTTCAAAATATAAAGCACATAAAAAATAAATACATGCCTTTTTCCTCCAAAAGAATCTTCAAGTCTAGATGATTTATCATTATCACCCTTCATTTAAAATCATTGTTAAGTGCCAAATTTCTCTGGCAGCTTGGCAAAGCATATGCTTCAGAATTAAGTTGGGTTATCCTATCTTCCTTATATCTCTTATGCCAATAAATTTGACTAATGACCTTGAAATATTAGAACCTCTGACTGTAAATGTAAGTTGAGTCTTTTCCAAAGAAGAAAAGAATTTCAGGTAGCCTATCGATATTCTGGCTCACCACAGAGAGAAAAGCAGTGCACAGAGATTCCAAAGGCCACTTGAGTCACCTGAACCTGGCCAGTCTATTAAATTCCAGCCTTGATGCTAAGAACTAGAGTTGATTTCTGACCCCAATCATAAAGGAAGACCCAAGAGAGGTGCTTTGTTTTGTTTTTAAATAAATAGCATTTGATTCTTTTTATCAATTTTATCACAGTAAAATTTACATAAAATAAAATTCATCAATTGTACAGTTCCAAGAGTCTTGACATATATATATATACTTGTATAATGATGTATGTGTAACTACCACCATAATTAAGATATATAGTTACTTCATGCTTCTTTGTAGAAATGAATGGGACAAGGGGCACCTGGGTGGCTCAGTCAGTTATGCATCCGACTCCTGATTTTGGCTCACAGGTCATGATCTCAGGATTCTGGAACTGAGCCCCATGTCTGACTCCACACTCAGCAGGGAGACTGCTTTTCCCTCTCCCTCTGCCCCTTCCTACTGCTCATGCTTTCTCGCACTCTCTCTCTCTAATAAATAAATAAAATCTTTAAAAAGAAAAAAAAGAAAAAAAGAAATCTCTCCTTAAAATGGTCTTTAGTTCCCAATCACCCAGGGCAGTGTTGAGGGGCTTCTTTCAGTACTAGCTGGGTCCACCAATGGTCAAAGTGACCTGCCAAAGGCCAAAGAGGGCCAAGAAGTAGAAGGGCTGAGGATAAGATGCTGGACACCCTTGGCAATGACCATACCTTTCTAGAGATGAAGCCAAAAAATGGCAAAGAGTCCCTGCAAATGTAGTAGGCAAGAGAGAGCCGACTTCTAAAAATGGCTGTCTTTCAGTTCACGTGGGAGAGTAATGATGACTACATATTTTGGAACTCAGACCACTTAATGCTTATACAAAATTGTTTTTCTGACCAACTCTAATAGCAAAAACCAAAGATGGCTCTGAACAACTGAACAAAAGATGGTTTATCCAACATCTCCAAAGCTCTTGCAGGTTCTAGTCTTAAAATGTTGACAATTTGTTCCTTTCCCTTTAGCCAATTAATTCATAAATACCCTCTACTAAATGTATACATGTTATCATGTGTTTATCAGACATCAACTCTTAGAAACACCAAGTGATGGGCTTCAATCATTGTTTGCCTCCTTTCCAGTAAGTGAACACAAAAACCATACAGGAAAGTAATACGAGGCATTCTCTAAATGTCCTAAGAAAAAAATCCATTCCTCATCCTACTCACTAGAGCAAGAAATAAATAATCCTGAACTTAAGTTCAGGCTGTGGTGACTTTTTAATTATTGAGTAGGAAATAACTGCTATGTGGTTGCTTCCTTTTATCTCACCTTGATGAAGCTGTAATCAATACGCCTATATCATTACTACAAATCTGACTCACTACAAAGTTACCTAAATGTAAATAAAAACCATATCAGGCACAGTTTTATTATAGTCAAAGAAGACCATGTATTTATACATCATTTATTTTCTTCTTATCATTCAGATATAGAAAGTGTGTTGGTAGTTCACAGTACTTAACTTTGAGAATTCTGTGATTAGATCTGTGGAGTTCTAGTTAATTTTTTCTTCCAAACAAAAGGTATGCAAAAGGGGAAAAAAATCTCATTCATTTAAGAAGTGCCTATTGAGAACTATTCTGTGTCAGGCACTGGTTAAAAACTTTGCCCTTCATGGGGCTCGCTGGACATTGGGAAACAGACAAGTATGTGTTTTCAATGCCTGTGACATTTGTGATAAAATGATCTATGAAGAACCAGTGCCATATGGTGCTTTGGGGTGGAGAGAACACAACACCAAAGGAGGACTTAGTAAGAAGGCAATGCTTGACTCTAGCCTTGAAAAATAAGGAAGGACAACGTGGGATGGGGTGGGGCAAGGGGAACACATTGCAAGGAAAGACAGCAGCTTGTGCAAAGGCCCAGCAGTGTGAAAGGCCATTGAACTTGGGGAATTGTAAGCAGTACAACACATCTACGGGGCAGGGTAAAAAATGTAGGCAGGAGTGAGATGTTCCTAATCAGGAAATTTTGCATGCTTTAGAATCTGGACATGAGATCTCATTGTGCAGGTATTTGACACTAAGCAAGGGAGGGAGAAGTATGGATTTCTGCTTGGGGTGGTTCAGAATGTGAATGAGAAAGAGGAGGTCTGGAGGCAGGGAGACCAGTTAATCGACTACTGCAATAGTTCAAGCAAAAGATAATGAGAATCTGAACTAGGAAAGTAAAAGTAGGGATGGGGAAGAAAGAATGGTTCAGGGAACCTTTAAGTAGCTTTTCTGACAGAACTCAGTGATTAATGGTGCCTTGGGAATAAGGAAGAAGTAGAAGTCTAGGATTATTCCAAGGTTTATAATTTGGGTGATAGGTGATTCACCCAGATAGTAAAAATGAAACGCAATTTTCAGGGAAAATCAGAAAAGTTGCTATTTATACATATTAAATTTGAGTTGCCCACACAGAGCTGTCTATTGACAGCAATCTGGATATAGAGCTCAGCGCTAAAGTTTTCATACAGGATACTTGAACATATTTATCTACTGAAGCAAAATAATTCCCATCATTCTGTAGCAGAAACAATGTATTGGAGACTAAGTAATTAGATATTAGCTCAGATCACTATCTCTCCCATTACTCTGGTCCATCATGACTGATGTTAGAGACAAAAAAACACAGATCCAAAGGACGCAGTAAAAACCAAGGTCATTGTAGATCACTAGATACTTACATACTTATAGGATTAACAGTGTCTGGATTCCAAAAACCAGCTGAATATATTCAAGATAAAGCTACAGTACATATTTCAGATTGGGGACTGGCAACAAATAGCTGTAGACTATATTCTGAAAAGTAAGAATTTTCACACGTATCGGGGGCTATTTCTAATCCCAGCATCATAGCCGGGTCCGGCTGCATGTTTCTGATGTTTGGTCCTACCCATAACCCCCTCTAGCTGTCCTTGCCTGGCTATCCCATCTAAGGAGCATGCTTCATTTCCTATGAGCACATGGTAAAATTTGTATCTATGTTTTCTCTTTACTTCTTATTGTTTGTCTTCTCCATCAGACTCTAAGTTCCCCCAGGGCAAGGGACCATGTCTGGGACACAAAAGACCCTTAGTAACTATTCTTGAGTGAGTAAATGGTGAACAAAAGGGGTGGCACAGATAGCCAAGAAAAGGTAGAAAAGGATTAATTCCCTTCACCGCCACATTTATGGGTGGTGGGCCTTCTGTGGCCTCTCTTCCAGTCAAGACATACTTTTCAGATCTGGATCCCTTGCAGTGTACTCAAGGATGTTGCTAGCGGTGTGTGAGGCTGTAAATAACTCTAATGAGAAGGGCTCAAGTCTTCGTGTGTCTGCCTTGTTTTGCACAGCACTCGGCACACTCCCAAGCACAGATGGGCTCTTCATAAATATTATTGAAGGATGATGACACAGAGGATTATTTAATGCTTCTGCATGGGGTGGAGACCGACCTCGGGCCACAAATATACTTTGAAAGTGCTTTACGTCTCAAATCATTTGAACCAAAACGATTTCAGCCTCACAGACTCATCTGCAACTACAAATCAGACACATTCAGAGGGACAAAACTCCAAAAGAATGCCCTTTTCAAGGCTGAAACTGCATTATTCTGGGGTAAATGGAGTCCTTGTTTCAGTAACACTGTAAGAGTAGAACTTAAAGACCCTGAAAGTCTTCCCTCAGGGAACAACGATTATCTGTGAACAATGACATTTTGCCTGAATAATTCATCAGTTTCAAGGGTACAGGCCCCCCCTGATTCTGGAATCCCAAGAGTTTAGGCAAGTGCACCATTTAATGTGTCTCAAGTACTCAGTTGTCATTCTTCTGGGTCCTGGCACTTTCAGGCACATTCCAATGATTTTATTCATTTAAAAAAAAAAAAAAAAGAACAAACTGTAAGGTAAACCATGGTCAAGATAAGATTTTGAAGCTGTATTTATTTTATCTAAGAAGAAAGAAGCTCATAAAGTGTCCATCATGAGAATCCACCTGGGAGCTACACAAAAGATCAAATACCCAAAACAAATCACCACGTCAAAGCCCCACAGGATTCTGGATCCCAACCAGCAAGCATGAATAATCCTTTTAAATGGTCACTTACATATCAGAACAGGCCCTTTGTGAAATTTCTAAGCAAGGCCTCTGGTTTCCTACTGAAACAGAGTTTTATTGGGAGGGAGAGGACAAAGTGAAATCAAGGACTGCCGGGAAATGTCCGGGAGAAAAGAGGACAAATGGTTTTTGTTATAAGAGTGAAACCTGCCTCTCCTGGCCAGGGTTTGGAAAGTTGCTGGCTATCCCCCAGGAGAGTTGGGCAATATTCTCAACTAGTTTCTCAGGGACCATCTTGATCCAGTGGTAGTTACTGGGCAGATGGAATTGTACACTAGAAGACCCAGTTACAAATCCTGGGTCACTTTCTGATTAGCTGTGTAACCTCATACAAGTCACTTAACCTCTCTGATACATGGTTCAACATCTTGAAGATGGTGAGAGGCATGCCTTCCCAATTACCCACTAAATTCATGCAAAGATCAAGTGAAATCAAATGTACACAAGTTCTTTCGAAATTATAAAATTCTGTATAAGTGAAAGGTGTTATTATTAAATATGCTATTATTAAATATTTAATAAATTATTAAATAATATTAAGTAACCTACACAGCAATCAGGATCCTGTATGACCCTGAGTCCTCAATGTCTAAAGATGGCTCCATTTTTGCCTTTTTCTCCACAGTTTTATTGAATCCTTTTTTTTCTTCCTTTTTAATGGAAGGATATAAGCAAAGGTAAATGGAAAAAAATGTGGAATAATATACCCTACTCTTTGGTGCCACTAGGCACTGAGTTTGGATTATACCATGAGCTTGATATCAATATCCCCTGAGGGAGAGAAATAAAGCGGGGAGCATCCAAAAGGTTCTTCCTGGTGGAAGAATCCAAGGTCAAGATACAAAAATCAGTTGTATTTCTAATTGCTAGCAGCAACCAACTGGAAAATTAAATTTATAAAACTATTCCCCTTATAATAGCATTAGAAACATAGAAAATACTCAGAAATAATAACAAAAATCGTGTGAGACCTCTACAGTAAACCACAAAACATACATAAGAGAAATTAAACTAGAAAATATGTAAGAGAAAGTAAAGAAAACTAAAATGAAGAGATAAACCATATTTGTCAAGTGGAGATCTCAATATTATTAAAATGCAATTCTCCCCAAATTATTCTATAGATTCTACTCAATCCCAATCAAAACTGTCACAATTGGTAGACATTGACAAGTTGATTCTAAAATGTATATAGAAATACAAAAAAAGCTAGGATGTATCATTTTTTTAATTTGGCCAAGAAGAAAAAATCACTTGGGGGATTCACTTGATTTCAATGCTTACTTTAAAGGTTTAATAATCAAGACAGTATAATATTGGCATAAGGATAGGCAAAAAGATCAATGAGAGAAAATAGAGAATCCTGAAATAGACCCAAACAGATATGGTCAACAAAGGCACCAAGAGGAAAAAAAAATTCTTTTCAATGACCAAGGTTGGAACTACTGGATATAGGAGAGAAGTAAACCTTGACCCCTGCCTTTCACCACACACAAAAATTAATTCAAAATCATCACAGACTGAAATGTGAAGATTAAAACTACAACAATCCTAGAAGAAAACATAGGGAAAACATCTTTCTGACCTTTGGGCAAGCAGAGACTTCTTGCAGAGGACAAAAAGTATATATTAACTATACAAGAAAATATTAATAAATGAAACTTCATCAAAATGTAAAACTTCTGCTCATCAAAAGGCACCACTAACAATATGAAAAGGCAAGCAACAGGCAGGGAGAAAATACTTGCAATACATATAGCTGACAAAAGACATTAGCCAGAATATATAAAGAACTTCTATAAATCAATAACAAAAAGCAACCTAATTTTTTAATTGAGCAAATGTATATGAACTGATACATAACAAAAAAGTTACACAAATGGACAATAAGCTTATGAAAAGGAGCTCAACATCACCGGTTATGACAATGATGCAAACCTAAGCCAAAAGAAAAATGAAAATTTCAAAGCACACAAGGCTTACTTGGCAGGAGACTTGCAGGATATAAATGTGCATTTGGGACTTGTGTTTTAAGGACCGCAGTATCTTTTTGGCTTGAGGGCCATGCAAAGGGCTTTTTCCCTCATCCTCATCAAAATGGAACCACAAATCACCATGGTTTGTATGTATGTTTTGTGGTTTACAAACCATCTCTCTTTGGAATAGATACCAAAGACTCAAGGAGACTCAGAGTGAGGTTCAAGAGATGCCTCTCCACCCCACCCCATCAGATCTTGCTTTTAATTTCCCTCTTCTAAAAGATCTGCTTCTCAACAAGCTGCTGACACCCCAGGGTCTTGACCCTGACTGCTCTCAGAATCAAAGTATACAAAGATCCCCAGGATATAAGTAATGTGGGACTGGTATCTGTGGAGGATACAGAACCACACAGTGATCAGAGCGTGTCGCATCGTCCCTTCAACTCAGCAAGGGTCAACACCCAAATGCTACTCACACTATAGGGAGAGTAGGGTCAGCAAAAGTGGCTGAATGTCAAATCGATACCAAGTGAATTTGAGAGTAAGCATGCCAAAGAATGGGCTCTATTTGTTAAAAGTGGTAAGAGGCTTGAAATGGAACTCCAGTTTCAGCCTTAGTCTCTGAGAACCTTTAGGAGAAAGATGAAGTTCCCATTTAAAAGAAAAAAATCAAGACCAATTAAATCTATGTGAGGTGGGGAGGGGAACCCACATGGCTGGAGGAGCAACACCCTGAGTTACAGAAGCCAAGGGTTGGGGAGCAGGCCTGGGGAGCTCAGAAGAGCTCGTTAGGACTCCTGAGTTGTTGGCTGAAAACAGAGGTTCTCGGGCGGGGTGGGGGGGTGCGCAGCAGACAAGTGCATGCCCTTTATTCTGGCTGCCTGGCACATCTGCCCCATCTTCTCAGGCTCCTGCCTGGACACTGTCTTGCTTCTCATTTGTCGTCTCTACTGAGGCCTGGAGCAAAATGGCCCTGGAACCCATGCCCTGCTCCACGGCTCAAGGAGCCTCATTTGCGCCCCACCCCCAGGAGAAGGCCTGGCCAGTGGTCAGCCCACTATCCCATGGGCAGGGGAAAAGAGGAATGGATCCTTCATCCTGCCTTCTCATTCTTCCCACTGAGGCTCCACTTCCTGGGGTGGCGACTGTGCTGTGGGTCCCTCTCCTCATCCTTGTCCAGCCTCATCTCCTTGCTTCTGAGGGTGGGACCGAGGGCAACATGAAGCACGGGGGAACCCTTGAGATTAGAGGGCTTGACTAACGTAGGCCTCACCCGGGGAGCTGTCACCTGGAAGCCTGAGCAGCCAAGGGTGTCACATCAGCACTTGAGACTCAGAGTAAGCCATGCAGCTTCCTTGGAGGCCCTTGTCCCCTCTCTGGGTTCCTATGGATCTTACAGTCCCACCACGCCATGTGGAGTAGTACTGCAGAGTCATTGAGACCGTGCACTCCAGGGGCGCCTGGGTGGCTCAGTCGGTTAAGCGTCTGACTCTTGATTTCAGCTCAGGTCATGATCTCAGGGTTGTGAGATCGAGCCCCACGTTGGGCTCTGCACTGAGTGTGGAGCCTGCTTAAGATTCTCTCTCTCCCTCTCCCTCTGCCCCAACCCCTGCTCTCTCTCTCTCTCTGAGAATCCGCACCCGCACCACTCAAAAAAAAAAAAAAAGACCCTGCACTCTGGAGCTGGAGTGGCTCGGTTAGAATCCCAGTTCCACCCTTGCTAGGCCCTGATCTTGACCAAGTTATTTAACTTCCCTGTACCTCAGTTCCTTCATCTGTAAAATGGGCTCACAGTGTAGTTATGATGACTATCAAGTTTACAGAATGTGCTTACAGCAGTGCCCAGCACAGAGTTAGAAAATCAAAATCAGGGCGCCTGGGTGGCTCAGTCGTTGGGCATCTGCCTTCGGCTCAGGTCATGATCCCAAGGTCCTGGGATCGAGTGCCACATCGGGCTCCCTGCTCCACGGGAAGCCTGCTTCTCCCTCTCCCACTCCCCCTGCTTGTATTCCTGCTCTCGTTGTGTCTCTCTCTGTCAAATAAATAAATAAAATCTTAAAAAAAAAAAAAAAGAAAGAAAATCAAAATCAGTAAGGAAAGGGTACTGGCACAAAAATAGACATATAGATCAATGGAACAGAACAATAAAGAGCTCAGAAATAAACCCATGCTTATATATTCAATTAATCTATGACAAAGGAGGCAAGAATATACAATGGGGAAAAGACAGTCTCTTCAATAAATGATGTTGGGAAAACTGGACAGTTACATTCAAAAGAATGGAATTGGACCACTTTCTTACACCATGCACAAAAATAAACTCAAAATGAATTAAAAACCTAAATGTGAGACCTGAAACCATAAAACTCCTAGAAGAAAACATAGGCAGTAATTTTTTGGCTGTCAGCTACAGAAACATCTTCCATTGATAAAACAAAAAGACCACCTACTGAACGGGAGCAGATATTTGCAAATAACATATCCACTAAGGGGTTAATATCCAAAATATATAAAAAAAACTTATTCAACTCAATCATAAAAATACAAATTATCCAATTAAAAGTGGGCAGAGGATCTGAATAGACATTTTTCCAAAGAAAACACCCAGATAGCAATACACACACACGAAAAATGCTCAACATCACTCACCATCAGGGAAATGCAAATCAAAACCACATGAGATATCATTTCATACCTCAGAATGGCTAGAATAAAGAAGACAAGAAATAACAAATGTTGGCGAGGATGCGGAGAAAAAGGAACCCTCGTGCACTGTTGGTGGGGATGGAAATTGATACAGCCATTGTGGAAAAGAGTATAAAAGGCCCTCAAAAACTTAAAAATACAATTGCTATAGGATCCAGTAATTCCACTACTGTGTGTTTACTCAAAGAAAATGAAAACACTAATTTGAAAAGATAGGCGCACCCCTATGTTTATTGCAGCATTATTTATAATAGCCAAGTTATGGAAGCAACCCAAGTGTCCACCCATACATGAATGGATAAAGAAGAAACGGCATACATAGAAATGGAATATTACTCAATTATTAAATATAATATGATATAATGCTAAGGGAAATAAGTCCATCAAAGAAAAACAAATACCATATGATTTCACTTGTATATGGAATTTAAGAAATGAAAATAAGACACAAACAAAACGCCAGACTCTTAAGAACAGAGAACACACTGACGGTTCCCAGAGGGGAGGTGTGTGGGAGGATGGGTGAAATAGGTGAAGGGTATCGAGAGTACACTCATCATGATGAGCACTGAATAATGTATAGAATTGTTGAATCATATTGTACACCTGAAACTAATATAAAACTACATGTTACTTATACTTTAATTTTTAAAAAAAGGAAATAATATTTTGTACTCATGAGAAGTGCTAAAATAAAAAAGACTGGCAAAAAAAAAAAATGAGGCACAGAGATCACATGTCTCTCAAGTTCCCACAGCTAAGAAGTGGCAGAACCAAGAATCAAGTTCAGGCCACGTGATTCTTCATGCCCCTGCCAAGTGCACTATACAGGTCTCTAAGTTCCCATACTTCCCACAATTCCCACTGGAGGCAGGGGAGAATGAGCGACAGCTAATGATGAAGGGGACACTGACATCAGAAACCTACCATGAAGTTCTTCATGGTGACATCCTTGCTTACCTGTCCAGGGCCGTGCTGGTGGGCATACTCCTCCCAAACCCTCGAACCCCCATCTGACGGAAATATGGAATGCAAGAGAGGTTGGCAGCAATGATGGCCAGTGAGTCAGAAGGGCTCACAAAGAAGCCATTTCGGCCTAGAATCATATAACGGTCCTGTCAGAAGGAATGGGTGAAAATGATCAGACAGAGGCATCTGCTGCTAGCACGCCATTCCCATAATCATCACAAGCTTCTCTACCACCATTCCATATTTAAACAACCTAAAACAGCTTGAATGAAGCCAGAGGGCATGAGAAACCATCTTTTAAATTCCTGAGTATTGGGGCGCCTGGGTGGCTCAGTCGTTAAGCGTCTGCCTTCGGCTCAGGTCATGATCCCGGGGTCCCGGGATCGAGTCCCACATCGGGCTCCCTGCTCGGCGGGAAGCCTGCTTCGCTCTCTCCCACTCCCCCTGCTTGTGTTCCTGCTCTTGCTGTCTCTCTCTGTCAAATAAATAAAATCTTTTAAAAATAAAAATAAAAAAATAAATAAATTCCTGAGTATTGTAGGGCCCAGCACCTTGACACAGTTAGGAATGTGTCCCACCTGTTGAAATGTGGATGACTATCTCAAGCTTCAGTAGTCTCCATATACTTATACAAGAATTATTGCTGAAATACCTTGTTCCTCAAGATGGCAATTTTAACAAAACTGACCATAAATAAAGATTTATTGCATGAATATTTTTTTAAAGAAATAACCTTTTTATAACATAATGATACCCTGGAACTAAGAAAACTAAAAGCTATTTAACTGCAATACAGAAGAGCCATTAAAAAGAAGAGCAGAGGCAGAACCAGTTAGGGTTCAAATGCCCCATATGTATCAGCCAGCCCCATGAATTCTCTGGCTTCCGATGCTTGGCTTATTATCTGGTAAAAGGGTCAGCAGGCAGGAAATTTTCCTACTTACCCCATCAGCATCAAATGCAGCTCCAAATCCATATTCTCCTCCTTTCATAGCTTCCAGAAGGGTTGTTGCATATGTCAGGTTTGGGTCAGGATGCTGCCCTCCAAAATCTTCCAAAGGAACACAGTTTATTGCAGAATTGGCTGGAGCTCCCAGCTCATCACACAAGACTTTTCTCACGTAGGGTCCCATGACTAAAAAGAGGTAAGTGGCAATATGAAATCTTTGAAGAAACCCCCAAGAGTGTTCTGTTCTGGTTAGAACAAGAAAGACCATTTAATAGCACAAGATAAAAATTCTACAAGCTTTGTCAAGACACAACACAGAGTACTACTTATTTCAGTTACTATTCATTGAGTACCTACTATGTGCCAATTGCTGTGCTGGGCATATAGATGTATCCAATAACCAGTTACATAAAATTTTTCTCCAAAACTTTTCTAATATGTTGCCAGAAAGAAACCAACTACTTAATAATGATCCATTGTGTATTGCTCTTTGTGTATTAAAAAATTTTGGCTAAATATAGGCAAAAACACTAAAGGCTCTAGGAATGTTCTTTGTCTCTGCAATCATTTTAACTCTGCCAAGTATATAATTGGACACTGTAAACCACGGAAGCATATAAAACTAAGCATATTTTGCAAAATAATTGCTAAGAAATTGTATTTTCCAGTTCAACACATTTATGGAGCACCTAACATGGAATTCCTATGTTAAGAATAGAAACATCATATTCAAGGGATGCAAATCACACTGATTCTACATTACTAGGCTCTTAATCCAGCAGTGGGGTGGGTCAAATCTACAGGTGAGTGATTGCAGTGGTAAGACTGGTACTATGCAATGGATATTTATAAAACCATTAGATCCAATGGCTTATGAGAAGAAACAACCACAGGTAAAGTTTCAAGAAAGAGGTAGAATTTCTGGAGGGACTTGAAGAGAATATAAATTTGATAGAGATGGGGAGTAGGGATGCCATCCAAATGGAAAGGACATTATGAACAACGGAATGGAGCCTGAGTTAGAACATACAGCAGATCTGGGGACCAGCATGTAATCCTGTTGGCTGAAATATATGTAAAGCTCCGCTGAGGGACGTCACTCCAGTGGCTAAGCAGGTGAGCACAGAGTGCGGCCAGAGACCGGGGAGATGGGAGTGACTGACTGCTTTTATCTGGGGGCGCACTGAGGAGTGGGGCCCCGAGTTCTCGGCTCCTCTGGGGTGGAGATTGGGGGGCCGCCATTTTCACTCTCAGCCTCCAAAGCTGTACGGAAAGCTCGCAGGGAACAAAAGCTCCGGAGAGCAAACCCCAGCAGATTACTTAGCCCAGACCTGCAAGGGCAGGGCAATTCCGCCTCCGGCAAAGACATTTGGAAACCACGGCAACAGGCCCCTCCCCCAGAAGATCAGCGAGAACAGCCAGCCAAGACCAAGTTTACGGATCAAGGAGAACGGCAGAACTCCAGCACTAGGGGAATATGCACATAGAATTCATGGATTTTTCCCCACAATTCTTTAGTCTTTGAAAGTTAATTTTTTTAATTTTCTTTATTTTTTTCTTTTTCTATTTTTTTAATTTGTCATCTTTCCTTTTTCAACCAACATCTTATCAATCCCTTTTTTAAAAATCATTTTAATTTTCATTTTTAGAGTCATATTCTATCCCTTCATTGTAGTTAACCTTATTTTTTCTCTATATATAAGTTTTTCTGTCTTTAAAATTTTGGGGTACAGTTTCTTCTAACAGACCAAAATATACCCTAAATCTCTAGTGTATGGCTCTGTTCTAGTCTCCTGCCTGATCACATTCTCTCCCTTTTTTTCTTCTTTTTTAAACCAACTTCTTATCTTATAAATTCCTTTTATAAAATCTCTTATAATTTTCATCTTTACAGTCATATTCCATCCCTTCATTTTATTTACCTTTATTTTAGTACATATATGTTTTTCTTTCTTTAAAAATTTGGGAGGCAGTTTCTCCTAACAGACCAAAATACGCCTGAAATCTAGTGTGTGGCTCTGATCTAT
Organism: Mirounga leonina; assembly: GCF_011800145.1. NCBI lineage: Eukaryota > Metazoa > Chordata > Mammalia > Carnivora > Phocidae > Mirounga > Mirounga leonina. Next base: position 10,511,491 of record NW_023270615.1, read on the forward strand.
TCACCAGCCTGATCATATTCTTTTTTTTTTCTTCTTTCCCTTTCTATTCCCCCCGTTCTCGGATCCCCTCTGATCTGTTTAGTGTATATTTTTCTGGGGTCATTGTTACACTTTTAGCATTTTGTTCTCTTATTCATCTATTCTCCTTCAGACAAAATGACAAGATGGAAAAAATCACCTCAACAAAAAGAACAAGAGGCAGTACCAACTGCCAGGGACTTAATACAGACATTAGTAAAATGTCGGAACTAGAGTTCAGAATGATGATTATAAAGATACTAGCTGGGCTTGAAAAAAACATGGAAGATACTAGAGAATCCCTTTCTGGAGAAATAAAAGAACTAAAATCTATCCAAGTCGAAATCAAAAAGGCTATTAATGAGGTGCAATAAAAAATGGAAGCTCTAAAAGCTAGGATAAATGAGGCAGAAGAGAGAATCAGTGATATAGAAGACCAAATGATGGAAAATAAAGAAGCTGAGAAAAACACAGATAAACAACTACTGGATCACGAGGGCAGAACTCGAGAGATAAGTGATACCATAAGACAAAACAATATTAGAATAATTGGGATCCCAGAAGAAAAAGAAAGGGGAGGGGGGAGAAGGTATATTGGAGCAAATTATAGCAGAGAATTTCCCTAATTTGGGGAAGGAAACAGGCATCAAAATCCAGGAGGCACAGAGAACCCCCTCTCAAAATCAATAAAAATAGGTCAACTCCCCGACATCTAATAGTAAAACTTACAAGTCTCAGAGACAAAGAGGAAATCCTGAAAGCAGCTCGGGACAAGAGGTCAGTAACCTACAATGGTAGAAACATTAGAATGGCAGCAGACCTATCCACAGAGACCTGGCAGGCCAGAAAGGACTGGCAGGATATATTCAGAGCACTAAACAAGAAAAATATGCAGCCAAGAATACTATATCCAGCTAGGCTTCATTGAAAATAGAAGCAGAGATAAAAAGCTTCCAGGACAAACAAAAACTAAAAGAATTTGCAAACACGAAACCAGCCCTACAAGAAATCTTAAAAGGGGTCCTCTAAGCAAAGAGAGAGCCTAAAAGTAACATAGACCAGAAAGGAACACAGACAATATACAGTAACAGTCACCTTACAGGCAATACAATGGCACTAAATTCATATCTTTCAATAGTTACCCTAAATGTAAATGGGCTAAATGCCCCAATCAAAAGACACAGGATATCAGAGTGGATAAAAAAAAGACCCATCGATATGCTGCCTGCAAGAGACTCATTTTAGACACAAAGACACCTCCAGATTGAAAGTGAGGGGTGGAAAACCATCCATGCTAATGGACACCAAAAGAAAGCTGGGGTGGCAATCCTTACATCAGACAAATTAGATTTTAAAGATTTTTTTTTTAATTTTTATTTATTCGACAGAGAGAGAGACAGTGAGAGAGGGAACACAAGCAGGGGGAGAGGGAGAAACAGGCCTCCCGTGGAGCAGGGAGCCCAATGTGGGGCTCGATCCCAGGACCCTGGGATCATGACCTGAGCTGAAGGTAGATGCTTAATGACTGAGCCACCCAGGTGCCCCAGACAAATTAGATTTTAAGCCAAAGAGTATAATAGGAGATGAGGAAGGACACTATATTCTACTTAAAGGGTCTACCCAACAAGAAGGTCTAACAATTGTAAATATCTATGCCCCTAACATGGCAGCAGCCAATTACATAAGCCAATTAATAACAAAAGCAAAGAAACACATCGACAACAATATAATAATAGTAAGGGACTTTAACACCCCCCTCACTGAAATGGACAGATCGTCTAAGCAGAAGATCAACAAGGAAATAAAGGCTTCAAATGACACACTGGACCAAATGGACTTCACAGATATATTCAGAACATTCCATCCCAAAGCAACAGAATACACATTCTTCTCTAATGCCCATGGAACATCCTCCAGAATAGATCACATCCTAGGTCACAAATCAGGTCTCAACCGGTACCAAAAGATTGGGATCATTCCCTGCCTATTTTCAGACCACAATGCTTTGAAACTAGAACTCAATCACAAGAGGAAAGTCGGAAAGAACTCAAATACATGGAGGTTAAAGAGCATCCTACTAAAGAATGAATGGGTCAACCAGGAAATTAAAGAAGAATTTAAAAAATTCATGGAAACAAATGAGAATAAAAACACAACTGTTCAAAACCTTTGGGATACAGCAAAGGCGGTCCTAAGAGGAAAGTATATAGCGATACAAGCCTTTCTCAAGAAACAAGAAAGGTCTCAAATGCACAACCTAACTCTACACCTAAAGGAGCTGGAGAAAGAACAGCAAATAAAGCCTAAACCCAGCAGGAGAAGAGAAATAATAAAGATCAGAGCAGAAATCAATGAAATAGAAACCAAAAGAACAGATCAACGAAACTAGGAGCTGGTTCTTTGAAAGAATTAACAAGATTGATAAACCCCTGGCCAGACTTATCAAAAAGAAAAGAGAAAGGACCCAAATCAACAAAATCATGAATGAAAGAGGAGAGATGACAACCAACACCAAAGAAATACAAACAATTATAAGAACATATTATTAGCAACTATATGCCAGCAATTAGACTATCTGAAAGAAATGGATGCATTCCTAGAGAAGTACAAACTACCAAAACTGAAAGAGGAAGAAATAGAAAACCTGAATAGACCCATAACCAGCAAGGAAACTGAAGCAGTCATCAAAAATCTCCCAACAAACAAGAGCCCAGGGCCAGATGGCTTCCTAGGGGAATTCTACTAAACATGTAAAGAAGAATTAATACCTATTCTTCTGAAACCGTTCCAAAAAATAGAAATGGAAAGAAAACTTCCAAACTCATTTTATGAGGCCAGCATTACCTTGATACCAAAAGCAGACAAAGACCCCATCAAAAAGGAGAATTACAGACCAATATCCCTGATGAACATGGATGCAAAACTTCTCACCAAAATACTAGCCAAGTGGATCCAACAGTACATTAAAAGGATTATTCACCACGACCAAGTGGGATTTATCCCTGGGCTGCAAGGTTGGTTCAACATCCACAAATCAATCAATGTGATACAATACATTAACAAAAGAAAGAACAAGAACCATACAATCCTCTCAATAGATGCAGAAAAAGCATTTGACAAAGTATAGCATCCTTTCTTAATTGAAACTCTCACAGTGTAGGGATGGGGGGAACATAGCTCAATATCATAAAAACCATATATGAAAACCCCACAGCAAATATCATTCTCAATGGGGAAAACAGGTGTTCAGAATTATTTGATAGCTATCTAGCTGAATTCCAGGGACCAGACGAAACTAGGGTCCCCTACTCCTCCACCATCTTCCTCCCTTCTCCTCAGTAATATTTTAATAGCAATCAAGAAGATATAGTAGAATGGCTAAAATTGAAAATACTGACAATACCAAGTGTTGGTGAGGACATGGAAAAACTAAAGTCATCATACACTGCTGGCAATGCAAATTGTACAGCCACTTTGGAAAAAAGCTTGGCAGCTTCATATAAAGTGAATTGTGTACTTGTCCTGTGACTCAGCAATCCCCGTCCTGGGTATTTATCTAAGACAAATGAAGTCATGTAACCCATAAAGACTTATTCACAAATGTTAATAGCAACTTTGTTTGTAGTAACCAAAACCTGGAAATAACCATAATTATATCAACTGATGAACAGATAAACAAACTATAGTACATTCCTACAATGGAATACTACTCGGTAGTAACAAGAAATCAACACTGATAACATTCAACACCATGACTCTACCTCTAGAATTTTATGTGAGTGAAAGAAGCCTGAAGAAAAGGGCTTTACATATTTTATGCTCCATTTAGATGGCTTTCTGGAAAAGGCAAAATTATGTAGGCAAAACCAGATGAGTGATTGCCAGGAGCTAGGGATTAGGATGAGGGGTACGACTACAAAGGGCCACAAGGGAACTTGCTGAAGTGAGGGAAATATTCTATATCTTGATTGTCACAGTCATTACATGACTATATGTGTTTGTCAAACCTCCTCAGAGTGCATGCCTAAAAGATGTCAGTTTTACTGCATATTAATTATACCTCAGTAAACCTGACTTATTTTAAAAATATGACATTCGTGAAACATGAAATAGGGCACTATTCATAAAAAAAGTTGTGCTGTGAGAAAATATATTTTACATGGCTCAGCAGTGTTCTGATATTGTAGACACTGGATACTGATCTCACCAAAATTATGATATAATTAGTTGAGAGAAGTGTGCTTGGATTGAGTGAATGGAGAGGGTAAAAGAGAGCTACCACCTCATCTTCCATCGTATAACGTCAGTAATGCCCAAACTGAAACTCAATAAGGAGAAGTATATTCATAGTATTTAGTAATAGGGAGATAAATACTTAAAAGAAAAAAGTTTAAAATGTTAAAAAAAAAAAAAAAGTTGCCTCTGTAGGAAACTGGGGGGAGTTGGGCCCAGATTTTGTTCATAATAAACTTTGAACTACTCGACTGTTTAAACTATATGTGTGTACAGTGATCAAAATAGATTTTTTGGCGGGGGGGCACCTGGATGGCTCAGTCGGTTAAGTGTCTGTCTTTGGCTCACATTATCTCAGGGTCCTGGGATCGAGCTCCACGTTGGCCTCCCTGCTCAGTGAGGAGTCCTCTCCCTCTGTCCCTCCCCTCCACTCATGCACTCTCTCTCTGAAATAAATAAACAAAATCTTTTAAAAAATAGATTTTTTTAAGTGACTACAGTTAACTATCCATTCAACACTTGAATAGGCAGTCTCCAACTCATTTGTTCACCACTATCTTCATTTGTTTCAAAAGAGAGAAAGTGCCAGGGGTGGGGGATGGGGGGATGCACAAAATGCAGGAAGGGGAGTGGGAGATCCAGGCTTCCAGTTATGGAATGAATAAGTCATGGGGATGAAAGGTACAGCATAAGGAATATAGTCCACGGTATTGTAACAGCATTGCATGGTGACAGGCTACATGTGTGGTGAGCAGAGCATAACATATAGAACTGTCAAATCACTATGTTGTACACCTGAAACTATTGTAACATCGCATGTCAACTACACTTCAATTAAAAAAATGATGTATTTTTTTAATTTAAGAAAAAAAAAGAGAAAGAAATTAAAACCCTGAAGTTTTCCAGAACGTTCCAAGTATCTGAACATAAACACATTGTGTGAGTATCTATGAATCCAATCTTCTTCATAATCTCAAAAACCCAACACAGGTAGAGGTCTCCTTAACATTTCTAGTCCACCAACTGGGAGAAGACCACGAACTTACCTCCGTGCATCGCATCAACTCGGATCTTCAGTTGGCCAGGCCCTGTCAGCAAACTCTTGATGGCATTAAAGTCAAAGATGGTCCGAAGGAGGTTGAGATAGATATCTACTGGGTCCACTATCTCCACTAAGGGTAGGAAAGCAAAAGGAAACATCATTGACCATACCCATGAAGCATACTTGGAAGTGTAAAAAAGAATCACCACCCTCATAGCATGAAGTTCTGATCACAATCCCATCATAACCCTACCCATCATGCAGGAAGCCAAGTGTCCACTTGTATGCTAAGTCACAAATTAAGATACATTCAAGATCCTCCCAACTTTTCTGGTCACAAATGGGTACACATAATACAAGCTATACATTCCTCTTTGCAAATGAAGAATCAACCACAAAATAAAGTAGTTAAGATCAAACTGTGCCCTTTTATCCCACCTTCCTTCTACCACCTCCCTTCCAAAGAAGGCACACACCTCAATGCTAAGAGGCATCTTGGCACCCCCAGGTGCCTCTCCTGTGGGGCTCAGCCAAAGAATGACTCAGAAGGCTTAAAACAAATCAAGGAGTGACTTCAGCAGTGACCCTTATTTTCTAAATGCCATTGTGCCCACTAAATCCAGGGTTAGAATTGGTGATGAAAGATACATTCCTGAGTTTGTATGAGTCTCTTGTGTGCCCAATCCAGTACCCATTTCAGGGTGAATGCCAGATATTTAGAAATCCTCATTAAACACAAGTATTCTGCAATGTTTGGCACCACCCAGTGACCAGGAATCCCAAACTAGTCTTTTCCAGTTATTTGACAGATACACACAATGCCAAATATTCATTACATTTTTCAAACTTGGCCATCAACATATAATTAACACTAAGAAAGTATTTTCCTAGAATAGTAAATACTTGACTCTTTAGGCACTAAAATTTGTCCATAAGCCCTGCTTTTAAGTTCATAGTTAAATTTTGAAATGTATGTATGTTGTTTTTCAAATTTTTCAAATACATACTACTTTGGAATTCTGAAATACTTAAACCTGCACTAAACATATTACCAATCCACCTTTAACAATTTTCAGTAAATTCCAGGTATAATATTTAATGAATGGAATTTTAATATGATATATGAAGATATCCCTTCATCTGGTCAAACACCCACCTAAAAATAATTTTCCTTGCACTTAAATCAATATAGTATGTGTGCCTACTCAAATATAATGTAATAATTTTCTGATGAACACAAATCATTTTTAATCTTTTGGCCTGAGAGGGATATTAATTTATACAATAAATTAAGAATTAATCTGTATGAAATGTATACCTAAAAATGGTTAAAATAGTAAATTTTACATTATGTATATTATACCACAATAAAAAAATTAATCTATGAAGTAAAAGTGTACATTAGAAGTCTTACTCCACAATATAAGGTAATATTTTTGGCAATTTCATTCTGGTTCTTTAATTCTTGAACCACTTGCCTAAATATACTTGGTATTCATAGCAGATAACACATAGTAAACAGAAATGTAAAAAAACAAGGAAGCAAGTAGAAATCAGTGAAAGTTGAAAGTTCACATCAAATAGTTCATGCTCTAGACCCCTTAAGGTGAAATGCCAAGGAATGATGTATTTCCAATTAACTCAAGCCTTGCTCAACATTTAAAACAGCAAGAACACAGCACATAAATTATCCCAAATGATTATCTCCAAATTCTTCTTGGGAGCCAAGGAATTCTTCTACCCACCTCCTGATATCCACAGCATTTTAAAAAACTCATCAAATTAACAATATGGCTGCAGAAACAGCCTGAATCTGAGCTCACCAAAGATATGGGTCTCTTAGACAAGTATAAAAATTGTGAAGATACCAGAAGTAAATAAATCATTCATAACTTCTTCCTGATGGTAATGCCTGATTTTTCCCAGTCATCTCGCTGTCCGGTTTTTCCAAACATATGTAAACAAGCATATTTAAATCCATTTGTTTCATATAATATATCCCCTGTTTACAGTTGTCAAACCACTGTGTGTGCATGTGTGTGCATGCTCCCAGCTAGATTAATAAAAGGAGGCACCACTGTTTCCAATATCACATTGCTTCCAGTTAATTTCTGCTGGTTAGCTAAGCAAGCAACTGACTCAAAATCCTTCAAGAAAAAGGTAGTAGTGTTGGCTTAACAGTGTGACCCCTCAACAGTCCATTTCAAGCTCTTCCTTGCCTGTCCCTCAAATGCCATGTGGCTGCAAGCCTGGTATTTAATCTTTTCAGCTAAATTAATTTACTTGTCAAATAAGGATAACATCTTAACACAGACTGTATTTAAGCATATAGGGCACTAAAGGAGTAACAAGGTGGTTTAGGGCTAATTGTATATGTTCTAGGAAAAAGCAACAGGATAAAAGAGGGGGGGACATAATATGCATATATATGGTATTAGTGATGTTATATTGTTCAATATTAATCTGTAAAATTAAAAGTTATAATCTGAGTACTTCAGAAGTTTCAGTCACTCTCTAGTATGGGATATTTGGGGCAATTTCATTCTGTGCTTTGCCTCAATCCATTTGGTACTTACTGAGCTCCTTCATAAAATCTCCTCACATAGTGCTTGGTATGGAATGGGTGATCCTTTGCACATTGAATCAAGTTGAACAGCATGGTTCTGGTTCTGACTTGGAAAAAAAAATGCCTACCATCCATGCGTATTTTTAATAACTCCATTACCTTGTTGGTTCTCTTCTTAACTACATAAAATATTCCAGCATCTTCACTGTAATTGATTAGAAAAGTGAAGACATGGTTTGGCGATTCATGTCCTATTCTTGAAATGGCATAAGGGAGTCAGCTATGACGTTTTTCCTATGTTGAAAGTGATCTAGAGTTTGAGAAGTCATTTTTAAAAGCTGCCAGTTCTGAGTATCTTGGCTGCTCTCACTTCCCTGTACACCACAGTCATACTACATCTGCTTATCAAGTCACTCCCCAAATAGATAAACCAATCACTTTGGTGTGTACACCCCCCTCATCCCAGAAAGCAGAGTCACCTCCACCCATGGAGTTATTCTGAGTTCTTCAAAATATAATCTATTACCTCTAAATGGCTTGAATTTGTTCTCCAGGTCAAATTCTTGTCTTCCAAGCCGAGATAGGTCAATTCGAAGATCAGGGCATATGGCATATTCCTCAATTGTTTTGCTGATCTGATAGATTTTGTCTGAGACCACATCTGGTGCAGGACCTACATTTGGAAATAGCACACCACCAAAAATACATTTTTTTTAAAAAGTGTCTGCAACTTCAATCAGAGGAATGTTACTTCCTTCACCACCAAGCAAAAGAAAGATTCATTTGTTCTCCAAACAATGGACAACAGTTCACCGTTCAATTAGGCTCCATATTCCTTGTGTTGTAATCATCCATGATGGAGGAAATTTGGTCAGCCTCAACTGTTCTACATAGGCTAATAACCCATATGTTTGTTTGTCTGAATCCACTTCTGAGCAATGATACATCTTCCCTAAAAATAGTTTCACACCTGCCAGGGAGACCCGGTTATGTAATCAGCTTTTTTCAGGATATGAGACACCAACAGGATATGCACTTGACAGAAGTGAGGGATTCCAGATTTAAACTGCAGCCTCCCAAGTGCACCTAGAAAAAGAAAATATGACTTCTACTCCCAAGTCTGCTCCCTTGTTGAGGCAGAAGCTTGCCAGGGTTAACTGTTTTCCCCAACTCACACTCTCTAGTGACTTCCAAGTTTTTAAAATGAGGTTTAACCAAAAATACTTGATGTGCTTCCTCACAAGGTCAAGAGGACAATTAGGCTGTGAAAGACTTTAAATGAACATGAAATCAACAGTTGGACCGGCTTCCAATTTTCTTTTTAATTTTTGTATCTTACTGCAAGTCACTTAAGATTTCTTGCAACAAGTTTGGGAATCAAATGAGTACATTGAAAGATCTGAAATATCAATAGATAGGTTTTGTATGAATTATACTCACCAAGTCTACTGTAACTTTCAACTGAAAAGAAATCAAGAAATAATTTCTTTTCTATCCCAATCCTTCAAGCTACACTGTTCAATATAGTAGCCACTAATGATATGTAGCTATTGAGCACCTGAAATATGGCTAGTGAAATTGATACGTGCTGTGCTTGTAAAATACACATCAAATTTTGAACAGTTCATAGAAAAAATCTAATAGATTGCATTTAACTTTTATAGTAACATGCCGAAATAATATTTTCAGTATACTAGGTTTAAAAGTGCATCATTCATTTCACCTTTTGTTTTTTACTTTTTTATGTGGCTACTAGAAAGTTTAAAATCATCTCCGACTCACAATGTATTTCTATTAGACAGTGCTGCCTTAAAGCATAGCACTGTTTTTGTCTCCCAATAAATGCTCATTGAATGTATAAAAAGGAACAGCACCTAAACACCTCAAACTGTACACATTAACTATGTGCAGATTTTTTTTGTATATCTATTATATCTCAAGAAAGTTGTTTTAAAAATAAATACCCCCATTCTAGTGCATGGGAAAGAAGCCTAGTAGATTTTACCCATATTTCCTTGTCCTTTAGGAAAAGTAAAGACTGCAAAGAAACAAAAACAAAAACAAAAACATGGCCCTCCTCCTCCACTCCTCACCATTTTTTATCCTTCTGCAAAATGTAAAACAGTAAATAGTCTTTTTCAGTCTTTGCGTTTTTTATGCTTGTCCGATTGGAGAATGCACGAATATCTCCCTGCTCCCCTAGGTGCCACACTGTGTTCTTTGGCTGTATCCCTCACTTTTAAACAGCCTGATTTAATGACAAAGTATACTGGTTTCCAAAAGTAAAACAACTTCTAGCAAGTTTGTTTTCTATGATGCCACTCAACCACTTGTGTTGTTAACCTCACAGTTCATCAACAACCTCTGCATCCATCGACCACTTCCAAGTTCCTTGACATCTTCCGCTCTAATGAGTTTTCCTCTTCATTTTAGTCAGTGGCTGGTAGAGTCATATCTTAAGTATTATTGTCTCTTGAAATCCTTTCAAAAATACCAAATTTGAGTGTCCTCAACCCACAGATTCCTTATCAGCCAGCTACCCTACTCCATACTTCTGCTGAACCTGCCCTTTCCTATACTGATGCTTATCATCACTTGATTAATCCCAGGCTATCCATCCATTCTAGTTTCACTGGTCTCTAATCTCAGGCAAGACCCTAAGGTCCACCATTTGAGCCATACCTTTGTTAGCATAATAACATGAACCTACATTTATTGAAACTTACATATACCACCTTTCACACTTTACCTGGAATTCAGCACTCACAAAAAGCAGATGAAGTAGGAGTTATTATTACCCTCATTTTCCAAATGGGGAAACTGAAATTTGAAGAGGTGGAGATCTTTAACCAAGGTCCTATCATTGGTAATAGACAGAGGCTGGATTTTGAATCCTAATCGTCTGATGTCTGCTCAGACACCCGTAACAAGTATAAGCCGCCTTGAGGCTGTGCCAAACCTACACAGCCATTCCCCAACCCTGAGACATCACCATCAGCCACCCCCACTGCTGCAATTTCCAGACTCCCACATACTGTTGGAGGTAGTCAAAAATTACACCAATTGACTCCCCCTAAGAATGAGGCCACTTAGCTTTTTGACTTCTCATGTATGAATCATCAATACATTTCCCAGAGTACCTTTTACAAAATACATCCCAAGTCCTTCCTCTCCTTGTCCCATTATCTCAGCAGGCAATTTTCTTCTTACTTTCTTTTTGAACAGGTATAGTAACTATTACCCCAAACTTTCATTCTGCACCCCTCAGAGTTGTTTTGTTCCCCATCCTTGCCTTCTCTTTCAGAAGTTCTGCTCCCTTCCCAGAATCTAGGCTCTAATTGAGCTCCATACCTTACTAATTCTGTGACACTGGTCAAGCTTTTTAAAACATTTTATTCCTCAGTGACTTCAGCGGGTTGTTATGAGGATTAAATAAGATAATGTAAGTAAGTTCTGAGTATGGTGCCCAGCACATTGTAAGATTCTAAAAAATCCAGTATTTTTATTATGGATTCCATTTCCCCTCTAACATCTTCATCTCTACTTAAAAACATGCTCAGAATGGTCCTGTCCTCTAAATGCACTTTAAAAGCAACATAGTTCCAGATGTGTCCTATTTCCCTGGCTGTGCCTACTAATTCTGTGGACACTTAGCTTTCTTTATTTTTTAAAGATTTATTCATTTATCTGAGAGAGAAACAGAGAGCGTGTGCAAGTGGTGGGGGGCAGAGGAAGAGAGAGAGAGAAACAGACTCCCCTTTGAGCACAGAGCCCACCAAGGGGCTCAATGCCAGGCTGGATGCCAGGATCCCAAGATCATGAGCTGAGCCAAAATCAGGAGTCGGATATCCAACCAACTGAACCACCCCAGTGCCCCAAGACACTTAGCCTTTTAATTCATTCCAAAAAAAAGTATCTATACGACACACAATGAAAAGAGATGAATGCCTCTTCAGGAAAAAGAAATTACAGTAAAATTGATTCTACTTTGAGTAGGAAGAAACCAACTGAATCCTTCTTTGCCATTAGGAATGTTAGCTTCAGTAATGACGCCAAGACGATGCAAATAAGAAGAATTAAGTGTTAAGAGAGGGACTTTCAATGCAGTTAAAGGCCAAATGATAAATTCAATCCCCTTCCTGTATGGCTGAATAGGTCTCATTTCCTCCTGTAATTTCGTCTACAAAATGGGTATTTAAATAATAACTTCTTCCTTTATGTCTCATAGGATATCATAGAGATGACTGAGATGTTCTTATAAGATATGAAATCAAATATAAATTCCAAATGAATTTGGAATCCATTGTTTAGTTTGGCAACTTTTATAACACATTTCTCTACGAATTGCCATTTTCTGAGCCCATTCAATTTCCTGTGTTAACAGCATAGAGAATAACTGAATATTGCCTATTTTTTTCCCTCAAATCCTCAGTAGCTGCTGCAAGACTAGATGTGGGTCCTAGGTATGCTTTCTAATGAAGCAAAACTTCTCAAAGTATAGGACACGTCATAAGATGTTTTTTCTAAAACACTTGATGTGAGTGAAGTTCATTTGTTTGGATAATGTCCCAAATGGCTGCAAGGAGGTGGAAATAATGAATATTCTGGCCTAGGCCAAAAATAATTCATAAAGACTACTGTTGTTGGTTAAAATTCGGCTCCTATCTCTGTATAAATGCAGACTCAGTGTCCTAGATTAAGATTAAGAGACTTAACAATGAAATGCAATGCATAGTTCTTGGATGCATCCTGGTTTGAATAAAACAGCTATAAATAACATTTTGGAGATAATTGGAAAAATTTGAATATAGATTAGGTTTTAGATGATATTAGAGATTGGTGTTATTTTGTTACATATTTTGTTAGGTGTGATAATGTAGTTATGTTGGAATGTCTTTCTTTTTAAGAGATATATTCAGAAATATTTAGGTGTAAAATGTCTTCATGCTGTAATTTACCTTAAAATCCTTTAGGGGAGAAAAGTGCAAAATGGAAAAATGTATATACATTAATATGTGTGTGTGTGTGTGTGTATACATTAATATAAGAAATAGTGAAATAATTCTAAGCATTTCAGCAAGAGAAAGTCAACACTATAGGAAGGAGAGATGTCTACAAGTTATGCTAAAAAATCACTTGTCTGGCCTTGAGCAGCCATGTGAACTTGAGCAAATAACAGCCTCTTGGGGATTTCTTCACCTATAAAATGACAGGAATGATCTAAATGACTTAGAGGGTCCGTTCCAACTTTAAAACCCAGAGTCCTTCCATATCAGATAAGCATCCATTATACAACCATTTCACTGTGCTAAGGAGGGCACAGGACCAAGAGACCAAGTGGATTCAAGATCCCATTAGGCCACTTCCTTGTCATGTCACCTCAAGGGTTATGATGGTTGATTTTATATGTCAACATGACTGGGCCACAGGATGCCCAGATATTTGGTTAAACCTTATTCCTGTGTGTCTATAGGGCTGTTTCTGGATGAGATTAGTATTTGAATCAGTAGATTGAGGAAAGGAGAGTGCCGTCCCCAGTGTAGTGACCTCATCCAACCCACTGAAAGCCTGGACAGAACAAGAGGCTGAGTGAGGGAGAATTCACTCTCTCTGCCTGGCTTCCAGCTGAGACACAGTCCTCTCCTGCCTTTGAGCCCAGACTTGGACTGCAACTTAAACATCAGATCTGCTGTTTCTCAGGCCTTTGGACTCAGACAAGAACTCCGCCATCAGCTCTCCTGGGTCTACAGGTCTCGGGACTTTTCAGCCTCCATAATCACGTAAGCCAACTTCCTCTCTGGGCCCTGGGGCGGGCGAGGCTGCATGCAGGCCCTTTAAGAGCCATCCCTCAGTTCGCTACAGACCTGAGGGTCCAAGGGCACGAGCCTGCTGGTCTTCAAAGCCAGACATTTTGGGGGCTCATCTTTCAGGTGTCAGTCTTTTTATTTTTTAATTTTTTATGTTACATTAATCACCATACATTACATCATTAGTTTTTGAAGTAGTGTTCCATGATTCATTGTTTGTGTATAACACCCAGTGCTCCATGCAGAATGTGCCCTCTTTAATATCCATCACCAGGCTAACACATCCTCCCTCCTGCCTCCCCTCTAGAACCCTCAGTTTGTTTTTCAGAGTCCATCCTCTCTCATGGTTCGTCTCCCCCTCCGATTTCCCCTCTTCATTCTTCCCATACTGCTATCTTCTTTTTTTTTTTCTTAAAACATATATTGTATTATTTGTTTTAGAGGTACAGATCTGTGATGCAACAGTCTTGCACAATTCACAGCCCTCACAATAGCACATACCCTCCCCAATGTCTATCACCCAGCCACCCCATCCCTCCCACCCCCCACCACTCCAGCAACACTCAGGTTGTTTCCTGAGATTAAGAATTCTTCATATCAGTGAGGTCATATGATACATATCTTTCTCCGATTGACTTATTTCCCTCAGCATGATACCCTCCAGTTCCATCCAAGTCGTTGCAAATAGCAAGATCTCATTCCTTTTGATGGCTGCATAATATTCCATTGTATATATATACCACTTCTTCTTTATCCATTCATCTGTCGATGAACATCTTGGCTCTTTCCACAGTTTGGCTATTGTGGACATTGTTGCTATAAACATCGGAGTGCACATACCTCTTCGGATCCCTACATTTGTATCCTTGGGGTAAATACCCAGTAGTGCAATGGCTGGATCGTAGGGTAGCTCTATTTTCAACTTTTTGAGGAACCTCCATGCTGTTTTCCAGAGTGGCTGCACCAGCTTGCATTCCCACCAACAGTGTAGGAGGGTTCCCCTTTCTCCGCATCCCCGCCAACATCTGTCATTTCCTGACTTGTTAATTTTAGCCATTCTGACTGGTGTGAGGTGATATCTCATTGAGGTTTTGATTTGGATTTCCCTGATGCCGAACAATGTGGAGCACTTTTTCATGTATCTGTTGGCCATTTGGATGTCCTCTTTGGAAAAATGTCTGTTCATGTGTTCTGCCCATTTCTTCATTGGATCATTCTGAGTACAGATCCTTTGCCTCTTTGGTTAGATTTATTCCTAGGTATCTTATAGTTTTGGGTGCAATTGTAAATGGGATCGACTCCTTAATTTCTCTTTCTTCTGTCTTGCTGTTGGTGTATAGGAATGCACTGATTTCTGTGCATTGATTTTATATCCTGCCACTTTACTGAATTCCTGTATGAGTTCTAGCAGTTTTGGGGTGGAGTCTTTTGGGTTTTCCACATAAAGTACCATACCACCTGCAAGAGTGAGAGTTTGACTTCTTCTTTGCCGATTTGGATGCCTTTGATTTCTTTTTGTTGTCTGGTTGCTGTGGCTAGGACTTCTAATACTATGTTGAATAGCAGTGGTGATAGTGGACATCCCTGCCGCATTCCTGATCTTAGGGGGAAAGCTCTCAGTTTTTCCCCTTTGAGAATGATATTCGCTGTGGGTTTTTCATAGATGGCTTTTATGATATTGAGGTATGTACCCTCTATCCCTATACTCTGAAGAGTTTTTTGTTTTGTTTTGTTTTTTTTAAGATTTTATTTATTTATCTGACGGAGAGAGACATAGTGAGAGAGAGAGCACAAGCGGGGGGAGTGGGAGACGGAGAAGCAGGCTTCCCACTGAGCAGGGAGCCCGACGTAGGGCTCGATCCCAGGACCCTGGGATCATGACCTGAGCTGAAGGCAGATGCTTAACGACTGAGCCACCCAGGCGCCCCTACTCTGAAGAGTTTTGATCAAGAAAGGACACTGTACTTTCTCAAATGTTTTTTCTGCATCTATTGGGAGGATCATACGATTCTTGTTCTTTCTTTTGTTAATGTATTGTATCATGTTGATTGATTTGCGGATGTTGAACCAGCCTTGCAGCCCAGGGATAAATCCCACTTGGTCATGGTGAATAATCCTTTTAATGTACTGTTGGATCCACTTGGCTAGTATTTTGGTGAGAATTTTTGCACCCATGTTCATCAAGGATGAACACTTTGTGTTGGGAGATTTTTGATGACTGCTTCAATTTCCTTAGTGGTTATAGGTCTGTTCAGGTTTTCTATTTCTTCCTGGTTCAGTTTTGGTAGTTGATACATCTCTAAGAATGCATCCATTTCTTCCAGGTTATCTAATTTGCTGGCATAGAGTTGCTCATAATATGTTTTTATAATTGTTTGTATTTCTTTAGTGTTGGTTGTGCTCTCTCCTCTTTCTGTTCTTTTAGTTTCTATTTCATTGATTTCTGCTCTGATCTTTATTATTTCTCTTCTCCTGCTGGGTTTAGGCTTTATTTGCTGTTCTTTCTCCAGCTCCTTTAGGTGTAGGGTTAGGTTGTGCATTTGAGACCTTTCTTTTTCTTGAGTAAGGCTTGTATTGCTATATACTTTCCTCTTAGGACTGCCTTTGCTGTATCCCAAAGATTTTGAACAGTTGTGTTTTCATTCTCATTGGTTTCCATGAATTTTTTTAATTCTTCTTTAATTTCCTGGTTGACCCATTCATTCTTTAGTAGGATGCTCTTTAACCTCCATGTATTTGAGCTCTTTCCAACTTTCCTCTTGTGATTGAGTTCTAGTTTCAAAGCACTGTGGTCTGAAAATAGGCAGGGAATGATCCCAATCTTTTGGTACTGGTTCAGACCTGATTTGTGACCTAGGATGTGATCTATTCTGGAGAATGTTCCATGGGCATTAGAGAAGAATGTGTATTCTGTTGCTTTGGGATGGAATGTTCTGAATATATCTGTGAAGTCCATTTGGTCCAGTGTGTCATTTAAAGCCTTTATTTCCTTGTTGATCTTCTGCTTAGACGATCTGTCCATTTCAGTGAGCCCCCTCACTGTTAGGGGTCCCCCACTATTATTGTATTGCTGTCAATGTGTTTCTTTGCTTTTGTTATTAATTGCCTTATATAATTGGCTGCTGCCATGTTAGGGGCATAGATATTTACAGTTGTTAGATCTTCTTGTTGGATAGACCCTTTAAGTAGGATATAGTGTCCTTCCTCATCTCTTATTACAGTCTTTGGTTTAAAATCTAATTTCTCTGATATAAGGATTGCCACCCCAGCTTTCTTTTGGTGTCCATTAGCATGGTAAATGGTTTTCCACCCCCTCACTTTCAATCTGGGGGTGTCTTTGGGTCTAAAATGAGTCTCTTGCAGACAGCATATCGATGGGTCTTGTTTTTTAATCCAATCTGATAGCCTGTGTCTTTTGATTGGGGCATTTAGCCCATTTACATTCAGGGTAACTACTGAAAGATAGGAATTTAGTGCCATTGTATTGCCTGTAAGGTGACTGTTACTGTATATTGTCTCTGTTCCTTTCTGGTCTATGTTAGTTTTAGGCTCTCTCTTTGCTTAGAGGACCCCTTTTAAGATTTCTTGTAGGGCTGGTTTCATGTTTGCAAATTCCTTTAGTTTTTGTTTGTCCTGGAAGCTTTTTATCTCTCCTTCTATTTTCAATGACAGCCTAGCTGGATATAGTATTCTTGGCTGCATATTTTTCTCGTTTAGTGCTCTGAATATATCATGCCAGTCTTTTCTGGCCTGCCAGGTCTCTGTGGATAGGTCTTTGCCAATTTAATGTTTCTACCATTGTAGGTTACATATCTCTTCTCCCAAGCTGCTTTCAGGATTTTCTCTTTGTCTCTGAGACTCGTAAGTTTTACTATTAGATGTCGGGGTGACCTATTTTTATTGATTTTGAGAGGGGTTCTCTGTGCTTCCTGGATTTTGATGCCTGTTTCCTTCCCCAAATTAGGGAAGTTCTCTGCTATAATTTGCTCCATTATACCTTCTGCCCCTCTCTCTCTTTCTTCTTCTTCTGGGATCCCAATTATTCTAATGTTGTTTCATCTTATGGTATCGCTTATCTCTCGAATTCTGCCCTCGTGATCCAGTAGTTGTTTATCTCTCTTTTTCTCAGCTTCTTTATTTTCCATCATTTGGTCTTCTATATCACTGATTCTCTCTTCTGCCTCATTTATCCTAGCAGTTAGCGCACCCATATTTGATTGCACCTCATTAATAGCATTTTTTATTTCAACTTGGTTAGATGTTAGTTCTTTTACTTCTCCAGAAAGGGTTTCTCTAATAACTTCCATGCTTTTTTCAAGCCCAGCTAGTATCTTTAAAGTGATGAGTCTGAACTCTAGATCTGACATTGTACTAATGTCCGTATTGAGTAGGTCCCTGGCAGTCGGTACTACCTCTTGTTCTTTTTGTTGAGGTGATTTTTTCCATCTTGTCAGTTTGTCCAGAGGAGAACAGATAAATGAGAGAAGAAAATGCTAATGGGGTAACAATGTCCCCAGAAAATATACTCTAAACAAATCAGAAAAGACCTGAAATGGGGGGAAAGAAAGGGAAAGAAAGAAAAAAGAAAAAGAAAAAAGAAGAAAAAGATAAAAACAAACAAAAACAGAACAAAACAAAAAAAACAGAATGTGATCAAATATGATCAGGCTGGTGCATAGAGCAGTGCCACACACTAGATTTGGGGTGTATTTTGGTCTGTTAGAAGAAAGTGCCTCCCAAAATTTTAAAGAAAGAAAAACTTATATATGTACAAAAGTAAGGGTTAATACGATGAAGGGATGGAATATGACTGTAACGATGAAAATCATAAAAAATTTTACAAAATGAATTATAAGTTGCTTGAAAAAAGAAAGAAGAGGATTTAAGAAGAAAAAAGGGAGAGACTGTGATCAGGCAGGAGAGTAGAACAAAACCATACACAATAGATTTAGAGTATATTTTGATCTGTTAGAAGAAACTGTATCTCAAAATTTTAAAGACAGAACAACTTATATTTATATGCCAAAAATAACGGTAACTACTATGAAGGGATAGAATATGACTCTAAAAATGAAAAATAAAAATGTTTTTTAAAAAAGGGATTGATAAGATGTTGGTTGAAAAAGGGAAAAAGAAAAATTCAAATGAAAAAATTAACTTTGAAAGACTACAGAATCATGGTAAAAAAGCCATGGATTCTATGTGCAGTATTCCCCTAGCGCTGGAGTTCTGCCCTTCTCATTGATCAGTAAACTTGGTCTTGGCTGGCTGTTCTGGTTGATCTTCTGGGGGAGGGGCCTGTTGCCGTGGTTCCCAAAAGTCTTTGCTGGAGGCGGAATTGCCCCGCCCTTGCCAGTCTGGGCTAAGTAATCTGCCCGGGTTTGCTCTCGGGAGCTTTTGTTCCCTGCAAGCTTTCTGTACAGCTTTGGAGGATGGGAGTGAAAATGGTGGCCTCTCAATCTCTGCCCTGGAGGAGCCGAGAACTCGGGGCCCCGCTCCTCAGTGAGCCCCCAGAGAAAAGCAGTCAGTCACTCCCATCTCCCCAGTCTCCGGTCGCACTCTGCTCACCCGGCCTGTGACCAAGCGTTTCTATCTCTGGCACCCAACCCCGTGTGGAGTCTCCAAAGCCAGCAGATCCCTGCGGTGCGCTCCCGCGTGGCTCCTCCCGGGGAAGAAGGTGAGTCTCCCCGGATCTGCTGCTTGTTGGGTCCCTGCTGGAGGAGCAGTGGCCCGACGGTGCTGCAGATCCCGGTTTATGGCAACCCCAAGCTGAGAGCCCACTCCTCGGTTCCGACTCTGCGGCCAGCTTCCCCACTCCGATCCCTGGGAGCTCTGCTGCACTCAGGCGCCCCCGGTCTTTCTGTGACCCCAAGGGTCCTGAGACCACACTGTCCCATGAGGGTTCCATCCCCTGTTTAGCCACTGGAGCGACGTCCCTCAGCGGAGCCAACTTCTAAACGTTCCAATTCTGTGCTCCATGGTTCTATCACTTGCCAGAAGTGGCTGACGGAGGCCCCTCCCCCGCCATCTATTCCCCTGAATATTGCCTCGGATTCACTTCTCCGCACGTCCTCCCTTCCAGAAAATGGTCGCTTTTCTGTTCAGAGAGTTGCTGCTATTCTTTTCTTCGATCTCCTGTTGAATTTGTAGGTGTTCAGAATGGTATGATCCCTATCCAGCTGAATTCCTGGGACCAGATGAAATCCAGGTCTCCTACTCCTCTGCCATCTTGCTCCACGCCCCCCCCCCCCCCCACCATAGGTGTCAGTCTTAAAAGCTGGAGTACCCAGTGTAGAGTACAGACCCCTTCTTCCTCGGAGAGAAGCTCAGGATTTTGCATTCTTTCTAGATGGTGGATTATTTCGCCAGCAGTGAGGTTTATGGTGAGGTTGTGTCCCAGCCTCTCCTACCCACTTTGACAGTTTCCCTCTCATTTGCCCTGTGTAAAGGGGCTGCTCTGCTAGTTTTTAGGGTTTTTTCAGAGGAAACTGGTCTATATATCTGTAGATTCAGTGTGTCCATGAGAGTAGGTGAGTTCTGGATATTCCTACGTCACCATCTTGAACCAGAACCCAGCCAGTTCCTTATAATAAATCTCTATATAGCCTACTGTTCTGTTCCTCTGGAGAAACCTGACTAATACAGCCCCTCACTGGAACTTTCTGAGCCATTTCCCCTTCACCTTGCTTGTCTACCATCAGAGGGTCATTGTAAGACTACGATAGCTGAGGCACATGGATGGCACAGTCAGTTAAGCGTCTGACTCTTGGTTTTGGCTCAGGTCTTGATCTCAGGGTTGTGAGATCGAGGCCCACATCAGGCTCCATGCTCAGTGTGAGTCTGCTTGAGATTCTCTCTCTCCCTCTCCCTCTGCCCCTCCCCCTGCTTTCACACATGCTCTCCCTCTCTCTCTCAAATAAATAAATCTTTTTTAACAAATAAAACTACAATGACGTAAGAGGACAGAAATCAGGACGACTAAGGCATATCCTAAGCCACATACCTCCATTGGCAACATTGAACTTCACTCCAAACTCTCCCCCTGGTCCTCCAGGGCAATGGCTGGCTGTTAGGATGATTCCACCAGCTGCCTTGATCTTCCTGATGATGCAGGAAACAGCAGGTGTCGACAAGATGCCATTCTGTCCAATAATCAGTCGTCCAATCTAGATCAGCCAAAAAAAAAAAAAAAAATCAATCCAGTTACATGGGATCAGAGGCATTTCAATGGGAAGTGCCCCAGGCTCTGTTAACACACAGTAAATCACTTGACAAAAGGAACTGAGTGGGCTTCAGGTTAAGGGATGAAGGAGAGCTCTGGCATTGTCTTTCCAACACCTTTGGGGCACCCACATCTAGCAGTCAATTATCAAGCTGCAAACTGGATCTGCCTCATTGATATTTAGTAGTTTGAAACATCCGCTTTTGATGACCAAAAGGTTAGCTTAAACTACACAAGACGTTCTTAGTTTGTTACTGGCTTAGAAAC
This sequence comes from Mirounga leonina, assembly GCF_011800145.1. NCBI lineage: Eukaryota > Metazoa > Chordata > Mammalia > Carnivora > Phocidae > Mirounga > Mirounga leonina. Next base: position 10,532,646 of record NW_023270615.1, read on the forward strand.
TCTACATGTGAACATGCTAGAAATTATAAGAAAAAAGAAATGGAGTGCTTCTCTGCTTCACCCCCTTCCTCTCTCTTCCTCAGGACAAGCTCATACCGGAGGGCCCTGGCTTACTATAGCCTCGTCATACAGTGGGTGTATTTAACTGCCCTCAGAATGACCACTCTTATGAAGACAAGAATTTTATTTCCGCCACTGACAACACGTGCTGGAGACACCAGAAAAAACTCTCCAGTCATTCCAGGCAGAGATCTGGAGGTCATCCATGGGTGTGGTCAGAGTCTTTCTAGAGCTACAAAATTGACTTTAAAAAAGAAAGCCACACAGCCCTGCACAGTATTACTCAGTATGCTTTGTCTTAAAATAGAGACCAATGTCATCCAATCCAGTGTTCTCAAATGTTACGACAATTCAGAATCCGAATGAAGCCTTACAATTACCAATACTCAGACTGCATCTCAGACTAATTATATTGGAATATCTGGGGGTAGAATCAAGGCTTCATAGTCTTTAAAGCTCTACAGGTGATTTCCACGTTCAGCCAAGCTTGGTGATCAAATCCCCTTGTTAAGAATCAGCAGCACGGCCATCACCTATGAGCTTGGTAGAAATGCAGAACCTCAAGATCCACTCAAGACCCACTGAGGAAGAATCAATAAGTACCTTAACAAGATCCCCTTCCCCCTTCCAGCTAATTCATTTGTCCATTAAAATGTGAGAAGTAGTGCTGTAATCCCACAAGCCAAGTTAAGCTCTAGCATCCAGCTCAACACCAAAATTACTCTGGCACCAACTACACCATTGCTAGAAGTAGGTACTGACCAAATATGAAAATGAGGAAGATACAGGAAAAAAATGTACAAAGAGCAAACACAAGAGCTCCAAGAACAAAGCAGTCCTGGGATGATTTAGCATGGAAAGACCCACAACATCCCCAGAGTACATATTTTCAAGTGGAAGAGGCAGTTTATAAACAAATAAGCCTAATAATAATATTTACTAGTTCGATATGTTTGGGAAGGAAATCGGCAGGGTTCTGTGAAAGAGAATAATGGGGTGTCAATTTTAATAATAAAAATAAACATGATAATAAAATAATAGCTAAGGGAGCTTGGATTTTTATCTTAAGTGCAATGGGAATTCACTGAAGAGCTTTAAGCAGTGGAAGTGATGTGATATCATTTACATTTTAAAAGATCACAGAAATGAGTAGTCCAAATGATCTTTTCAGAAAGCAAGTCATATCATGTCAGCAAAATATGTCAATGACAAACCCAAGGTAAAGCCAAAGTCATCATCATATTCTATAAGGCCCTGCATGACCTGACCCCCAGTACCTGACATCCTCTACTTCCCTCTCTCCTCAGCTCCAGCCACATTGGTTGGTTTACTGTTCCTCAAACACATCAAGCGTGATCAGGGCCTTTGCATTTGCTCTTTCCTCTGCTTTGGACACTCTTACCCAGATATTCATATGCCTCCTTCTCCTATCCTTTGGGTTTCTGTCCCAATGTCAACTACTCAGAGATAGCACCATTGGCTGACCAATATAACACAACACCCACACATCCCTAATTTTCCTATTTTCCTCTCTTTCCTTTACCCTGTTTTAATCTTCTGTATTACACATATTGCCACCTAATATTTTCCATATTATTCGTTTACTTATTTCCCAGCTATACAGAAGCTCTAAGGGCTTTGTTTTATCCACTGTTATATTTTGAGAACCTAGAACAAATCTAGTCTGTAGTAAGATCACAATAAATACGTTGAATGAATTCACCGAAAAAATGAATGAATGGCTGCTATGTGAGAAATGCATTAGAGTGACAAGAGCCAAAAGAGGAAGATCAGATGGAAGAATATTACAGTGGAGCCGAGTGTGGACAGTGTCTTGGACTAGGCTAGAGGCAGAAGAAACGAAGAGAAGGGATTCTATTTGATACTCCTTTTTGGAAGGAGAATGAAAAGAACACATAGTTAGAATGAAATATAAAAGAGAGGAACTCTGGTAGCCAGCCTTCAAGATGGCCCCCAATGATCCTTGCCTTCTGGTATTTGTGCCTTCGTGCAGTCCCCTCTGAATAAGTCCCACACTGAATAAGGCAGAACTGGTGATTAGTAGAACACTGTAGAACTGAGAGTGCATGACTTCCAAGGTGAGACCATAAATGACACTGTTGCTTCTACCTTGCTGTCTTGGATTATTGACTCTGAGGGAGACCAGCCACTCTGTCATGAAGACACGCAAGGAGCCCTGCATAGGCACCCAAAGGGAGAGGAACTGAGGTCTACCAACAGCCAGCAGCAACTTGCTAGCTGTGTGAGTGGGCCATCTTGCAATGGATCCTCCAGTTGCACCAAACGTTCATATGACAAAGCCCCCACCAACATGTGACTGTGACTTCATGAGAGTCCCCAGGTCAGAACAACCTATCTCCTGTGAGTAAAATAAATATTCGTTGCCATGTTAAGACATAAGTTTTGTCATAATTTCTTGCACAGCAATGAACAACTAATACAAGGGCAGTGAGGAAAAGAATCTACTCCCAGATTTCTACCTTTAATAACTTAAGGGATGATGGTGTCATTTGTCAAGATGGGAAAGACATTGGACAATAATTATACTCATATTGTTATCCAGAGCCATAATAAATTATGTTCCACATGCTCTTGTTAAAATGTATTTAGTCATTCAACTCATCTTATTGAGGATTACCATGAAAGAGGCGATGTCGAAGACCCTACAGATACAGCAATAAATATGGTTTAGTCACTGCCCTCAAGGAATAAGTCTGTAGGTTCATGAATCTGAAAAATATTTGTACCTTTGTTCATATTTTTCTGTCTCCCCATTTTTAAGAATTGCTTGTAAAGAAACAACCTTTGAACATGTATCATATGATCTCACTGATATGAGGAATTCTTAATCGCAGGAATCAAACTGAGGGTTGTTGGAGTGGGGGGTGGGGTGGGAGGGATGGGGTGACTGGGTGATAGACACTGGGGAGGGTATGTGCTCTGGTAAGCGCTGTGAATTGTGCAAGACTGTTGAATCTCAGATCTGTACCTCTGAAACAAATAATGCAATATATGTTAAGAAAAAAAAAAAAGAAGAAGAAGGTAGCGGGAGGGGAAGAATGAAGCGGGGGAAATCGGAGGGGTAGACGAACCATGAGAGACGATGGACTCTGAAAAACAAACAGGGCTCTAGAGGGGAGGGGGATGGGAGGATGGGTTAGCCTGGTGGTGGGTATTGAGGAGGGCACATTCTGCATGGAGCACTGGGTGTTGTGCACAAACAATGAATCATGGAACACTTCATCTAAAACTAATGATGTAATGTATGGGGATTAACATAAGAATAAAAAAAAAAAAGAAAAAAAGAAACAACCTTTGAAGGGGGAAGGTGGGGGGGCCGGGGTGGCTCAGTCGGTTAAGCAGCTGACTCTTGATTTCAGTTCAGGTCTTGATCTCAAGATTGTGAGTTCAAGCTCCATGTTAGGCTCCACTGGAGCCTACTTAAAAAAAAACACACACACACACAATGTAAAGTTATATTCGCTTTGGGGCTAGGACTTGGAAAAAATGTAGAAATAAATATATACAATTTATTTATCAAGTAGTTGAGATTATAGACCAACTTTTTATCTTAACTACATTTCAGTTATTTCTTGTTTGAAAAGGTAATATATATTCTGTTTAAGAAGGTTAATGTGGGCGCCTGGGTGGCTCAGTTGGTTAAGCGACTGCCTTCAGCTCAGGTCGTGATCCTGGAGTCCTAGGATCGAGTCCCACATCAGGCTCCCCACTCAGTGGGGAGTCTGCTTCTCCCTCTGACCCTCTCCCCTCTCATGCTCTCTCTCACTCTCTCAAATAAATAAATAAAATCTTTAAAAAAAAAAAAAAAGAAGGTTAATGTGAGGGGCACCTGGGTGGCTCAGTCATTAAGCGTCTGCCTTCAGCTCAGGTCATGATCCCAGGGTCCTGGGATCGAGCCCCGCATCGGGCTTCCTGCTCGAGCCCCACATCGGGCTCCCTGCTCGGCAGGAGGCCTGCTTCTCCCTCTCCCACTCTGTCTCTCACTGTGTTCCCTCTCTCACTGTGTCTGTCTCTGTTAAATAAATAAAAATCTTTAAAAAAAAAAAAAAGGTTAATGTGAGAAAATATACTTGAAAAAAAATGCCAACCTTTAACATTTTGGTTATAATTGGAGGATTAACAGAAGATTAAATTCTAGTTATCTGGAAATTTTACCTATGAAGGTGTGCTCATTAGCCCACCACTACCAGAAAAAAGAGGTAATACTGAACACTGTATATAAATTTAATTGCGGGACATCTCAGGCATGATAAGGGCTAGAGGAGCTGCCTGAGAGCAAGTGATAGAGCTTCTAAAGTTAGACATGAAAAACCATGAAGATATTTGTATCCCTTGCAAATGCTCCCTAAAAGAGAATTTGAGCAGAGAATAATTTTAAGAATCAAGCAGGTAGAATGACCTATTCTGTGAATACTGATCAGCCTTCTTCCCCTGTAGCCACTCCTGTCATTGACCAATGGGTTCAGGAAAAAAGTGATCATGGTGGCAAGGAGGGAGGTTATACATGGACTCAGCAACATGGATTTCCTCTCACCAAGGCCAGCCTGGCTACAGCCACCAGTGGGCACCCAACAGAAACCAAAACTGAGTCCCTAATATGGCACCACTCCCGGGGTGATCAGCTAACCCCCCGGTTGCAGGTTGATTGCATTGGGACCATTTCCATCGTGGAAGGGGAAGAGCTTTTTTCTTACTGAAGTGGACGCACAGAAGAGAAGATACACCCAGAAGAAGAAGCACTGTGAAGACAGAGGCAGAGATCAGAGTAAAGTGGCCACAAGCCAGGGAATGCCAAGGAATATGGCAGCCACCACACCAGAAGCTAGAAGAGGCATGGAATGGTTCACCCTTAGAGCCCCCAGAGGAAGTGTGACCCTGCTGGATTTCAGACTTCTGGGCTTCTTCTAGCAACTGATAAAAAGAAATATAACCTTCGGAAGCCCTGTTGTTTAAAGAAAGAGCACTCAATTTCAAAGTTAAAAGATCTAGATGTGAGTCTTGCCTCTACCCCAGAGGAGGACAAATCACTTCACTTTTCTAAGGCTTCTCGTCTTCATGTGCAAAGCTGAGAATCTTAAGATGAGATCCCATAAAGAAAAACCCTTTGTGAAATTAAGCACGACATAAGTTACCATCATCCTCCTCAAACACTTATTTTTTTTTAAGATTTTATGTATTTATTTGAGAGAGAGAGAGAGCACAAGCATGGGAAGGGGCAGAAGCAGAGGGAGAAGCAGACTCCCCACTGAGCAGAGAGTCTGATGCGGGACTCGATCCCGGGACGCTGGTATCATGACCTGAGTTGAAGGCAGAGGCTTAACTGACTGAGCCACCCAGGCGCCCCACCCTCCTCGAACATTTAAAATTCATTTTTTTAAAAAGATTTATTTATTTATTTTGAGTGAGAGGGAGAGGGAGAGAGCATGTGGGTGAGTGGGGGGAGGGGCAGAGGGAGAGGGAGTCTCAAGCAGACTCCCCACTGAGTGCAGATCGTGTCGCAGGGTTTGATCTCACGACCTTGAGATCATGACCTGAGCTGAAATCAAGAGTCAGACGCTTAACTGACTGAGCCACCCACTAAAATTCACTTTTAGACAGCAGGTTATCCCTTAAGCTACCATTTTACTTTCCAAAAAAAGTCCTAGAAATACTACCTCCGCCAATGCAGCAGACGATACCTTGCAAGAAGAAAATGATCTACTTACATAATTAGCCTTGCGTTTGTTTAGGGCACTGGAGCAGGCAGCGTCTGACTTTTATTCCTGAGTGAAACCCAGACCACAAGGCGGGGGGCGGGGAAGGGTACGGTCCACATCAAGGTGTCCGGCGGCTCCCTCCCCGACCCCCCCTAGCGGGCATTGGGGGAATCGCCACTCCCATCCCCATTCGGTCTGGCTTTGGCTGGAGGAAAGGGAACCAGAGTGGGCTGCACCGGCTCCTGGGAACATGTCCTTCCGTTCCCACTGGCAAAGAGGCGCGAGGGGGCCCCTAATGCACTGTCATGTACACACGCAATAGGCGGTACACACGTATGGCTCCCAGGATCCACAGGAAGCCACGTGAGCACTACCACGCAGGTGCCCGCAGACCTACCTGAGGCACATGCTTTCCCAGACACACAGATACACAGACAGACACAGCTTGAGCTTGTTCCTACCCAGGCAGGACTTCCAAAGGCTTGGGCAAGAGAGGATATAGCAGGGCCCAGTGTGCAATTAGCCACATTGCCCAGGGTGCCCTTACTTAATCATCTCTCTGTGTCTAGTCTCCTAAACTGATGTGGGTACCTCCCACCGATGCTTCAACCTCTCCTGGGCTGCATCATTACTGCTCCACCCCCGAATGGGAATCAGTGTGCCCTCCACATGCCACGGACCAGTGTCCTGAAAAGAGAACATTTTATCTCAGAAAGCTTTCTCCCAGTCTGGCCATTTCTTTACAGCCGGCGCCATATACAGCTAATTTTTAAGATGATTTTCTTTCTCAGGACACCTCGGTGGCTCAGTCAGTTAAGCATCTGACTCTTGATTTCAGCTCAGGTCATGATCTCAGGGTCGTGGGATCGAGCCCCTGCCTCAGGCTCTGTGCTCAGTGGGGAGTCTGCTTGAGGTTCTCTCATTCTCTCTGCCCCTCCCCCCAATTTCTCTCTCTAAACAGGGTTCTGGAGGGGAGCGGGGTGGGAGGATGGGTTAGCCTGGTGGTGGGTATTGAGGAGGGCACATTCTGCATGGAGCACTGGGTGTTATGCACAAACAATGAATCATGGAACACTTCATCTAAAACTAATGATGTATTGTATGGGGATTAACATAAGAATAAAATAAATAAATAAATAAATAAATATCAGGACTTTTAAAAATAAATAAATAAATAAATAAATCTTTAACAAAATAATAATTTTCTTTCTCATGGCTCCCTCTTTCAGAACACTAACAAACTCTTCTTCTAAATTACATTTAGCAATGAGTTCAGTTTCTAATTAGCTCAAAGTCCTAGAGAGCAGTGATGAGCAGTTGAAACCCGCAGGCTAGGATCTCAGAGGCAGATTTTTTACTCCAAATGAGTTTCTCCCAGGAACATAACACTAATGAACGCAAGATTGCTTTCATGTGTGAACTCCCTTCAATACGACTTCCCTCCTATGATTTCCTTTGAGCTTCACCTAAGTCATTTTTTTAAAAAGAGTCCCAAAGAGAGACAAGGAAAAGTAAGCATGACATTCCCCAATATCCTCCACTCACTGTGTCATATCCCTGTCATTTCCAAAGTGAATCAGAGAGCGAAGAGAGCCATAAACAGAAGCTTCCTTGATGGTTCCCAGAGTATTGTATGGACCACACAACCACCACCACGGCCATCTCCAAAGTGCACGGAAAGCCATATACACAAAGATGCCTGTTTCCTGTCTTCATAGTTAAACAAAAACCAAAATCCACAAAGCAAGCCCAAAGCCAAGCCGCCATGATGGCAGGGCTTTGGTCTCTTGGTCCCAGCTGTCAGAGGGGCGTGTCAGAGGGCTGCACATGAGTAAGGCGGAGATGGCTAAGTGGAATTTTGAGAAATAACAAACTCAAGACATGGATGTGGTTATCCAAACATCAAGGGACTTCTCCATTTGCACATGGATAATGATGCAGTTATATGCTTTGTTACATGGAGACCAGATGGGAGCCACTGAGCCCATCCTCAGCTTCCTGTCCCCCTGGAAGTCTTTACACACACACTTCGGGGCTGGAAGGGGGGTTGAGAGTCCACCAGAATCAAACCAAGACGGATTGTTAGGACATTCGGCCCCTAACATCTGAACAGGTGCAGAAAAGTCATGGGCACCCCAGAAGTTTGGCTCAAGTTCTATTCCTCTACCAACTCACCAATTCTGGGTATCTCATTGAGGATCAGGCAATCAAGCTTTCCTCGGGTGCAAAATGGGGGTGGTGACATTAGAACTTATGTCCCTCCTAGTAATTAGGTAATTCAGCACTTGGAAAATACTGAAATCTTTGCCTTGATGTATAGGACTTGGCTCACTGAAATAAGAAAAGACCTGTTTGTTGTTATTTTATGAGGTGCTCAACCCAACTGAAGACCTGCAGAGGAACCACTGGATCTACCTGGGTCAAGCAGGCAGAGTTGAGTGCCCTGAGAAACCGGGATTTTCATACCCAACGGGCAAGGATCCAAGGCCTTCCCTTCTGCTCCTCCCTCCCCCATTTGCTATGTGACTTCGGGCAAGATCCTTCTGTGTCTTGGGTTTGTTATCTAAAAGATGGGAGGTGAGAAGAGGTAACGTAAGCAAGCTCCAGTTCAGTGTCTTGCACCAAATAAAGACTCCAGGAGCTTCCATTGCCTTCCTTCCTCTTCCTCGAGCCATTTCTTAATTCTTCAGTATGAATTCCTTAATTCATAGTCATTGAATGAATCTGTTGTTGTTTTGCTAACCTACAGTGGTTTTCTAATTACAAATATATATATAAACATACATACATGTTCCTTTTTTGGACATTTAGGAAGCACACATAAGCAAGAAGAAAATAAGTCATCTCTGTATCTAAAAATGAGCACTGTTCACATTATGTGTGTACCCCTTTGTGTCTTGGTATCTCTGTTTCTCTCTTTCATTTACATATTTCCATATTTTTACAAAAGGGATTATTGTGTCATCTACATCTTTCACTTAATATATCCAGCCCTTCCCTTGGTCTATGTTTCTGTGTCACTAAATACTCTCCCACAATGTGATTTTAGCATATGTATAGTCTTCCAATATTTAAATGTAGCATCATTTACTGACCAATATAAAAGTGCTTTTTGGGGCACCTGGGGGGCACAGTTGGTTGAGCGTCAGACTCTTGGTTTCAGCTCAGGTCGTGATCTCAGGGTCCCGAGATCGAGTCCCATGTCTGGCTCTGAACTCAGTGCAGTCTCCTTGAGAGTCTCTCTCTCCCTTCCCTTCTGCCCCTCCCTCCCCCATTGGCATGCATGCATGCATGCTCTCTTTCTCTCTCTCTTTAAAATAAATAAAATTTTTTAAAAAGTGTTCTTTTACCTGAAGTTTTTATTTGTGAAACTAAAAAATGTTTGAGTACTAAACACAGGCTATGAAATAAATTAAACTGAATATAGCTTGACAACAATGAAATAGCAAATTAATTAGAACATGCCTACATAAATACAATGTCTTCTTTCTTCTTTAACCACAAAGCCTGCTCACTGAGAAACTGCTGAAGTCCATGGTAAGGAGTGACAGGACCGGGTCTGTACCCTCATCTTGACCTGGATCATTTCATTTTCATATCTGCGCCTCTGACTTGTACTATCTGCTAGGATATGCTATGCCAACCTGCTAACTTACCCGTGTTGTTGAGCTCACCTCAGAGAGCTGCTCTTGCAAGACAGATTCTCGCCTAGAACAGTATGATTTCTTCTACTTCTATTTCTTACTATCGGCCCATCCAACTCTAGCCCGATTCTATTTATTATCCTAGCAACATTGGTCATTTAGGAACACTTAGCCACCTCCTTCGGTTCTATGTAGTCTTCAAACATTTCTGACATCTGGTCTACTCTCCTGTTGAAGACATCCAGGGAAGAAGATATATATTTGGGGGAGGGGGTATCCTGTGCACATGCACACATACATATGCTACTTGATAAACCCTCTAAATGTTTAAAAACACTTTCCATCTGGCACCTTTATAGGTAGACAGGAAATATATATATATATAAAAAACAAAGCTATATATATAACAAAAAACTCAGTATCTTTGGCATCTTTATAGATAGAATATATATGTGTGTGTATATACTTATATATATACACATACTGCAATATATATGTGTGTGTGTGTTGCCTACATATTCCCCCCCCAAAAAAACTCAGTCTCTACAGCCATGTGTTTTTTCCCGAGTAGTTGTCACAATCAATTAAAATGCATTTATGTGGCTTTTAAAATAAATTCCATCAGACCCGTTTCCATCTGGTTGGGAAACAATTACTGCCCATTTGCTAAGTGCCCCCACTCCTCATACTATGTTCCACTGAACTAAAGACCTCTGGCAATAATAGATTTACAACTCAGCAAGATTAAACAATTTACCGTTATTTATGACAGCAGGGCTGGGTTTTCTGTATTATATTCCACATTAGCATCTGTCACTTTACATTTGGGAGATCCTGTCCAAAAAAAGATTATGCCTCCGAACCAAACATTCAGCAAGGCTGCGGGAACAGACACCCTGACAAACATCCTGACAAAATACTTTAATGCATCTCTAGCGTCGGCAGCTGTGCATTTTCAGACAACTCAGCAGATTAGCGTGGAGTCTCTTAGCCTCTGCTTGCTCTGTTCCTCTCAGTAATCTCTCACATGGCCCAGTCCATTAGGCTTGAAAATCCTCATGAAATGAGCAGATTAAGATCTGGCTTCAGTAGGGGGGGTGGGGTCCGCTTGAATGCAACCGGAGCCTCAGAAAGGTTTAAGGTGGAAAAGCATGGCATTGACTCAGCTCATTCATACCAGGAAATAATGCACAGACCCCGCAAAAAAAGTCCTTGGAGTTAAAGTCTATGCCAGAGGAGCTGTTGTCACTTCAAGTACTGTGGCAGGGTGTGTGTGCATGAGCGAGTGTGTGTGTGTGTGTGTGCACGCACGCGCATGTGCAAAGACATGCACACACACTAGGAGCAAGGATGGGATGGCGACTTCAGCAGTCACCACCCAAGCCTTAGCCCACAGCATGGAAGAAAGACAAACGTCAAGAGGAAGCCTTACCAAAGCAACTGTGATCACATCAACAGGCACCTTCTGGTCAGTAAAGCTACCGAGACTACAAAGCACATACGCCCAGGTCCTCTTATTCTTTTTTTTTTTTTTTTAAGATTTTATTTATTTGCGAGAGAGAGAAAGAGATAGTGAGAGAGAGAGCACAAGTGGGGAGGAGAGGGAGAAGCAGGCTCCCCACAGAGCAGGGAGCCCGATGCGGGACTCGATCCCAGGACCCTGGGATCATGACCTGAGCTGAAGGCAGACGCTTAACCGGCTGAGCCACCCAGGCGCCCCCCAGGTCCTCTTATTCTAATTAGAGGAAAAGAGCTTGGTAATAATTGTCTTATGAGAATAAAGAAAACAATTGATTATAATCCTCCCAACAAACATGGAAGATGTGGGGGTAAGTGGTTTTACTTTCCCTATTTGTATAAATGAGGAGACCAACCCCGGAAAGCCACGTGACTTTTCTGCGCTCATACAAGTTGCAAACGGTAGTACTGGGATTCAAATCCAGACCTCCTCCTTTTTTATTATTTTTTCCTGGTGTGTTTAATCATCAGAGCAATGCATACACATGTACGAGTATTTAATAAAGTATATGAAGTAGAAAGAGAAAGGATTCTCCTTCCCCACCATACACAACCACATACCCATACCCCCTACCATACACACACCACAGATGTATTCACTGTTAACTGTTAACTAGAGTATGTTCTTCCAACCCTATTTTTATGCCTACATTATAGAGTTGTTTAACGTGGCCAGAGACCCAGATGACATTTTTAACTAAGCTGCTTTATTAAGTCTTGTGATAAAGCATAATGGTGTTTATTGAAAAGACAGACACACATCAGCAACATTATGTGTGAAACTTGCCTGAAGAATTTCCTATAAAACATCTCTTCTCTTTGAGCCCTCTGTGAACTCTGGAAGTTTGATAGTTTCTATACAGACGAGGGATAGAAGTTGAACTATATTCTTCTTTTATAAATTTTTTTTAAATTTTTTATTTATTTATTTGACAGAGAGATAGCGAGAGCAGGAACACAAGCAGGGGGAGTGGGAGAGGGAGAAGCAGGCTTCCTGCCGAGCAAGGAGCCCGATGTGGGACTCGATCCCAGAACCCTGGGATCATGACCTGAGCCGAAGGCAGACGCCCAACGACTGAGCCACCCAGGCGCCCTGACTATATTCTTCTTAATCTACTAATTGCTTTGTTTCACTGAACAAACTATCATTCGTACCTTTTTCACGTACCGTATAGATCCACCTCCTTTGTTTACGGGTTTTAATGCCTCAGTGGTATGCTTGTGTCATACATTAGGTACCTGCTCTCTACTATTGAACATATAAACTGTTGCCAAGATTTTCTTTTGCAAAATGCTGTGGCGAGTATTCTTGTATGTAGACATTTCCACATTTGTATTAGGAAATTTACAGGATAGATTCTCAGGTTAAGGGATTGGTGGATTATTAGACAAGTACTCGATTAATTTTGATACATACAGCTAAAATGCCTGGGCAAAAAGTTGTGTCGATTTAACTTCCATTCACATGACAATTTTCAAACATTCACACCAACTCTGAGTACTTTCAATTTTTTTCAAATTGATGGATTGTTTTTGTTTATATTTTCTCGGTTATTAATGAGGACGATCTCCTTTTCATATGTTCGTCGTTGTAGTTGACAATATTTCTTTTGAATTTTTTGAATTCTTTACTGATTTGGAAAAGCTTTTCATATGGTGTAGATATTAACCATTTGTTATAAACTCTGGCCCTCTGATTTCAACTTCTTTTCTCTTCCCATTAGAAAGCCTTAAATATAAAACTAGATACCCCTAGCTACAAAAGAGGACTCTTACTGGAGGAAAACAAAAGAAAGGCAATAATTAAATATTACATTACAAAACACCTATAACCAGAAACTTGGAAAGGGAAAGAACAATTTCTGTGATTTGATGCCAAGAAGAAGGATTTCTTTGAATTTCCTGAAAATTTTCTCTTCGTACAAATACAAGCAGTACTCCAAAATTTGACCATCACTAAAAATGTAGGAGATGAAAAATATTTAAAGATTCAGAAAATGTGGATTTTAACAAGTCTTGTGTATATTCTAGATATCCTCTTATTCACAACTAGTGAGAGTCAAGTCAGATGAAAGGACCTAAAGTTTTCCTTTGGCTCCAAAAGTATAAACATTAGAGGCATATTGGCCAAATCTTGAGTGTTTGCAATTAACTGTCAAAGCCATAGGCTAACAAAGGACATTGAGTTTTCTACCTTCAGTTTAAAGATCCCTGGGAAATTCAGACCTTCCCCCCCACTGCCTATTATTTCAAATAATCCTGTTCAAATCCTATCCCAGTATTTGTTTACGTTACTCTTGTCTAACAGAAGAGTGGCCAGGGCCGAAAACATGAAGGGTAAGGTTAGGGAAGTCAATACCTCTGCTTAGTTTCCTCAAAATTAGGTTCCAACTTCTATCCCTCAAGTCTGTACAGAAACTATCAAACCTCCAGAGTTCCCGAAGGGCTCAGGGAGAACAGATGTTTTATAGAAAATTCTTCAGGCAAGTTTCACACATAATGTTGCTGATGTGTGTCTGTCTTTTCAATAAACATCATTATGCTTTATCACAAGATTTAATAACACAGCTTAGTTAAAAATGTCATCTGGGTCTCTGGGCACATTAAACAAAGCTTAAAATAACCCACCCCAGCAACTGGGAGGGCCCAGCTGTTCTTAAAACCTCTCCCATTCCTTTTCCTTCCCCATAAAAAAAGTGAATGACGACTTGAGGCTAAAAGATTCAAGAATGAGCTAACTGAACAGGGAGATAGATGGAACCAAGGGCACCCTAAAATTGGCTATTGCTCATATAATAGATTTCCCATTTCCACAATCCAGGGATGGGGATTTGGGAAGGGAAGCGAGAGAAAGTTATGACAAGCTCTTTAGGGCTTTCTTGTATATTACAAGCCTGCCTTTCCTAATGTCTGGGCCATAGTAACTCATTCCATTCACCTATTCCGTAGTGAACACCAGTAGAAAATACAGAACAATCACCACCCAGTTCTTTTTCCCCTCTGGAGACAAGACCTGAAGCCAGCCAATCCCAGAATTCCATATCCCTCCCAGTAAAGAAGCCTTATATGTTGAAACACAGGCTTCCCCCTCTTGCTGCCTACTTCTTCCCTCCCTACATCCCACACACCGCCATATTCCACTCTGCCTCCCTTCCAAACCTATGCTCCTTTCTTTGGGACCACATCAAAATTTGTTCCCCAGATGGCTCCAGTCAATGTCAGGGCAAGTGCACTCCCATTCTTTGGAACAACCACCTTTGCATGGCCCACTGGAATCAAACACGACTGGTAAAAGCACCCATCTGGAAGGCACTCCGAAGTCCCATGCTGACCCAGCCTTCTTCATACCATTGCACTTCGACCCCCACCTCTGAAAGATTTCACAAGGCATTGAGAAGTTCTTGTAAGCTGAACTGATTCTGTAAGCTGAACTGCACGCTAATATGATTATTACCATTGCTCATCATCATATGGCCAGCATAGTGTGCGGCTAATCAACAAATGGATTTTCTCTTGGCTGAAACTTGCAACGGAGCTATAAGTTGTTTTATTCAATACATGCAGTCAAATCATTATTTTGTGAGATATATTCAGTTGACCATAATAATATTCCCTTACGTTTCTTAAAGCTATGGATGTTACGTAACACTTTCATTTGATTCCCAGGATAACGCAGCCATGCTCTCATACCCAATTTATAGATGAGGAAACAAGTGGTTTCTAGGTATTTCCAGAGGCTGAAGCATTTGCTGGGCAACTTGTATGGCAGAGCTAGGAAAAGGAAGCGAGCCTTCCAGCTGCTGATACAGTGCTTTGTCTACCATACCTCATTGTCTCCCGGGCTCAAGTCAAAAGAGAGTGTGGTTATCACATGAAGAAATCTGGTTTGGGTTTGCCAAATATGCATTTGTAGTGTTTGGTGACCGACCTTTATTTAACTTACAGTTGCTTCTGGATGTAACAGTCTGCATCCATAAAAAAAAAAAGTCCACATTTTAAATGCTAAATTATAGAGCTGTGCTATATATGATATGCTATGATAGCTCTTAATCACTTACAGTGATTTAAACTTAAATTTTAATTAATTAAAATTAAATAAAATACAAGATTCAGTTCTTCAGTCACACTTGGTACATTTCGAGTGTTTGATAATCACATGT
The DNA here is from genome assembly GCF_011800145.1 of Mirounga leonina. Classification (NCBI taxonomy): domain Eukaryota; kingdom Metazoa; phylum Chordata; class Mammalia; order Carnivora; family Phocidae; genus Mirounga; species Mirounga leonina. The sequence continues at coordinate 10,547,766 of NW_023270615.1, forward strand.
GGCTAGTGGCTAGGATAGATTATAGAACCGTTCCATCATCTCAAAAAGTTCTAAAAGTTCTGTCGGACAGTGATGATTTATAGTGTCATCTCCAGAGACAGAAGACTTTAGAAAAAGTCAGAAACATCTCAGGCAGACATAGTGCTGCCATCTGTCCAATATTAAAGATATTTTAGGACTTAAAAAAAAAAGATTAGAACAAAGAGGAGAAAGAGAGAAATGCCCTTAGTCACAGACGGATTCACCCAGAAAAAGGCAAAGGTGTTTATTCATAATGTAGCCACTATTTACACTTAGCTCTTGAAATCTTTAAGAGAGTAAAATAAATTGATACCTAGAGGATCTAAACCCCTGAAGAGTATCTGAAGCAGATGGAAAAAGAAATAGGATATGGTGATTAACATAACATAATAATAATAAAAAAAAAGAAATAGGATAAAAACATCACTTACTTACAAACTAAGTTTAAATAAGTAACAAACTAAGTTTTGCAATTCATTTAAATGATGCTATTTACTCTCATACTTAGTAGTTATTTTTCTTTTGCCCTGTATGTTATGACACAGTCAGAATAAAAATACTTCTGGGGACTTTTTAAATAAGTTCACACAGCCATATAAAAATTACAAAAACAGGTAAAAATGTCTTCTCACTTACTTACAAATCCATTGAAATGGATTATATAAAAATTCAGGAGTCCACAGTGATACTCAAAAGAGCAAAAGCAAAGCCAAACAAATTCATGTGTCAACAGTGGAAGTGGCTATTTCACCAAATCCTGACTCTGAAAATTGGTAATTTAAAAAGGGAGAGAAATAAACATATATTCTGCTTTTCTAGAAGGAACTATATTACGGGAGAGCCCAATCGTGAGGAAAATGCCCAGTTTTTAGAAAAATGCTAGCTGAAGCATGTAGATGGAATTAGAGGATTCAAAAATCATTTTGAAACTGCTAATGAAATAATCTACTCAAGCCAGGATGCTAAACCACTGAGTAAAGTTTGACTGGAACTAGATATTCACATGGTACAAACCTCGCCCCACAGGCTACTGGCCTGTTCCGAGGGGGAAAAGCCTGGAAAACAGAGGCAATCACCACAACAGCCCTATAATCATCTCAGTATCATGAACAACCGGTCACCCAGAGATTGTTTCCTGACACGATACAATATGAATATACACCATCGCCTACAAAATAGTCTTCCAAAAAAAAAAAAAAATTGTTGAGCATGAATCTAATTAAGACTTTAGAACTAATTTCTACTTACACACACACACACACACACACACACAGGGAATATAATGAAAAGTTCAATGACACCATTAAAAAAAAAATCAGAAAATTTCAGAAATGGGGAGCAGAGGGGGGCATTCTACAGGACAACCAATCGACCTAGCCTCTTCAGTAAGTTAATTTCATTAACAAAGAATAAAAATAAAGAGGGAGATATTTTCTAGGTTAAAGCCCTCAAGAAGATGAACAAAATGAGGAAAAGACTGGTTAAAACTTGCTGCCTGAAACTTTGATAAATGTTGACCATTCCCTTCACCCATACCCACCCATTCTAGAAGTAATACTTTCAGATTATTGAAGAGATGGTGATTCTGGGTGGATTAGGACTTGTCATTCTGTCCTTGTAACAACCGTGAGGTTAAGCATGGCTCTATTTTAACCATTTATTAACATGCTAACTATCTCCTAAAATAAACTCCACCCTTAAAGTTAATAAAATGTATTTATCAGAGAAGACCCATTGAAGTAACAAGTTGAAGAGTCCTCATGGGAATGTGTGCCAAGAAATAAGAAAGCATAATAATACCTTGCCCATGCAAATCGATCCTCACCTTCAAAATATCCTCACCCACAATAAGTAAGTGGATGTTTCTCTCACTCGCTGGAAAAATTGGCCCAGGAAGGAGTATGAGGGCTGCCCCCGCTCTCCCAAGGCTCCTTATTCTCCATCACTCCAGGGGAACAGCTTTGTCAGACAAGAGTAAAAGACCATTTGTCAACCTCTCTCCAACTCCCTGATTCAAGCCAACGTTTATCAATCCCAAGTAAGGAGCCAGAGAGAAATACAAGTCCTGTATCACCAGCCGCATCATCTGCTGGGGTTGGAAATCCCAGCTCCACCACCCATGTCACCCCTCAGCGCTTTTCTCCCAATTGCTCTTGGGTTATTTTATTTAGGGAAAAAAATCCACTTTCCCCACCCCTAAAACACTGAGAGAGGGGAATCAGAGTAGACAAACATGGAGCATGGACAACACCAAAGATTGAAAAACAAAAAGAAAGGAAGGAAGGGAGAAAATTAAAAGGAGGGGCTCAGGTAGGAGAAAGGGAATCCACAAGCTAGACTGTTGTTTAGTTTCACTTTTTTTCAATGTTTGCACTCATTTATACATCTGTAGGGATTCCGCTTAAATGTACTATGTGTGGGGATCTGACTGTATGAACAAGGCTGAAACGACTCTTTTAGACATTTCCCACAAAGACCCCTGAAGTGAGGTCTCCCTCTTGCAGAAGTCCGCAGAGGCTGCAGGATTTGGGAAGGAGGACACGGGAGTAGGGGATGATGCCAGAAGGGGTTTCTAGTTGTAGGATAGAAAGGAAGGAGGGAGAAGGAGAAAAACCCAAGGTCTGCAGAGGTCGTGGGAGAAGAGAGAGGAACTGAGGATGAAAACTGAAAGAAGAGGTACAAAATGCTGTCAACCGCCAAAGAGCCTCTTGCAGAGAAGTTAGGAATTGCTTTAAGAAAGGCATGGCAAGCCTCATTTCAGATCAGTGAAATACACACACACACACACACACCCTGAAAGCCCAGGCTGTATGCCATCAAAGTGATCTCCACCCCAGCCCTACCCCAATCAGATTAATAGTGAAGTAATTCCACTGGGTTAACGAACCACGTATATTAAAAATCTTTAGGGTCTACTCTTGCCAAACATGTCAGGGATCCACACTGGAGTGGTGTGTGTGTGTGTGTGTGTGTGTGTGTGTGTGTGTGTACGCACGCGTGTGTTTGAGACAACACTACTGTTAAATCTGGCAGAGCCAAAATTTAGGGGGGGAAGAAGAGAACTGCAAATAGGACACAGGAGAAAAAAGAAGGGGGGAACCACTATGTTGGTAGCTTAGGAAAGAAGTGGGGGGAGGGAGGGTAGTGAATGCGGTCAGAACAGATAGTTTTAAAGGGCTGGGGAAGAGAAGGCCCAAAAGGAACGCGGGCAGGTGCGGGACGTGGGCAGAGCCGGGAAGGGCTCAGGGCGATGTGGCAGGTTCCCTCGAGGCGGAACCTTGAAGGCCTTTCGGGGACCCGGGAGGAGAGGACCTGGGAGAGCCAGTGGCCAGGGGGGCGCGGGGGGGCGGCAGGCTGGAAGGGGCAGGGCGGGGCCCGCGGACTGCGGCGGCGCGGCGGGAGGCGAGGGTCGCCCGGGGCAGGTCACTCACCCCGTTGGCCGCGGCCATCTGCACCACGATCTCGGTGGCCGTCCTGCTGAAGTACCTGCCGTCGCTGCCCACCACCATGGTGCAGCCCTGGCGGTCGCGCAGGTCGATGGACGACAGCACGCTCTGGATGAAGTTGGGCAGGTAGTTGCGCTGGCCCTCGAAGAGGCCGGTGGGCCGCCGCAGCCCCCCGCCGCCGGCCGGCCGCTGGTCCTCGTAGGGCACGGTGGGCACCGTCAGCACCGGGATGGGGCTCCCCTCCATGGCGCCTACTGGCCGGTCCTGCCGCGGCTCCCGGGAGCCGGAGGGAATCTGCAGCCCGCCGGGCCCCCCCCGCCCCCCACCGGCTTGGCTGCGCGCCCGGGCTCCGCCTCGCGCCCCGGCCCCGGCCCCCTCCGCAGCCGGCCCGCGCCCTGCGCCCTGCGCCCTCCCGCGGCACCGACAGCGCTCCCTCTCCGCGCCGCCCCGGCAGAGTTCGGCCTCTACCTTCCCAGAAAGTTTGCTCCCGCCCAACTCCCTCTCCAGCCCGATGGCCCGAGGCGCCAGCAGGATCTGGGCCCCAGCTGGACTCACTTGCGGGGTGTCCCAGAGCCCGCTCCCAGGGCCGGCTAGCCCGCCCCCGGCGACCCTGCTTGCGCGCCTGGCCCCAGCCTTCCCCAGCAATCGCTTCTCTCCGGGAGCACAGCCCCTGCTAGAAGACAGCCCGGGGCGGGCGGGGGGGGAGGTGAGAGCTTGAGCAGGATTTGTGGGCCTCTCCCAGACCCCCACTCCCTCTCCCCTCCCAGCACAGCCCTGTCTCCGGGTCTCCCTGCAAGTGAGCCGTTAACAAGCCCAAGTTTCTCTTTTGAACAAGGGCGAGGGAGGGAGTTGGGAGGGGGCTGAAACTTTTGCCACCAGCGAACTGCGCCAGCCAAAAATAACCCTGGAAAGGCGAACTGAGAATTGTTATCTTCTGCCAGTGCTGAAATTGGAGGCTGAGCGTTGCATGTGTGTCTGTGTGTGTGAGTACACACGCCACCACCACCATTTGTTGCGGGGAATCACAGACTGTCAGGCCCTTCGATCCAGCCCTTCAATCCCACCCAGCCATCCACACTGTTCCCTGGGCTCTCTCAAGGCGGAGAGATCTGCAGCGTGGAAACTTTTTTCCCCCGTTTGTTGTGGTGGTTGCAACAACAGCAACACAGACACGTATTTCTCTATTCTTCTTACTCCTCTCACCCTCCCTAGCCCAGCTCATGCTTAGAAACAGGCTGGCCCCACACTGTATTTGTCCACACTGCAGAGCTCCTACCCAGATTAATCATTTTCAATAGGAGAAGGGTAAAGCCCTGTTTAATATCCTACCGGGAATGAATGAATGAACTCAAATTCAACAAGGACAGGGTACCAGGAACTCTTCTGTGTCCCTTCCATGCGTCTTCTCATCCTGCAGGGGCTAGGGATGTTCTGCCTTGTTTCCATAAAGTCCATCTAAAACCCCAAACCAAGAAATATTCCATAGAAAACAGAAGCGAAGAGAGAATGGACCAAAAGGATACAATCCAAAGAGGGAAGAAACAACTGTTACTTGTTTTTTTTTGTTTCTATCACCTTTCACCCTACAAGCATTTTTGCACCCACTAAGGTGACTGTCCTGAAATCTGCTTCTCCTCCCCCCAAATACCCTCCACTTGCTGGGACCAAACTTGACTTGCTGCAGGGTTAGAAAGTGTTTGATCACAGTAAGATGAGTGTGAATAGGAGCTCACACTTACATGCTGTTTTGCAGTCGACAAAAGGCTTTGCATCTGTTTTCTCTTTGGAGACTCAAACAAAAGAAGAAGAAATGGCATTCATATCATTCCCATTTTACAGATGAGAAAAGGGAGGCTTTCTGGGAGATCAAGGGAGTGGGTAAGATGGCATTTGCAGTCAGTCCGAATTCTTGTTTTTATTAATATCATTGAAGTGTGATGGGGAAACTACTGAAGCCACCAACAGAATCCTGTTGGGACTTTTTAGCTATCCTCTTAAACACTGAAGTTGGGTTGTCATTGTGGTTTTTTTAATATATTTTTGTTTTTACCTCCACTTTCTCCTTGGGCCCTCAAGAGCCCATTCCCCTGCAGCACCCAACAGACGGAACCTCAACACTTCTAAGGATCTGTGTATATCCCTATGGCGTAGGGGTTTTTAAATCACTGTCTAATAGGGCGTCTGGGTGGCTCAGTTGGTTAAGCGACTGCCTTCGGCTCAGGTCATGATCCTGGAGTCCCGGGATCGAGTCCCACATCGGGCTCCCTGCTCAGCGGGAAGTCTGCTTCTCCCTCTGACCCTCTCATGCTCTATCTCATTCTCTCTGTCAAATAAATAAATAAAATCTTTAAAAAAAAAAATCACTGTCTAGTAACATTTTCTTTTGCAAGGAAGGGCAGTATCATTCCCAGAAGAGAAGGTAGCAAATCCTCTGCTCCAGTAAAGAAGAGAAGGACTCAGCCTCCAAGCCTCAGAGGTGACCAGAAGATCTACTCTTCCATCTCTCCACCTCCAACATTGTTTCTCCTACCAAAGCCCAGCCCCTTCCACAGGGCTAAGGACAAGGCATGCACATCTCAGACAAGCTTTTACAGTTTACCAGCCAAGAGGAAAACCTCTTCCCTTGGTTCTAATGCCCATATTCCCAAAGACTGGTCCAGCTCAAAGCAATGTGCCCCACCACATAGCCAGACCCCACAGTGTCTTTGGAGTTACTCCAAAGGAAGGGGGTGTTGTTCCCCAGAGGGAGGAGAGATGGGTGAGCACCATAATTGTCCACCGCGTAAGTGACACTTGCACTGATTGATCAAGTCTTTCAAAACTTATTGTTCTTTTCGCTACTTTGCATCACTGATAAGGAACGCTTCACAGGCTTCTCTCCTCCAGCTGTATGTGACCTTGGAATAATTCCTTAACCTCTCCTCACCTGATATCCTCACTGCGCAATAAGAATCATTATCATCCTCACCTCACTCGTTGTTGGGAAGATTAACGTACTTGGCGTATAGTGTCTGCCAAACAGAAAGGCATTCGATAAATGTTAGATATTCATAGTATTGCCATCCATATCATATTTATCCTTACTATCAATGTCCTCTCCCTCAAGAAGTAATTTACATCTTTGTAGACCACCACTGTATGGAAAGGGTCTTTGGGGAATAGGCGATATTCTATGCACATTGGTTGAATTAATCTGTGGTTTTTGACAATGGAAATTCAAAATATAGAGAGTAAATTTACCCTTGAAACGTACAAAAAGGGTTTATAACTAAAGAAATCTCTTCAAAGCTGTCCTCAAAGTTGGTCAAGTTAGTTCCAATAACTGTGTTACAGTGATGGAGAAAGGAACCTGAGAGGGCCCCACTGAAGAAATGCCTTGTCCTTAGCTGCTCACTGGTAAAATGAGAAGGTCGGATTAGATCAGTGTTTCCCAAAGGGCTCTCCTCAGAACATGACTGCCTCCCACATTCCCCACAAAGCAAGAGCTCCGTGGTCAAGCAACTTAAAAATCCTACACACTCTACCTCATTCTTGAAGTGTTACAGTGCACACATTTTCATACTAAAAGCTCTGAGAGCTTTTAAACTGATGCTTCTCTACCTAAACTCACATGAAAGGGAGCCCTGTTTGCCGAGGTGCCTCTCAGCCTTCTCTGAGCCTCTAGGGAAAGGCATCTCCCTGAGAATTCCTGGCACGTAACAGGAGCAACTGATCTAGCCTTCCTTCCCCTTGGGACTTCCTTGCTCTCGAAAAGGTGTCAGCCGCTATCTTGAGAGAGATTACACTAGTTGCCTCAGCTAGACCTGCATTTCCCACAAAAAGAATTGGGGGGGGAGGGTCAAATAAGTGTTGTAGATTCACAAAGCACATTAGCATATTAAAGACCGTGAAGTTCCACAGAAAAGAAACCTATTTAACTTTAACCTCGCATTTCCACATCTTACCTGACCATGGTAAAGTAAGGTCTTTTGCAAAACACCTATTAACACATCAAAGACATGAATATTCCATGAAACACTTTAGATCTCTGGGGTCCCTTCCAGCTACATCATTCTATAGTTTCCTTTTTCACTTGTGAGGCATTAAAAGATTAATTTCTCTCAGGCTTCCATGTATGAACTTATCAGAACGTGCCAAGGGGAACAGGTTGAATTGCCCAATTAAAAAAAAAATACCCTTGAGCGATTTTGAGACTTAAAATGAATTAAATGATATTTATATTAAATGATATTATATTAAATGATATTATATTAAATGATATTATAGTAAATATTATATTAAAATGAATTAAAGATATTTATAGATAATTTTATTTTATATGTTCTGTTCTTCCATACACTCCCCCCCGCCCCCCCCCCCCCCAGACACACGCCACAATTCCTCACCCACTGCTGGCAGGAAAGACTAGCACACATATTTGGCCCACGGTAATTACACACCCCTGCTCAGTCAGGGTTCACATCTGTGTACACAGTCAGTGCTAAAAACAGGCCGTTGACTCACTGACGCTAAGAGCAGAAGAAATACCAAAAGTACAGGACAAGAAGCAGAAAAGCAGGTAGAAAACCTCCCAGGCGGACATCTTGGATGTACTCTTTTTAATCCGCCCCAGTAGCTTCTGGTCATGGGGAAAGTCAATTACTTATTTCTCCTAAAACACACCGCCTTCCACTAAGCCTTCTGTTCCCCAACAAGTAAAACAACATACCACAATTCCAACAGAACTTGCTGCTTCTCTACCTCCCTCACTAGAAGGCCACTGAGTGAATGTTCAAGTGACAGAAAGGGACATATTGCATGTGTATCTTGCAAACGTTTGTGCACTGATCTCTATGTTCTTGTGTGTCAGGCTTCAAAACTCTGTTTCCCACCTTCATCAATGACTGCCTGTGTGGCCTTGGACAAGATGCTTACCCTCCCTAAAGCTCAGTTTCTGTATCTGGAAAATGAACGTAATGTTACCTACCTCCCAGAGTTGATGACCATATTCAGAGAGCTAATACGTGCAGATTGCTTAGCATGGAGTCTGGAACGTAATTATTATTATTATTATTATTAAATATTACCATTAAGTAATTATTAAAATAGTACTAACATAATTCCTATTACTATAATAATGATTCTGAATCTTTGTATCAGACAGGATTGTCTCTGACGGCGGCCATAGATTATGGCTTATTAACCTTTTCATCACAATATCCAGCATGCCATCACTTGCAAATTAGTGAACTCCTACTAAAGATGAAAAAAAATTATTTTTACTGACCCTTAAGTGTTTCGTAAGCAACCGTGGGAGAAGAGCCTCAGCCTAGTGTGTGGACGCTTCAGTTCTCCCTAGTTTGGTTTTCGAGGAAGCCACAAGAAGCCCAGGAATACAGTAGTGCCGTTAGAAATCCCCTGAGGCCAGCATGAGAAGTTGATGGAAAACTCTTACAGGTGTGGTTTCCTGACTACTGTGCGCTCTGGCCCCAACTCTGAAGAGCATTTAATGTTCATTGACTAACTTGTAAAAATTGTGGTTTGGGGAGAGCAAAAGGTTTCATCTCAATTCACTTTTATCTAAAAAAAATAGGCCACCGGTCAGCCAAAAATGAATATTCCATCTCCAGGGTCCCCCACAGTATCTAGAAGCATCAGTGATAATACAGTAACAGATGGCTAACAAGTTTATAAGTCATCTTATCAAAGTCCTTTATTTCATAAAAGGCAAAAGATTTTCTAAAGCTATCTCTACACTTTTTTAATAGTTGAATTTTGTTTTTAAGGCTTCAAAAAGTAACAACTTAGGTCTTTATTATAAAGGAAATGTATTTTCCATGTTCCACTAAAATTGCATTCCATTAGTCATTTACAATCATAGCCTACGTGGCATTTTTCTTGGGTGGTTCTTATGTTTTGGGTTTTAGGAGGGGATCCCCTCCCCCCCAATATATGGCCAATCTCTGAATAAATACCTAACATTCCTATGTAAAGTCATTTTTAAAAAGCTATTTTATATCCACCTACATCACACAGTTAAATATAAGTATGTCGTACTAGCCAGGATTCCTCCCTTATGAATGGATATTTTTTTTAGCCATGAAGTCTGGGTCAATTTGCATGACTAATATGAAATACTGTGTTACAATAGCCAAGATATGGACACAACCCAAGTGCCCATCACAGGATAAATGGATAAAGAAAATGTGATACATATACATACATACATACACATACACACACACACACAAGGGAATATTACTCAGCCATAAAAAGAATGAGATCTCGGGCGCCTGGGTGGCTCAGTTGGTTGGGCGACTGCCTTCAGCTCAGGTCATGATCCTGGAGTCCCGGGATCGAGTCCCGCATCGGGCTCCCTGCTCGGCAGGGAGTCTGCTTCTCCCTCTGACCTTCCCCCTTCTCATGTGCTCTCTCTCATTCTCTCTCTCTCAAATAAATAAATAAAATCTTAAAAAAAAAAAAAAGAATGAGATCTCACCATTTATGACAATACGGATGGATCTAGAGGGTAAAATGCTAAGTGAAATAAGTTAGTCAAAGAAAGACATACCATATGATTTCAACCATACGTGGGGGAAATAAAACAAAGAAAAAAGAGACAAACAAACAAGAAACAGACTCTTAAATACAGAGAACAAACTGATGGTTACCAGAGGGGAGGTGGGGGCAGGGATGGTTGAAATAGATAAAGAGGATTAAAAGTACACTGAGTAGGGGCCCCTGGGTGGCTCAGTCAATTGAACGTCTGCCTTCGGCTCAGGTCATGAGCTTGGGATCCTGGGATCAAGCCCCGAGTCAGGCTCCCTGCTTAGTGGGGAGCCTGCTTCTCCCCCTTCCCCTGCTTGTGCTCTCTTTCTCTCTCCCTCACTCTCTCTAATAAATAAAGTCTTAAAAAAATAAAAGTACATTGAGTAACGTACAGAATTGTTGGACTATTAGATCATATACCTGAAACTAATATAACACTGTATGTGAATTATACTTCAATTAAAAAAAAATACTGGGGCCCCTGGGTGGCTCAGTCACTTGAGCAGTGGACTCTTGATTTCAGCTCAGGTCATGATCTCAGGGTCCTGGGATGGAGCCCCAAATCCGGCTCTGCACTCAGAGATTGTCTCTCTCCCTCTGCCCTTTCCCCTGCTCACGCAGGTGCGCACTCTCTCTTTCTCAATAAATGAGTGAATGAATGAAAAAGAAATACTGTGTCATCAGGGCCAGTCCATTTCAGGTCTGCAAGCAGATGTCATTGTCAGCCCCTCTGGGCCAGCACAGGCCCAGCACAGGTCTCACTCACCCATGTGTCAGGAACCACTGTCCCTAACAATTCTACATGCCATGCCCATGGAGATCAGTTTTCCCCATGAGATTCCTCCAGTCTTTTGTTCATTCCCTCAGAGCACATCCACAGAGGGCACATTGATTTGAAAATTAACTCAAGCACATAGAGAAAAATAACTCAAGCCCACAACAGCTGCCTTCTAACCTGGGGTTTTCTGGACACAATGTTTTAACCCCAAAGTGAAGCTGATGATCAGGGTTTCTTGGATTAAAATATGACCATCAACTTCAACCAGAAGCCCATGGGCACCTTCACTGTTCAGCATTTTTCTCCCTCTTGTTTCTAATGTTTCCTTGGAAGCCAGAAAAGGGTCACTTCTCATTTCTCATGCAATTGATTTTTCCAAATTTCAGCAGGGACTGAAATCAACAGGGAGGTTTTTACCCAATAGCAGTTGTCTTCATGCATCTTAGTGCCCCAGTGAGTCTGACTTATGTGGGGACATCATTGGTGAGAGTAGCTCAGAGATAAACAATAACCCTTCGCCATTAACCCTATCAGGTATCCAACATAGCATTCTACTCCCTTACACGGCATCCAAACTTTTGACAGATATTAATTATTGGGATTCAAGAATGAGGAAATGGAATTTCTGAGAATTCTCAGGGATTCCAGAATTCATGTTATTCCATAAGTTTCATAACACTTTACTTAGATGCTTTTGAAAAATAAATAGCCACAGGATGCCTGGGTGGCTCAGTCGGTTAAGTGACCGACCCTTGATTTCAGCTCAGGTCATGATCTCAGGGTTGTGAGATTGAGCATCTGTCTGGCTCCATGCTTAGTGGGGAGGGGAGTCTGCTTGGGATTCTCTTTCTTCCTCTCCCTCTGCCCCTTCCCCCAGCTCATGTGCACACACGCTCATGTGCGCTCCCTCTCAAATAAATAATCTTTAAAAAAAAAAAAAAGAAAAATAAGTAGCCATAATAATGAACACAGAATCATATGGTTTTTGGTGCTATTGTAAATGGAATCAATTCTCTAATTTCTCTTTCTACAGTTACATTGTTAGCGTATAAGAAAGCAACTGATTTCTGTGCATTGATTTTGTATCCTGCCACATGACTGAATTACTGGATGAGTTGGGGGTGGAGTCTTTTGGATTTTCTACATAAAGTATCATGTCATCTGTGAAGAGAGAGAGTTTGACTTCTTCTTTGCCAATTTGAATGCCTTTTACTTCTTTTTGTTGTCTGATTGCTGTTGCTAGGACTTCTAGTACTGTATTGAACAATAGTGGTGACAGTGGGCATCCGTGACCTGTTCCTGATCTTAAGGGAAAGGTTCTCTGCTTTTACCCATTGAGAATGATATTCCCTGTGGGTCTTTCATAGATGGGTTTTATGAACTTGAGGAATGTTCCCTCTATCCCTATACTCTGAAGGGTTTTAATCAGGAAAGGATGCTGTATTTTGTCAAATGCTTTTTCTGCATCAATTGAGAGGACCATATGGTTCTTCTCTCTCCTCTTATTAATGTGTTCTATCACATTGATTGATTTGCGAATGTTGAACCACCCTTGCATCCCAGGGATAAATCCCATTTTGTAGTGGTAGATGATCCTTTCAGTTGGATCATCTGTTGGATGCTATTAGCTAGGATTTTGTTGAGAATTTTGGCATTTATATTCATCAGGGATATCGGTCTGAAATTCTCCTTTTTGATGGGGTCTCTGGCTGGTTTGGGGATCAAGGCCATGCTGGCCTCATAGAATGAGTCTGGAAGCTTCCTCTGAGTCTGGAAGTTATTTCTATTTTCTGAAACAGCTTCAGTAGAATAGGTATTATTTCTTCTTTGAATGTTTGGTAGAATTCCCCAGGGAATCCATCAGGCCCTGGACTCTTGTTTTGGGGGAGGTTTTTGATCACTGCTTCAATCTTAGGAGGGGATCCCCTCCCCCCCAATATATGGCCTATTCAGGTTGTTAATTTCTTCCTGTTTCAGTCTTGGTAGTTTATAGGCTTCCAGGAAGGCATCCATTTCTTCCAGGTTGCTTAATTTATCGGCATATAGTTGTTGATAATAATTTCTAATAATTGTTTCTATTTCCTTGGTGTTGTCGTGATCTCTTCCCTTCCATTCATAATTTTATTAATTTGGGTCCTTTCTCTTTTCTTTTGGATAAGTCTGGCCAGTGGTTTATCGATCTTATTAATTCTTTCAAAGAACCAGCTTCTAGTTTTGTTGATCTGCTCTACTGTATTTCTGGTTTCTAATTCATTGATCTCTGCTCTAATCTAAATTATTTCTCTTCTAATGCATGGCTTAGGCATCATTTGTTGTTTTTTCTCCAGTTCTTAAGGTGTAAAGTTAGTTGGTGAATTCAGGATTTTTCTATTTTTTTGAGTGAGGCTTGGATGGCTATGTACTTCCCCCTTGGGACCCCCTTTGCAGTAACCCATAGGTTTTGGACTGATGTGTTTTCATTCTCATTGGTTTCCATGAATTGTTTAAGTTCTTCTTTGATTTCTTGGTTGACCCAAACATTCTTAAGCAGAGTGGTCTTTAGCTTCCAAGTGTTTGAATTTCTTCCAATTTTTTTCTTGTGATTGAGTTCCAGTTTTAAAGCATTATGGTCTGAGAATATGCAGGGAATAATCTCAGCCATAAGATACCTTGGAATAAACCTAACCAAAGAGATAAAGGATCTATACTCTAGGAACTACAGAACACTCATGAAAGAAATTGAACACAAAAAGATGGAAAAACATTCCATGCTCCTGGATCGGAAGAATAGACATTCTTAAAATGTCTATGTGGCCCAGAGCAATCTATGCCTTCAATGCCATCCTGATCAAAATTCCAATGACATTTTTCAAAGTGCTGGAACAAACAATCCTAAAACTTGTATGGAATCAGAAAAGACCCCAAATCACCAAGTAAATGTTGAAAAAGAAAAACAAAGTGGGGGGTATCATGCTGCCTGATTTCGAGCTATACTCCAAAGCTGTGATCACCAAGACAGCATGGTACTGGCACAAAAACAGACACATAGACCAATGGAACAGAATAGAGAGCCCAGATATGGACCCTCACCTCTATGGCCAAATAAGCTTCGACCAAGCAGGAAAGAATATGCAATAGAAAAAAGACAGTCTCTTCAATAAATGGTGCTGGGAAAATTGGACAGCTATATATAGAAGAATGAAACTCGACCATTCTCTTACACCATACACAAGGATAAACTCTAAATGGATGAAAGACCTCAATGTGAGACAGGAATCCATCAAAATCCTAGAGGAGAACATGGGCAGTAACCTCTTTGACACTGGCCACAGCAACTTCTTTCAAGACACGTCTCCAAAGGCAAGGGAAACAAAAGCGAAAATGAACTTTTGGGACTTCATCAAGATAAAAAGCTTCTGCACAGCAAAGGAAACAGTTAACAAAACAAAGAGGCAACCCACAGAATGGGAGAAGATTTTTGCAAGTAACACTACAGACAAAGGGCTGATATCCAAGATTCATAAAGAACTTCTCAAACTCAACACCCAAAAAACAAATAATCAAGTCAAAAAATGGGCAGAAGATATGAACAGACATTTCTCCAAAGAAGAAATACAAATGGCTAACAGATACATGAAAAACTGTTCATCATCATTAGCCATCAGGGAAATTCAAATCAAAACCACACTGAGATACCACCTTACACCAGTTAGAATGGGAAAAATTGACAAGGCAAGAAACAACAAATGTTGGAGGTTGTGGAGAAAGGGGAACCCTCTTACACTGTTGGTGGGAATGCAAGTTGGTACAGCCACTTTGGGAAACAGTGCGAAGGTGCCCCCCAAAAATTAAAAATAGAGCTACCCTATGACCCAGCAATTGCACTCCTGGGTATTTACTCCAAAGACACAGATGTAGTGAAAAGAAGGGCCATATGCACCCCAATGCTCATAACAGCAATGTCCACAATAGCCAGACTGTGGAAAGAGCCAAGATGCCCTTCAATAGACGAATGGATAAAGAAGATATGGTCCATATATACAATGGAATATTACTCAGCCATCAGAAAGGATGAATACCCACTTTTGCATCAACATGGATGGGACTGGAGGAGATTATGCTATGTAAAATAAGTCAAGCAGAGAAAGTCAATTATCATATGGTTTCACTTATTTGTGGAACATAAGGAATAGCATGGAGGACATTAGGAGAAGGAATGGAAAAATGAAGCGGGGGAAATTGGAGTGGGAGATGAACCATGAGAGACTATGGACTCCGAGAGACAAGCTGAGGATTTTAGAGGGGTGGGGGGATGGTTTAGCCCGGTGATGGGTATTAAGGAGGGCACGTACTGCATGGAGCACTGGGTGTTATACGCAAACAATGAATCGTGGATCACTACATCAAAAACTAATGATGTATTGTATGGTGACTAACATAATGTAATAAAAAAATAATAAGCATAGAATCACTTTTCTATAATAGGAGTATATGAAAAGCTTCTGTGGTCTTCTTTTTTAAAAAAGATATCATAACAAGTACATGGCTTATTATTATTATGAACCAATAGATTGTGACAAGATTATAAAACCCAGTAACATAAAAATGGTCTCTACCTAATACAGGCACAGGATAATAGAAAACATTCAGAAGAAATGAATAAAATAAAAGCTAAATAAAAATCGTTTAGAAATTGGAAAGTAATGCCAACATAGTTAAATGTTATCACTCTTTAATTGAAATTTTTAGCCCCACAAAGCATCAACTGTTCTCTTCAGTGGAATTCAAATAATGTAATATTCAGATCTCCTGGCAAGGTTAAGAGCCCTACAGAGAGGCAAATATCAGAATAGTCAACTTAAGGACATATTTTGCTTCCAAAAGCTGGTGTTTCTTACAACACCATGCATGTAAAAAGTACTAGCATATAAACTTATTAATGTTTATCCCCAAGACTGACTCACTATCCACAAGGTCCCGAACACCCACTTAGAGCAACAGATACAAGAAAGTCCCACTGACACCTCTCTCCTATGGCTCCTGTCCTCAGCCCAGAAATGTCAACCTTGACCTTTGACTCCTTGCATCAGTATTTCCTGCTCTTGGTTTCAACTTGAAGTCAGTGGATTTCTTCAAACCACTAAGGTCTCTATATGGACTATTAAGCTTTAATTCTCCCAGGAGAATTATAACACGTCTTCCAATTTTCCTGATTTCTCAACTGATTTTACTCAGAATCCAGAATTCGGGAGACCATACACATTTCCCAAGAAATGCCAGGAAGGAATTCCCAAATGGAAACACTTTCTCTTTGTTCCTTTTCAGAAGAAATCATCAACATAGAGCTTCCCTTCTCATCTCCACATTTTCTCTGCTCACTCATGGTTGTCTCCTCTTTAGGTGCCCAGCTCACAATTTCCCCTCTGCTGGGAACAGCCCCAGTACCGTGAGATGGGCTCTCTGTGGTTATGAACCTACTACATAATCCTGCATTCCTGACCAAATAGAGGGGGTTGGTCCAGGGAGGGATATCTGGCCCAACTGGATTCTCTCACTGTCTCTGGAATTTGAAGAGTGGAATCAAGACATAGAGAGACTGGGGGTCACTTTGATTTGACCATGTAGATAATGTGTGAGGGAAGTATTAAACCCATAGCTACCTGGGGCTCATGTCCCAGGAGCTGTCCTGAACCTCCCGTTTTCCAGTCATGGGATAGATACTTAAGATGCCTCAATATTCTTCATTAAATCCTTCCATGGTTTAAGCTAGCCAGAATTAATTTCTGTTGCTTTCAATCAAAAGAACCTTAGCTAATACATCACTATTCCCTGGTCCAGTTTCTTTAATTTTCCAGGAACAGGAGGAAAAATGCCTTACTGATTTAAAAAATTGATAACCCAGAATCCCATTTATGTAACACTTAGAAACATACAAAGGAATGCTCTGTACAGTTTATAACACACACCCATGGGGTCCACACACAGATTGTGAACAGTGTGCACGTTTACGGCAAGATCATGGCTGACTTGGGGGGCAGTGGTAACATGGGCCAGGAAGAGGCACAAGTGGGGACTTCAACAGTATGGTAATGCTTGATTTCCAACTGACCCTCCAATCCAGTTTACCTGGGGCTGCTGAGTTTACCTTTGTTACACCAGCATGATCCTCACCAGCAGCGCCTTCTCTCTCAAAAGTATCCCAATTTGGATGAAAAGTTCCATAGCCACCCCTTATGAACATTTTAAATAATTAGAGAAAGATACTTCTATTTTCCCATATGTCTGAAATGTTGTATAACACAAATGCTTTTTAAAGTTATTATGTATACATAAGATAGCTGCCAAACCACCTTAATTTGATATCCTAACCATGAATCCCTCTAGAGCATCTTCCTCACATAATATTTGTGACGATTAAGTGAAGTAAGCTCTAAGAAGCGCTCATCAGTGGCCTGCACTGAGGAAAAGCAAGCCACCAGCAAGGTGGCATTTCTTTCTGTTAACCAAATTCCTGGTAAGTTACTTCGGGATGTTTTAATTTTAATATTTTATCTGCGTTATGCATTCATATGGCCCAAAATTCCAAAAATAAGGAAGAGGATACAATGAAAAGTTTTCCATCCCTGCTTAACTCCCTGGAGGCAACCAAATGTTTCCAGGTTTTTTATTATATTTCAAGAATATCCTATGTACATAAGAACAAGGAGATTGTGTGTGTGTGTGTGTGTGTGTGTTACCCATCTGAAGCTCACAAAAACTCTTTCAAAGAGTCTTTGAAAAGGGGCACCTGGATGGTTCAGTCAGCTAGGCAGGCGGCTCTTGAATTCAGCTCAGGTCATGATCTCAGGGTCCTGGGATCGAGCCCCGTGTCCAGCTCCACACTCAGCATGGAGTCTGCTGGAGGATTCTCTCTCTCTCCTTCTCCCTCTGCCCCTCCCCGACTCATGCGTGTGCTCTCTCTCTCTAAAATAAATAAATAACCCTAAAAAAAATGACTTTGAAAAGATATCATTATTACTTCTATTGTACAAATTGAGGTTTGGAGAGATTAAGTGACTTGCCCAAGGTCACACAGCTAGTAAACAGCACAACCCTGATTCAATTCTAACCACTACATATATCGTCCCAAATACTGGAAAAAGTGGAAGAAGAATTAATCTCCTAAATTAAAGGCATAATTGAGGCACTGAAGAAGCAGTCATTCACATGTCAGGCTCACTTGGAAAGCCAAGTTGCCCAAAACTCTCTCTCCATGTCATATGAAATTTCACCATTTCAGATTTTTTACTTAGGATCTTAGAAAGGTCTGCTTTTTTTTTAAGATTTTATTTATTTATTTGACAGAGAGAGAGACAGCGAGAGAGGAAACACAAGCAGGGGGAGTGGGAGAGGGAGAAGCAGGCTTCCCGCTGAGCAGAGAGCCCAATGCAGGGCTTGATCCATCATGACCTGAGCCAAAGGCAGACGCTTAACGACTGAGCCACCCTGAAAGGTCTGCTCTTATCCAAGAAATCCCTAATTAAAATAAAAACAGAACTCTTGGAAGGCTAAACATATGCCAGCAGCCAGGAAACTTGCCAGTCCCCGCTTCCTAAAGGCAAGGCACTCAAGCAGACCGAGCGAGCAGGGAGCATCCTTGAGCACTGGGGACAAGAAACTGAAAGACCAGACAGGATGTGACAAAGAAAACCTACCTGGGGGGCTTTCCCTTGAACCTCCCTAACTTTGTTCTACTAGGTTCAGCCCCTGACCGGCCACCAGAAGACTAGCGCATCTGAATTGTTTTTAATGTGATGATGACTGTTGATTTGGTCCCTTCATCCAATATGCATCTGGCTCTTCTTTGGACACACATTGCCAAGCAGACTGTGGGCAGTTAATTCTCCCACATGGGAACCGGAAGGCTCTGAGTTTGCCTAGATTACTTGCGGTAACACCTGCCAGCCTATATCCTGAGTCCTGGGCAGTCCTGCCGCACCTCCCCACCCCCCACCCCCAAGTGTCTCAAGCGTCTGATATAACCCAGCCTTTAATACAGCAACATCCAAGAAAGTCCCTGGTATCCACAGGCAAGAAAACCCATATGTGAACTCAGAAACAACGGGCCAAATTGTGTTTTCTGTTTAAAAAGGATGTTGAAGAGCTTCTTTCAGGTGACATCAGAGCCAATCCACAGAACCGACGCGAGGCTGATTCCAACAAACAAAGTACAAATGGAGGGAGAAGAGAGGTCAGGCCTTACCTTGGAAAGCGCTGGTGATTGGCTCAATATGGTATAAAATATTTGTTTCTGAGACAAATATTTGCCTGATAATTTGGATATTGTTTGTACAACCAGAAAAAGCAGTCATCAGTTGAGGCGGGGGGGGGGGGGGTGCATTGCTGCGTGAGTCTTAGCACAAAGCTATCTATAGTTGCAAAGGAAGGCAACGTTTTCATCCAAAGTGAGTGCCTTTGTCTTAGCTGGTTATTGTAAAACTGACAGCTTCTAAATAAAGTGTTGAAATCCATAACCTTTCTCTTTCTCCATCTTTCCCATCCTCCCATAGGGTTTCCGCTGCACAAAGTCCCCCGTTAACAACCCTTTATGGTAAAACCTGCCTCCCTGACGGAGAGTCTCTGGAAACAGAAGACACGGCTCGGGAGGCTTTTCCTACTAAAAGTGCTGCTTTCCTTTAAGTTGAAAAAGCTCACAACCAGCTCCTAATGAAAAACATCTGAACCCCCAGGTCTTCCTACAAGCAAGACAGTGCTTATGCTCCCTGCTCACTCCATTCTGTATGCAACCCACAGCTTGTTTGCAAGAAACAGCCTGCCAGGAGAGCAACAATCCACCAGACCCTGATTTAGCAAGACATTTCCATAGCATACGCCCAGCCAGCTGGAAATCCTCCACTGCTTTTGCGCACAGACCTAATGCATCTCGCTGAATCTCCTGATTTAAAAGTCTAATTCATTTCACCAAACGTGTGACAAGAGGAAGCCAAGTATACCAGCCCTCTCCTACCAGACTGCCCCACACCAAGGCTCCCGACTTTTCGTCCTATAAAAAAATGGTACGGATATGTTATGCAGGAGGGGCCAGCCCAGTGGTCACCCCCTTACTAGGGCCACAGAACCTTGACTGATGACGCTGAGGGAAAAACAAGTTTATCAATGACCTCCACCACTGAACTCACTCCTTTGTGGAAAAAAATAATAATAACAAGTCTAATGTCTTATATTCATATGAGATAAGCACTGCAGACTACAAAGTTTCAAAACGTGACTTACTTTCTCTAAAAGGCAAGCTACTTGGAGATTCAATGTTTACCCAGCAGAACCGTCCTGGAGCCAGGGTAATGAGGCTCAGCTGTTCTGAGGGGTTCTGGGAAGAGGAAGAAGGTAAAGAGGACGGCCAGGGGTCGGTGACTGGGGGAAGGAGCCCATGAGAGAAAAGGAAGTAAATCCATTCGCTGACTATAAAAGTAATACACACA
The DNA here is from genome assembly GCF_011800145.1 of Mirounga leonina. NCBI lineage: Eukaryota > Metazoa > Chordata > Mammalia > Carnivora > Phocidae > Mirounga > Mirounga leonina. The sequence continues at coordinate 10,567,997 of NW_023270615.1, forward strand.
TACAGGCAACTATCCTAAAATACATGCATACATACAGTTTTTTTTTTATGGTATGGCTTAAAAAGTGGAATCAGCCCATAATGGCCTCTCTGGCTCATCATCAAAGCACATCTTCTTTTCTCCTTTCCTTGCACCTTTCTGGGCTTCCCCCCTCCCCCGTTTTTTTCCTTTTTTTAATTCTTTTCTTTTTTTTTTAAAGATTTTATTTATTTGACAGAGAGAGACACAACGAGAGAGGGAACACAAGCAGGGGGAGTGGGAGAGGGAGAAGCAGGCCTCCCGCCGAACAGGGAGCCCGATGCGGGACTAGATCCCAAGACCCCGGGATCATGACCTGAGCCGAAGGCAGACGCTTAAGGACTGAGCCACCCAGGCGCCCCTTGACTTCTTTTATATAAAAATGATCATTCACTTTCTGCCCTAAGTGGTCCCCTCCCCCATTGCTCCTACGCTGTCTGTTGACATCACCCGCTGCCCCGCCGCTGGGTGGGCGGCCCCACAACCCTCCCCTTCCCCTCAGGTTTGAACAGAAAGCCATGTCCAGAAGGCACCACTGCGTCACCCATACTGCTCACTTAATTTTTTATCACATTTAAGAGAAATCTCAGGATTGCAAACTAGGAGGAGTCAGAGCTGCCCCCACGGAGTCTCAGTAGGAGGAGAGTATCATACGAAGAAAGTTTATTTTAGTAGACAAAAGGAATAGGCCTTTTGGTATCAAATCAGCCTCTGGGGCGCCTGGGTGGCTCAGTCGTTAAGCGTCTGCCTTCGGCTCAGGTCATGATCCCGGGGTCCTGGGATCGAGCCCCGCGTCGGGCTCCCTGCTCGGCGGGAAGCCTGCTTCTCCCTCTCCCACGCCCCCTGCTTGTGTTCCTGCTCTCGCTGTCTCTCTGTCAAATAAATAAATAAAATCTTAAAAAAAAAAAAATCAGCCTCTGAAAGCACGGAGGATGCGGATGGCACGTGCACACGAGGAAGATGGTCCAACAGCACCACCTACAGTCAGGAGCCGTTCAGTGCAACGGAGGCCAGTCCGTGTCAGCAAAGGAAAGCCAGCTGGGGACCTGGCTCATCAGAAAGACTGACCTCCCCCACCCCAACCCCCACCCCCGTCTCTGCAGGAAGACTGTGCTGGTGACAGGAAAGCAACGCAATTAGTTTGTCATCACTTGAAGGGAACGCACAGATGCCAGCAAATCCTGCGGAGGAAATGTTAATATCAGGTTCTGCTGAACAAGGAACGACTCCTAATGGAGCCGACTGATTTTCATCAAGAGGCTCTTGGTGCCTGCAAAGACAGAGCAGGGAACCCTGAATTCCATCTGGTGTATATAAATAAAGCATTTCTTCCTCTCTAATCAAGGCTCTCCTCGAAACGCAAACAAATCCAGACCTGAGGCACTGCCTCTTCCAGCTTGTAACTGACTTGCTTTCAGGGTTTCCAGGTCAAAAAGAAATAAAGCACAAAGACGCTTTCTCCTTGGGGATCCTACACAAATTCACCCAGTCTGTTTCTTTTCCACATGGAGCAACGAAGCCATCAGATTTCCATCCTCCCTTTGGCTCCTTCTTGGTTAAAGTAAGATAAATCTTAGACCTCTGTCTCCAGATGGCAGGTTACAGGCGAGGGAGGCTTGCCTGGAAAAGTCCTCTCCATGCCTCTATATTCGAGCAAGCCAGAATGGAGAGGCACAAGCCAGTATGGCTGCATTTCAATTCCCCAAGCCCTACAATTAAAAATGGAGAATTTTTCTTTGTCCATTTCTATATGGATGTTGGTGAAAGAGGGGGCGCTGACGTCTCTCTTTTTACTGGCTACATTAAATTCATCTCACATTGACTCCGCCTTCACTTTGTCTGGATAGACCCAGTTCAGGGCACATTTTCAACAGCTTTAACACCCTCAGATCGAAGAGAAGAATCAGCATTACGAATAAGTTCAAATAAAGTATTTTTTAATCTCATTTTTATTTTTAACACACCCCCTCCTCCAGGTGCTATAATCAGATGGGATCATAAACCCTGACTGGACAAAGACACTATTAGAAAATGCTATTCTTACAATTCAGTGTCTAACTACACTTTTAATAAGCCCTCGGCTCTTCCCCTCTGTATTCCCCATTACACATCCCTCCTCAAATTTAAAATCATAGATACCAAAATGTTACATCTAAAGAGAACCTGGTGACTGCCCGATCGTGTCATTTCACGGGTGAGGACACTGAAGCCCAGAGGAGGTTGAGTCATTTGTTCCCAAAGTGTTAAACAAATAAAACAGAAAATGACCAGTCGACAAGCCCCACACAGGCTCAGGGGCAGAGGCTGAGGACCACAAGCTATGGTTGAATTATGCTAGATTGCTTCCTGCCTCCTCATTTAGGAATCTTAGAAATTCTTATTTTGAGTCAGAGTCAGTGACTTTCAGATTCGTTGAGCTCTGTCCTAATGGACTGTCACAAAGCATCCTTATAACATAACTACACAAAGACCATTTAGTTAGTTCAAGAAATCAGCCCAGGTTGGGGCGCCTGGGTGGTTCAGATGGTTAAGTGACTGCCCTCGGCTCAGGTCATGATCTCAGGGTCCTGGGATCGAGCCCCACATCAGGCTCCCTGCTCAGCAGGAAGCCTGCTTCTCCCTCTCCCACTCCCCCTGCTTATGTTCCCTCTCTCGCTGTGTCTTTCTCTGTCAAGTAAATAAATAAAATCTTTTAAAAGAAAAAAAAGAAATCAGCCCAGGCACGGGAGCCTGGCTCCTTTCCCTATGTCTGGTAAATGTGGCCAATCCATTAGAATTTGTCAGAATGGAAACTTTTGACTTTCCCTGATTGTGATTTGTGCATGAATGATTTTGTTACGGCAGCTTTCCTAGCTGTTAGTGAGCAAGACTTTTTTTTCATATTTGATAATGAAATATTAAATTAAAAAGTGCATATTATGGTTTATTTCATGACCTCTTGCCTTTCTATAATTTCCTTGTAGACATAAATGATTTGTTTCTGTCTCTCTCCCCAGTGACCAAAAGAGTACCCAGTGTAAAGCAAGCACTCAATAAATATTTTTTTGAATAATGAGTCCATCACTCCTGAGTGCAACATGAGTGTTGCAGAATGCCTATCCCTCAAATGATGTAACATATAATCTCATTTCGCCAATCAAACTCAAGGGCTATTTTTTTTTATTAAGCTCTCATAACTCTTCCTGTGTCTGCTTTCTCAGCATTTCCCAAACTTGAGTCATTCCCATCCTACCTTCATTAATTTTGTCTGTTGATGACCTCTACTATTATTTATTTAAATGGCCTCACTTTCTAAGTGCAAGTAACATGTCTTTTAAAAGGTAGCTTTAGGGCACTGGGTGGCTCAGTCATTACGGGTCTGCCTTCAGCTCAGGTCATGATCCCAGATGGCTCAGTCGTTTTGGGTCTGCCTTCTGCTCAGGTCATGATCAAGTCCCACAACAGGCTCCTTGCTCAGCAGGGAGTCTGCTTCTCCCGCTGACCCTCACCCCACTTGTGCTCTCTCTCTCAAATAAATAAATAAAATCTTTAAAAAAAAAAATAAAAGGTAGCTTTATAGCTGCTATATATTGAAGGCCAGTATCACTTGCTTTAAGTGAAGTACTCATAACAATAAACTCACAACTATTAAAAATGTTAAATATTTCTCCACACACTCTCTAAATTCATGGGCTACATGCCCATACCTGGGAAGCAACTCTGCATTACTCATTCAGTGTTCTCAACATCCCTATGAGGGAAGTAAGGAGGACAGACGTTGGCCCGGAGAACTGAGGTGGCAGTCCAAGCAAGATGGCCACCGGATAAACGTAAACCATGACCAGGAAGCCAGGTATAGGAGTGCTGATGGTACCAACTCCATCTTTGGCCCGCCATCTTGGTCATGTCCTCTCTTGGGGCTACTTGCTCTGGGCCCCTTGTTGATTAATATATGTACCTTAGATATACCCGCCAAGGCTAGGATGGGGGGGAGCTTTGCTTTGGCCCTCTGTAAATTTGTAAAAAATAACAGTCTTTCTTCTTCCTGACACAAATGGTACCACGAGATCTAATGAAAAGTTAACTGTCAATTAGGTGCATGTGAACCCTTTGATCTCACTACAATGCCTTTCTGCATGTCCCGTTGCTCTATAAAATCTGTGGACTAAGGTCCAGACTTTGCGGAGAATAGCTGCATAGCCCTGGGTTGTCACCCGCATGATCCCCCTGTCAGTAAGTTATCCTGAATAAAATTCTGTGTATCTTGTATGGAGTCGCCAGCTTTGTTTTCCAGTCTCAAAGTGCCTTCTCAATGAGAAGACTGCCCCTCCTCCTCCACCCTCTAACATGGATCTACTGACCCTCAGTTAATGCTCTCTCCTCTAAGGAAAGAGCACTAACCCCATGTCCTTGTTTCTCCAAGTGTGGTTGGCGATCCAGAAGCAGCAGTATGCCCTGGAGACTTGTAAAAAATGCAGAAGCTCAGGCCCCATCCCATTACTCAATCAGAACTTGTATTATAACATGATCTCTGTTGATTCAAGTGAACAGTGAGGTTTGAGAAGCCCTGTTCTGGAACAACGGTTCTCTAACTTGGCAGCATATTAGAATCATCTGGAGAAACAAAAAATACTGATGTCTGGGCCCTACCTTTTAGAGATTCCGATGTAGGAGTCTATGGTTTGGCCTGGGAGTTTTTAAAAACTCCTTGGCTTATAAAAAGCTGGCAGGTAACAAATGAGGAAAGTCTGTACAGCGAACATTAAGACACAGGGGTCTAGATCAGTTGGTCTAGAGCTTTAACTGGCTCAGAACCACCTGGAGGGCTAGTGAAACCACAGATGGTCTGGCCCTACCCCCAGAGTTCGTGGTTCTAAGAGGTTCCCGTGGGGCCTGAGAATTTGCATTTCTAACAAGTTCCATGCTGGTGCTTTTGGTCCAAGGACTGCATTTTGAGAATTCCTGCTAGCAAGATGGACCATACAAGATCAAAGCTCAAACTCATTCCAAGAACTCTTCCAGGCCAATAGACAAGAGGCAGCTGAAGCAAGCATCTTATGAGTGGGGGGAAAAAAACTGAGTCATAAAATATTTAAGGTATTCCATCCATGCTCTCGTATATTCCTATTTCTCTCACTGTAAAAATGCCATGACGTACTTCCGAGCTTGCTTATTTTCATCCTTCATAAAATATCTTTTCCACCAGAACGAGGTCCAAACATAAGTCGTAAAAATACCCTGGGAGACAGCCCCTGAAAAAGGAGGAGTCGGGCTCAGGGCTCCAGCCCAGGTGGGCAGGTCGCAGCCATCCCCTGCTTGTGTGAGGAGCGCCCCCTGGAGTTCTGACGCAGGTGGTGCCCTGCTTCTGACACTTGGCTGAAACCAATGCTCCTTTGGTTGGTTTTATGTTCTGGAAGCCATCCCAAAACGCTCTGAGGAATCCTAGAACCCGTTACCACTAGGAGAGCATGTTTGCCTGAAATTTCTTTGCCTTTGCATCAGACCGATGATACGGCCACAAGGAGAAGACCAACGACTACAAGACTTCTCTCTTTTAAAATCGTAGTTAATTCACAGCACATTATCATTATCAGTCTGTGCAAAGCCCCTCTCTTGTTAAATGATATAATAGCATCATATTAAAGTCTTTTTTCTTATTGTTGCACTCAACATCATGTTTTTAAGACCTACTGATGTTACTTTAGGTCCACCTAAGATGCACCCATCACACTTGGCTTATTGAAAAGTTGTCTTCACACATCCATTTCTCACGCTGAAATCAGCATGCTTTTGAGTTGGAGCTTTCTGGACTAAGCAAGACTGTTTGCTGGAGTTAATCTGACACCAGATGCATTTATCCCTCGTTTAGGACTGTAACTAATTCCTTTCCGCCCCATGTGGCCGCGCTCACTAGTTGGCATCACAGGTGTCTTCTTTAAAAAGAAAAAGATTTTGTTCCTTGGTTTCCTGACTGTACCCCACCCACCCCCATTTTTTGGCTCTTTTTTTTTTTTTATGAAGTTTGCACTAAAAAGCACAGAGATGGACTACTCCAAGAGAAAAGTCTCTCTATCATCTATGATTTATCCTTTCTTAAACAAGATCATTCCACCCTATAGAAAAGGGTTTCTTTTTTAATAAATAAAAAAGTTACCCCAATCTTGGATTACAGATTACAGGTCAAAATGAAAAAACAGTCAAATTGCTTATCAGAGAATGTCCTGTTCTTGCTCTTCCTTACTCCTTTTGCAGATGTAAGTAATAAGTCCCAAACCAAATTCTCCCTCCCAAAAGGGAAACTCCCACCAACATGCATGAGGAGGGAATTTGGCTCATGTAATAGCACTTAATTAAAATGTATAATTTCCACATGTACACGAGAGATAAAAAGAATGCTTCTTTGGACCTGTTTCCAGCCCAATCTTTCAAAATATGTGAAATCCTATTTATTTATCAACTGTACCCCATAAAGTGATAAATATAATATACCAAGATTTTAAATGTAAGCAATATTTTCAAGATTCTGGAATGAGCCCTTCACAAATCTGTAGCAATAAAATATTAAAAATAAGTACCATGTGTTACATGTTTATAATGTTCCAAGCACTGTACTAAGCGTTACTCCTGCATTTTCCTATTTAATCCTCATAAACCTATGACAAATTCTTTCTAATCCCTGTTTTAAAGATGAAAGATGGAAGTCTCAGAGATAAAAGCAAAGAAAACTTTAATCCCATTATGCAAGATTAGCTCATCCCCCCACAAGCCAAACAAGACACTTCTCCCTCCTAAAACATACTCTTTGACTTCTCTCCCTCCAGCCTCCAGCCTCCCTCTCCTCTTGGACTTCGACTCTGGCCAACATCTGGAATTCTCTGTGTGTGCCCACACCACTCCGTGTTGTCTCCTCCCATCCCTCAACCCCTTGCAGTCTGGTACTCTGTAGCAGGGACCTTCGCCAACGCAAACTTTGAAACTCCTTGAACCCTCCTTTATATCCTCTCCTGCCTTGACTTCTCCGGGACCAGGTGCTCGTCCATCATAGCACTTGTGACGGTCTACGAGGTGGCAGGGCCCTGGTGAGCATACCTGGGATGCACTGAAGCCACTCACCTCCCAGAACATGTCATCTTTTGGCCACTCCAGCCTGGTCCAAACCTTCCTGAAGTCAAGAACACAAGCCCATGCAAGCCCGTGGCACTGGCATTTCTACTGAGAGAGAGAGAAGGACACAAACATCCAGATTCAGAGCAGGACCAGGAGAGATTCCTAAGTCCTATGGAAAAACATGGAAGACTGAACACAACTCTTTGTGTCAACTTTGTCCCAAAACCATGAAGGGGAGTTTCTAATGACTGAAGCCCATAAGGACAAAGAAACTTGGAGATGAACTGTCAGCAGAAGAGAGAAGTCAACAAAATTTTAGAAGCCGAAAATGGATGAGAGGAACTGTCCTAGTCGGCCAGAGACTATGAGCTAAAATGGGGCTTTATGACGTGGGCCCTACAACAGGAGACTTACCAACATTACAGAAAATATCTTCAATTCTATGTTCTTAAATGTTATAGAAACCTGGTTCAGATACGTGTTACCAACACAACTTCCTTTTCACTCGTTCTACCAAATGTCTTGATGTCATGATCAGTGACTCCGTCTTCTTCTGACTCCGTATCTCACAGTGATGGTACCCCAGGATATCTGAGGGACTCTAGACCCTCATAAACTCCAATGACCTGCTCCCAAAGTCACCCCAAATAAATACACAGTAGGTGGGAAAATGGTGAGCCTACTATGCAAACATAGCTCCAAGACTACTCCCCCACCCGCCAACCCTCCAACCCTCCACACGAAATCACCACCTTAAGCCCCTTTCCCTTCTGCACAAGGTCTGAAGTGACCACTGGGGACTCAGCTACTGATTCTTGCTCCTTAGTATTCTGCCTCAAGTGAGCATGTGAGCATCCTTCCCTCCTTTGAAAATCATTCTCATGCCCAATCTGAGGAATCATGCTTTTTTTTTTTTAAAGAAGTTTGGATTTCCTTTGAAGACAATGAGAATGTTTTTACTTATTTATTTGAGATGGAGAGAGAGGAAGAGAGAGCACAAGCAGGGGGAGCAGCAGAGGGAGAGGGAGAAGCAGGCTCCCCGCTGAGCAGGGGAGCTGCTCAATGCAGAGCTCAATCCCAGGACCCTGAGATCATGACCCGCGCCGAAGGCAGATGTTTAACCGATTGAGCCACCCAGGCGCTCCTCATGCTTTTGTTCATATATTTGTTTGCCCCTGGACATTGTTAAAAGCTATTTCTCAAGCCCCCTGTCTCAGCCCTTTGTGGTACTTGCCACGGGAAGAGCACCTGGTGATACCATTTGGGGCTTACTCTCAATACAAGTGGAGGGCATAATAGTAACATTTATTCTTGTGAAGGCTTTTCTAGAGTTATATCTGAAATTACTTCATCAGAGATATTCCTTCTGAGGCTATCACAGCATAGACTGTGTTTACGGAAGCTAGAAGCCTGGAAAGTTAATACATCTATCAGATAGTCTCTCTCAGGAGCATGGTGGCTGAGGGCTTGATTGCTGTCAGAGGGCCCAAAATGCTTCTGGAAGTCAATAGGAAGCCATGAACGTTATGCTCAGAAATGCAAACATCAGAACTTAGATTTTGGCAGAAAAGTTTGGACTCCAAATTGTGTTGAATTGCCCTGAGTTTAGGCTGCATGTTATAATAAAGAGAGCAAGAGATTTTTGAATTTCTGGATAGGGCTTTGAAGCCCAAGTCTGCATGGTGATAAAAATACCAGACTTGCATGCTTGTGTCAAGAATCGAAAGTTATGGGGCGCATGGGTGGTTCGGCAGTTTCAGCGGCAGCTCTCAGTTTCAGCTCAGGTCATGATCTCAGGATCATTAGATCAAGGCCAGCGTTGGGCTCCCCACTCAGGGTGAAGTCTGCTTAAGATTCTCACTCCCTCTCCTTCTGCCCCTCCCCCAACTGGTGTGAGCGCATCTCGCTCACCCTCTCTCAAATAAATAAGTTTAAAAAAGAAAGAACTGGGGCGCCTGGGTGGCTCAGTCGATTAAGCGACTGCCTTCGGATCAGGTCGTGATCTGGGGGCCCTGGGATCAAGCCCCGCATCAGGCTCCTTGCTCAGCGGGAAGCCTGCTTCTCCCTCTCCCGCTCCCCCTGCTTGTGTTCCCTCTCTCGCTGTCTCTCTCTGTCAAATAAATAAATAAAATCTTTTAAAAAAATGAAAATAAAAAATAAAGAATCAAAAGTTATCACAAGAAAAAAAATGTTAACTACATACGGTGGTGGATGTTAACGGGACATACTGTGGTGATCATTTCACAATATATACAAATATCAAATATACTGTACACCTGAAAATAATACAATGTTACATCAAGTGTACCTCGATAAAAAATTTTTCATAAGTTAAAAGTAGAAAATATATATGGGTCTTAAAATAAATATTCAGGGGGGCGGAGCAAGATCGCAGAGGAGTAGGAGACCTGGATTTCGTCTCCTCTCAGGAATTCAGCTGGATAGGGATCAAACCATTCTGAACACCTACAAACTCAACAGGAGATCGAAGAAAAGAAGAGCAACAACTCTCTGAACAGAAAAGCGACCACTTTCTGGAAGGTAGGACGTGCGGAGAAGTGAATCCGGGGCGATATTCGGGAGGATAGACGGCGGGGGAGGGGCCTCCTTCCGCCGCTTCTGGCAAGTGATAGAGCCGCAGAGCACAAAATCGGAACTTTTAAAAGTCTGCTCCGCCGAGGGACGTCACTCTGGTGGCTAAGCGGGGGGTGGAACCCTCCGGGACAGTGTGGTCTCAGGACCCTCGGGGTCACAGAAAGACCGGGGGTGCCTGAGGGCGGCCGAGCTCCCAGGGATCGGAGCAGGGAAGCCGGCTGCAGAGGCGGAGCCCAGGCGCGGGCTCTCAGCTCGGGGTGGCCATTGACCATGATCCGCGGCCCAGTCGGGCCCCTGCTCCTCCAGCAGGGACCCCACAAGCGGCAGATCCGGGGAGACTCCCCTTCCTCCCCCGGGAGGAGCCGCACGGGAGGGCACCGCAGGGATCTGCTGGGTTTGGAGACTCCACCCGGGGTCGGGGGCCAGAGATAGAAACGCGCGGTCACAGGCCGGGCGAGCACGGGGTGCGGCCGGAGACCGGGGAGACGGGAGTGACTGGCGGCTCTTCTCTGGGGGTTCACTGAGCAGCGGGGCCCCGAGTTCTCGGCTCCTCCGGGGCGGAGATTGGGAGGCCGCCATCTTCACTCTCCGCCTCCAAAGCTGTACGGACAGCTCGCAGGGAACAAAAGCCCCGGAGAGCAAACCCGGGCAGATGACTTAGCCGGGAGGGGGCAAGGGCGGGGCACTTCCGCCTCCGGCGGAGACATTTGGAAACCACGGCAACAGGCCCCTCCCCAGAAGATCAGCGAGAACAGCCAGCCAAGACCAAGTTCACCGATCAATGAGAACGGCAGAACTCCAGCGCTAGGGGAATACTACACATAGAATTCACGGCTTTTTTACCATGATTCTTTAGTCTTTCAAAGTTAATTTTTTTGTTAACTTTTTTTTTTTTTGAATTTTTCTTTTTCCCTTTTTCAACCAACATCTTATCAATCCCTTTTTCAAAAAACATTTTTATTTTTCATTTTTCAAGTCATATTCTATCCCTTCATAGTAGTTAACCATATTTTTGGCATATATATATAAGTTGTTCTCTCTTTAAAATTTTGAGATAGTTTCTTCTAACAGATCAAAATATACCCTAAATCTCTAGTGTATGGCTTTTTGCTACTCCCCTGCCTGATCACAGTCTCTCCCTTTTTTTTTCTTTTTTTTTTAAATCCTCTTCTTTCTTTTTTCAAACAACTTATCAATTCCTTTTATAAAATTTTTTATAATTTCCATCTTTACAGTCATATTCCATCCCTACATCATATCAACCCTTATTTTTGTACATACATAAGTTTTTCTTTCTTTAAAATTTTGGGAGGCACTTTCATCTAACAGACCAAAATAAACCCAAAATCTAGTGTGTGGCACTGATCTATATACCAGCCTGATCATATTTGATCACATTCTGTTTTTTTTGTTTTGTTTTGTTCGGTTTTTGTTTGTTTTTATCTTTATCTTTTTCTTTTTCTTTTTTCTTTTTCTTTTTCCTTTTTCTCTCTTTCCCTTTCTCTTCCCACTGCTTCAGGTCATTTCTGAATTGTTTAGAGTATATTTTCTGGGGACATTGTTACCCCATTAGCATTTTCTTCTCTCATTAATCTATTCTCCTCTGGACAAAATGACAAGATGGAAAAAATCACCTCAACAAAAAGAACAAGAGGTAGTACCGACTGCCAGGGACCTACTCAATACGGACATTAGTACGATGTCAGATCTAGAGTTCAGAATCATCACTTTAAAGATACTAGCTGGGCTTGAGAAAAGCATGGAAGTTATTAGAGAAACCCTTTATGGAGAAGTAAAAGAACTAAAATCTAACCAAGTCGAATCAAAAAGGCTACTAATGAGGTGCAATCAAATATGGGGGTGCTAACTGCTAGGATAAATGAGGCAGAAGAAAGAATCAGTGATATAGAAGACCAAATGATGGAAAATAAAGAAGCTGAGAAAAAGAGAGATAAACAACTACTGGATCACGAGGGCAGAATTCGAGAGATAAGCGATACCATAAGATGAAACAACATTAGAATAATTGGGATCCCAGAAGAAGAAGAAAGAGAGAGAGGGGCAGAAGGTATAATGGAGCAAATTATAGCAGAGAACTTCCCTAATTTGGGGAAGGAAACAGGCATCAAAATCCAGGAAGCACAGAGAACCCCTCTCAAAATCAATAAAAATAGGTCAACACCCTGATATCTAATAGTAAAACTTACGAGTCTCAGAGACAAAGAGAAAATCCTGAAAGCAGCTCGGGACAAGAGATATGTAACCTACAATGGTAGAAACATTAGATTGGCAACAGACCTATCTACAGAGACCTGGCAGGCAGAAAGGACTGGCAGGATATATTCAGAGCACTAAATGAGAAAAATATGCAGCCAAGAATACTATATCCAGCTAGGCTGTCATTGAAAATTTTAGGAGAGATAAAAAGCTTCCAGGACAAAAAAAAACTAAAAGAATTTGCAAACACAAAACCAGCCCTACAAGAAATCTTGAAAGGGGTCCTCTAAGCAAAGAGAGAGCCTAAAACTAACATAGACCAGAAAGGAACAGAGACAATATACAGTAACAGTCACCTTACAGGCAATACAATGGCTCTAAATTCCTATCTTTCAATAGTTACCCTGAATGTAAATGGGCTAAATGCCCCAATCAAAAAACAAAGGCTATCAGATTGGATTAAAAAACAAGACCCATCGATATGCTGTCTGCAAGAGACTCATTTTAGACTCCCAGATTTAAAGTGAGGGGGTGGAAAACCATTTACCATGCTAATGGATACCAAAAGAAAGCTGGGGTGGCAATCCTTATATCAGACAAATTAGATTTTAAACCAAAGACTGTAATAAGAGATGAGGAAGGACACTATATCCTACTTAAAGGGTCTATCCAACAAGAAGATCTAACAATTGTAAATATCTATGCCCCTAACATGGGAGCAGCCAATTATATAAGGCAATTAATAACAAAAGCAAAGAAACACATTGACAACAATACAATAATAGTAGGAGACTTTAACACCCCCCTCACTGAAATGGACAGATCGTCTAAGCAAAAGATCAACAAGGAAATAAAGGCTTTAAATGACACACTGGACCAAATGGACTTCACAGATATATTCAGAACATTCCATCCCAAAGCAACGGAATACACATTCTTCTCTAGTGCTCATGGAACATTCTCCAGAATCGATCACATCCTAGGTCATAAATCAGGTCTCAATTGGTACCAAAATATTGGGATCATTCCCTGCCTATTTTCAGACCACAATGCTTTGAAACTAGAACTTAATCACAAGAGGAAAGTTGGAAAGAACTCAAATACATGGAGGCTAAAGAGCATCCTACTAAAGAACGAATGGGTCAACCAGGAAATTAAAGAAGAATTAAAAAAAAAACATGGAAACCAATGAAAATGAAAACACAACTATTCAAAATCTTTGGGATGCAGCAAAGGTGGTCCTAAGAGGAAAGTATATAGCAATACAAGCCTTTCTCAAGAAACAAGAAAGGTCTCAAATATACAACCTAACCCTACACCTAAAGGAGCTGGAGAAAGAACAGCAAATAAAGCCTAAACCCAGCAGGAGAAGAGAAATAATAAAGATCAGAACAGAAATCAATGAAATAGAAACCAAAAGAACAGATCAACAAAACTAGGAGCTGGTTCTTTGAAAGAATTAACAAGATTGATAAACCCCTGGCCAGACTTATCAAAAAGAAAAGAGAAATGACCCAAATCAACAAAATCATGAATGAAAGAGGAGAGATCACAACCAACACCAAAGAAATACAAACAATTATAAAAACATATTATGAGCAACTCTATGCCAGCAAATTAGATAACCTGGAAGAAATGGATGCATTCCTAGAGATGTATCAACTACCAAAACTGAACCAGGAAGAAATAGAAAACCTGAACAGACCTATAACCACTAAGGAAATTGAAGCAGTCATCAAAAATCTCCCAACAAACAAAAGCCCAGGGCCAGATGGCTTCCCAGGGGAATTCTACCAAACATTTAAAGAAGAATTAATACCTATTCTTCTGAAAGTGTTCCAAAAAATAGAAATGGAAGGAAAACTTCCAAACTCATTTTATGAGGCCAGCATTACTTTGATCCCAAGAGCAGACAAAGACCCCATTAAAAAGGAGAACTACAGACAATATCCTTGATGAACATGGATGCAAAAACTCTCACCAAAATACTAGCCAAGTGGATCCAACAGTACATTAAAAGGATTATTCACCACGACCAAGTGGGATTTATCCCTGGGCTGCAAGGTTGGTTCAACATCCACAAATCAATCAACGTGATACAATACATTAACAAAAGAAAGAACAAGAATCGTATGATCCTCCCAATAGATGCAGAAAAAACATTTGAGAAAGTACAGCGTCCTTTCTTGATCAAAACTCTTCAGAGTATAGGGATAGAGGGTACATACCTCAACATCATAAAAGCCATCTATGAAAAACCCACAGCAAATATCATTCTCAAAGGGGAAAAACTGAGAGCTTTCCCCCTAAGATCAGGAATGCAGCAGGGATGTCCACTATCACCACTGCTATTCAACATAGTATTAGAAGTCCTAGCCACAGCAACCAGACAACAAAAAGAAATCAAAGGCATCCAAATCGGCAAAGAAGAAGTCAAACTCTCACTCTTGCAGATGATATGATACTTTATGTGGAAAACCCCAAAGACTCCACCCCAAAACTGCTAGAACTCATACAGGAATTCAGTAAAGTGGCAGGATATAAAATCAATGCACAGAAGTCAGTGGCATTCCTATACACCAACAACAAGACAGAAGAAAGAGAAATTAAGGAGTCGATCCCATTTACAATTGCACCCAAAACCATAAGATACCTAGGAATAAATCTAACCAAAGAGGCAAAGGATTTGTACTCAGAAAACTATAAAATACTCATGAAAGAAATTGAGGAAGACGGGGCACCTGGGTGGCTCAGTTGTTAAGCATCTGCCTTCGGCTCAGGTCATGATCCCAGGGTCCTGGTATCGAGCCCCGCATCGGGCTCCCTGCTCAGCGGGAAGCCTGCTTCTCCCTCTCCCACTCCCCTTGCTTGTGTTCCCTCTCTCGCTGTGTCTCTCTCTCAAATAAAGAAATAAAATCTTTAAAAAAAATAAAAAATAAAAGAATTTGAGGAAGACACAAAGAAATGGAAAAACGTTCCATGCTCATGGATTGGAAGAACAAATATTGTGAAGATGTCCATGCTACCTAGAGCAATCTACGCACTCAATGCAATCCCCATCAAAATACCATCCACTTTTTTCAAAGAAATGGAACAAATAATCCTAAAATTTGTATGGAACCAGAAAAGACCCCGCATAGCCAGAGGAATGTTGAAAAAGAAAAGCAAAGCTGGTGGCATCACAATTCCGGACTTCCAGCTCTATTACAAAGCTGTCATCATCAAGACAGTATGGTCCTGGCACAAAAACAGACACATAGATCAATGGAACAGAACAGAGAGCCCAGAAATGGACCCTCACCTCTATGGTCACCTCATCTTTGACAAAGCAGGAAAGAATGTCCAGTGGAAAAAAGACAGTCTCTTCAACAAATGGTGTTGGGAAAATTGGATAGCCACATGCAGAAGAATGAAACTGGACCATTTCCTTACACCACACACAAAAATAGACTCCAAATGGTTGAAAGACCTCAATGTGAGACAGGAGTCCATCAAAATCTTAAAGGAGAACACGGGCAGCAACCTCTTCAACCTCAGCCGCAGCAACTTCTTCCTAGAAACATCGCCAAAGGCAAGGGAAGCAAGGGCAAAAATGAACTACTGGGACTTCATCAAGATAAAAAGCTTTTGCAAAGCAAAAGAAATAGTCAATAAAACCAAAAGACAACTGACAGAATGGGAGAAGATATTTGCAAATGACATATCAGATAAAGGACTAGTATCCAAAATCTATAAAGAACTTATCAAACTCAACACCCAAAGAACAAAGAATCCAATCAAGAAATGGGCAGAAGACATGAACAGACATTTTTCCAAAGAAGACATCCAAATGGCCAACAGACACAGGAAAAAGTGCTCAATATCACTCAGCATCAGGGAAATCCAAATCAAAACCTCAATGAGATACCACCTCACACCAGTCAGAATGGCTAAAAGTAACAAGTCAGGAAACGACAGATGTTGGCGGGGATGCGGAGAAAGGGGAACCCTCCTACACTTTGGTGGGAATGCAAGCTGGTGCAGCCACTCTGGAAAACAGTATGGAGGTTCCTCAAAAAGTTGAAAATAGAGCTACCCTATGATCCAGCAATTGCACTACTGGGTATTTACCCCAAAGATACAAAAGTAGGGATCTGAAAGTGTACATGCACCCCAATGTTTATAGCAGCAATGTCCACAATAGCCAAACTGTGGAAAGAGCCAAGATGTCCATTGACAGATGAATGGATAAAGAAGAGGTGGTATATATATACAATGGAATATTATGCAGCCATCAAAAGGAATGAGATCTTGCCATTTGCAACGACATGGATGCAACTGGAGGGTATTATGCTGAGCAAAATAAGTCAAACAGAGAAAGACATGTATCATATGACCTCACTGATGTGAGGAATTCTTAATCTCAAGAAACAAACTGAGGGTTGCTGGAGTGGGGGGTGGGGTGGGAGGGATGGGGTGACTGGGTGATAGACACTGGGGAGGGTATGTGCTCTGGTAAGCGCTGTGAATTGTGCAAGACTGTTGAATCTCAGATCTGTATCTCTGAAACAAATAATGCAATATATGTTAAGAAAAAAAAAGAAAAAAAGAAGAAGAAGATAGCAGGAGGGGAAGAATGAAGGGGGTGAAATCGGAGGGGTAGACAAACCATGAGAGACAATGGACTCTGAAAAACAAACTGAGGGTTCTAGAGGGGAGGGGGGTGGGAGGATGGGTTAGCCTGGTGATGAGTATTGAGGAGGGCACGTTCTGCATGGAGCACTGGGTGTTACACACAAACAATGAATCATGGAACACTACATCTAAAACTAATGATGTAACGTATGGGGATTAACATAACAATAAAAAAATTTAAAAAAAAAGAAAAGAAATATCCACATTTAATAGCAAGGTAAAAAAAACTTTCTCTTACTTTAT
Source organism: Mirounga leonina (assembly GCF_011800145.1). NCBI lineage: Eukaryota > Metazoa > Chordata > Mammalia > Carnivora > Phocidae > Mirounga > Mirounga leonina. Next base: position 10,584,830 of record NW_023270615.1, read on the forward strand.
ATAAGCTTCCACATGAATTATCACACTGATAATGGACATGAACTGGAGTTTAAAAAAAAGAATATTAAATATTATATGTAAAAGTGTTCAGCTCAATGAGTGTTACACAGTAGGTGTTCAGTAAGTGATGGCCATTGTTTTTTGTTTGTCTAGAGAGAGGGAGAGAGAGAACAGGGGGAGGGGCAGGGAGAGAGGGACAGACAGAATCTCAAGCAGGCTCCACACCCAGCATAGGGTCAGACATAGGGCTCGATCTCAGGACCCTGAGATCATGACCTGAGCCGAAATCAAGAGTCGGATGCTTAACCGACTGAGCCACCCAGGCGCCCCACCACTGTTTTTATTCTCACTTGGGAAGCAAGCTTCAAGAGCACCTCCAGGAGGGTCAAGATTTTCACCAAAAAATAGCTTAAGATATTCTCATACACTTGAATAAATTTTGATTCAGTTGAGGTCCCTACAGTTCTAGGTCACAACATGGAGAAAAGGCAAAAAGCTATAGAAGCAGGAGTTACTCATCCACTGCCTTATCAAAACAGAGTCTCTGGATTTCTAAGGAGATTGACACCAACCAGGATGAGTTCTGTGTAAAAAATGATTTTCAATATTTGTGGCACCTAAAAAATCCAAGCAATTAATTTAGTATTGCTTGACTTGGAGCCCAGCACCAGAGTATTTTTTTTTTAAGATTTTATTTGTTTATTTGAGAGAGAGAGAGATTACGAGCAGGGGGAAGGGTAGAGGGAGAAGCAGACTTCCTGCTGAGCAGGCAGCGCCATGCAGGACTTGATCTCAGGACCCCGGGATCATGAGCGGAGCCGAAGGCAGATGCCCAACCCACTGAGCCACCCAGGCATTCCCACCAGATTATTTTTAAGAACACTTCAGTGACTCTAGTTTGCAGCCAGGATGAAAACCCACCAAGCTTTTAAAACAAAAATGAACCATCGGATGAAATATAAGAATTTACTCCTCTAGGGGCACCTGGGTGGCTCATTCGGTTAAGTGTCTGCCTTCGGCTCAGGTCATGATCCTGGGGTCCTGGGTTCGAGTCCTGCATCAGGCTCCTTGCTCAGCATGGAGCCTGCTTCTCCCTCTCCCTCTGCCCCTCCTTCCTGCTCATGCTCTGTCTCGCTCTCTCTCTCAAATAAATACATAAATAAAACCTTTAAAAAAAATAATTTACTCCTTTAAATATTTGAAATTTCTTCCAAAACACCCGAGTCTCATTGTATTTGCTGCTAAATCACTTTCTGAAAAGTGATCAAGAACTGGGAACCAACAAAGTCATCCTTCAGTAGGTGTGTAGATGAACTTCAGTACATCCAGGCAACGGACTATTATTCAGCACTATAAAGAAATGAGCTGTCAAGCCATGAAAGGACAAGGAAGCACTTTAGATGCATATTACTAAGTGAGAAAAGCCCATCTGAAAAGGCTACATACTGTATGATTCCCACTACATGACATTCTGGAAAAGGCAAAACTATGGAAGCAATGAAAAGATCAGTGGTTGCTAGGGGCTGGAGGAGGGAGGGATAAATAGGCAGAGCATGGAGAGTTTTAAGGGCAGCGAAACTACTCTGTATGATGGAATAATGGTGGATTATATCCTAATATATTTGTCAAAACCCAAAGAATCTATAACACCAAGAGTGGACCCTACTGTAAACTATGGACTTTAGGTGATAATGATGTGTCAGGGGAGGTTCACCAGTATCACCAAGTCCCGCTCCAGTTGGGGGGTGTTCATAAGCAGGGAGGCTGTGCATGTGGTGGGAGGGGGAGCAGGAGGTATATAGAAATAACTGTACTTTCTACTCAGGCTTGCTCTGACCCTAAATATGCTTGAAAAAAAATGAAGTCTATTTTTAAAAAAAGAAAGAAACCAACAGTCTCATGTAAAAATCTTTAGGCCAAAGTCACAAAGATGCACATCCTTACTTCCTCTGAAATGAGGCATGGGCATGTGATTTTGATCGGAGCAATCAAACGTGGATTAAAGTGATGTGGCCATTTCCCATGGAAATTTTGAAAGCTGCCACACACTTCACCACGCCCAGGTCGCTGACTAACGATTCCTCATGTCAGAGCACAAATGAAACTCGTTTGTGTTAAATCACAGGTCTGGAGATGGTTTATTATTGTGGCACCACTGTTATCTGCTGATTAAGATGCTGCAGCTTGAGACTCTGAATGGATCTCTTCGATCTCAGGGTTTCTCAGGCTCAGTATGAGTGATGCTTGGGTTGGGCGATGCTGTGCTGTGGGAGTTGTTCTGGGCATTGCAGGATGTTGAGAGGCCTCCCCTGGGCTGGACGCCCTGGGGGCCAGCAGCACCCCCTTCCCCAGATGTGTGTGAGGTACCTCTAAGAAGTCCAATTCATAAGGACAGAAAAAGGAATGGTGGTTGCCCGGGGCTGGAGGGGAGGAAGGAATGGGGAGTTATCTTCGAACGGGTACAGAGTTTCAGTTTTATAAGATGAAGAAGGGGGCGCCTGGGTGGCTCAGTCGGTTAAGTGTCTGCCTTTGGCTCAGGTCATGATCCCAGGGTCCTGGGATGGAGCCCCATGTTGGGCTCCTTACTCAGCAGGGAGCCTGCTTCTCTCTCTGCCGCTCCCCCTGCTTGTGCTCTCTCTCTCTAATAAATAAATAAAATCTTTAAAAAAAATAAAATATAAGATGAAAAGGGGTCTGGAGATGGTCAGTGGTGATGGTTGCACAACAGTGAACGTGCCTCGGAGCCATCCACCAAAAAACGGTCAAAACGCTAAATTTTATGTTCTGTGTATTTTGCCATGATTTTTAAAAATAGAAGGGGCAAAAGGGACTCCAGACATTGCCAAATGTTCCTCCCTGGGGGACAAAATTGCCCCTGGTTGGGAACCGCTGTTCTGGCGGTAGGGGCAGCTCGTTGAAACAGATGTGTGAAAACGCAGGGCCAGGGCTCAGCTGCTTTAGCCCATCAAGGGTTAGAATTTCAACTCTCCTAAAACGGTTTTCATCTGCTCAGATTTTAGGCCAGGCCCTCCACAACAATTAAATAGTTGGATCCAGAAAAGGCTCCTGCACGGATGGACCCAACACAGATGGGATAGAAACAAGCTCTGTAACAACTCTTACACTGTTCTGCATTTCTCCCTGCAGTTGAGAAACAGAATACACTAGGGATTTCATTCGGAGTAAGTCTTCCTCAAACCTCCCCATTGCTCCCACAGACTCTGAGATTAAGGGGCGAAGGGGGACGGCGTTGAAGCAGAAGAGAGACCGGAGGGGCTCCCCAGCACGTGTGCGATGCGGTCATTTGCCAAGTGTTCTTCTTGGGGAGTATTCGGCAAACCTGCCGCCTGCGGCTGGGGATGGTTTTGCTCACCGGGGACTGAAGGACCTGGCCAAGCCGACCTGGAAAGAGCCCCCCCCCCCGCCCGCTTCCTCCTCCAGCCCCACCCTGAGTTATCTTTTTATCTCAACGCTGGGGCTTCATGCTCCCTGCTCTGTCCTTTGCCATAAGGACTCCTCCAGATGGCCGCATCTAGGACCATTATTACATGGAGGGTAACGACAGCACTGGGTGAACACTTGTCTCCAAGACAGGGACTGGCTTTCTTGATGACGGGGCTTCTCCCTCTGGCCATCATGATCATTCTCCCATCGACGCCGAACCTGCTCCCCCAAACCTCTGTAACAGGCACGAACAGACTGGGTTCCCAAGGCCAGAATCCTTAACTAATCGTCTCCCCACAAAGTAGGACTCGTTTCTCAAGCTGTTGTTTCAGCTGCTCACTCCAACATCTGCTCTTGATTTGCTGAACGGAACACCTCCAACAGGCACAGAGCTGCGTTGTTATGTCTCATCCCGCCCCGCTTGGTGTCCCCTGTGCCCTCAGACACGTCCCTGTCCGGCTGCGGGGCTCACCTCGCCCCCTCCTCCCCACCCCGCCCCATTCTGCCTGCCCACCTTGGACCCAGCACCTGGGCTCCAGGCCCCCGCCCCTCGGGGACTTCCATCGCTCTCAGCCCGGAATCCTTAACCTCTCCATCCCTAGGGCTCCTTCATTTATTCAACAGTTTAAGACTCTCCCATTTCAGGGGGAAAAGAATCTCTTTATTCCTGTCTCTCTCTCCAGCTTCTTAAAGCAAAGTCCACACTCTTCCTTGATACTTATTTACCCCTGTAGTGGGGTCATCAGTGCCCCCCGCCCCCCACACAAAATGTATGTTTTTTCCCAGAAAGCTCAGAGTGTGACCTTGTTTGAAAATAGGGCTTTGCAGATGTAATTAGTGAAGTTAGTAAACCTAAGAAGAGGCGAGGAGACACGGCCAGTGCTCAGGGAGAAGGCCACAGACTGGGGCATTGCGTCTACAAGCCAAGGAACCCCAAGGGTTGCAGGCAACACCAGAAACTAAGAGAAAAGCACAGAACAGACCTTTCTTAGAGGCTTCAGAGAGAGCATGGCCCTTCTGACACCTTGACTTCAGACTTCAAGCCTCCAGAACCAGGAGAGAGCAAAGTGCTGCTATTTTAAGCCCCCTGGACTGAGGTGCTTTGTGGCGGCAGCCCCAGGAAACTAAGACACCCCGTAAGTCACCATGATTTTCCTTCTGGCTCCAAGATCCTTCTGCATGTGACCAGCTAGTACCAAATCCAGTCTTCCTTTGATTTGACCTTTCTGGGCTCCAGCTACTCATTTACTCCTTGTTGCTCTTCTGCAGCTGTAACTAGGGGGCCCCTAGTTCTCCTCAGCATCTTCTCGGCCCCCCTGAGGTCCCCCCACCCACACAGCACCTCATGAACAGGGGTGTCCCGCGTTTGTCCCCACCTGTCTTCTCCTCCACCCATGCCTCAGCCAAACACCAGCTCTCCCGCCTCCCCCATGCTGACGGCTCCCCACACCCCCTGCCCAAACCACTCTCCTGAGTCCAGTTTTCAGTCTCCTACTGCCTCCTGGACTTCCGCCTGGCGCTTGTACGAGCCCCTCAGATACTCCATGGCTGAGGCAGAAGTCTTCAGCTGGAATCCCCCTCTCCAACACACCTGCTTCTCCTGCTATAACCGTGTGTCCACGCAGGGGCACAAGCCCGATGCCTGGCCTCTCCCTGGACTCCGACTATACTCACCACGCCAAAGGACACTAGCCAGCAGGTAAATGCACCCCCTCCCGTCCATCCCCACTGCTGCAGCTTTAACTCACACTCTCACCACCTCTTGCCCCTAGTAGAAATCCCTACGAAATCCCATGTTAATGCTCCTCTTGGGGAGAAGCCTTCTTATACCATCTTCAGATGAGTCCCTTCTGGCTTCAGATGCTTTAGAGGGTCCTGGTTGCCTGCAGGACACTGTCGTTAGCAAAGCTCGGCTCCGAATAGTGAGGCTTCTTAGCATCTGGCTCTCAGGAGTTGAGAATGAAGGGACTCCGGACTCAATTCCAGGATCTACCACAAACTTGCTGTGTGGCCCTGGGCAAGGGACCTACCCTCTCTGTGTCTCAGATTAGATTCCTCCTCTGTAAAATGAGGACAATAATAATAATACCTCCCTCCTTGGGTCCTTATAAAGATTAAATTTTGGAAGTGCCTGGAACTGCATCCAGCCAGGGGTAAGTGAGCACTAAATATTCACTCTGTAAGTACTGCTTTCTGCTCTCCTTTCCATATGGTATGTACATTGTTCTCCCGCCAATCAGAATGAACCTCTAATTACACTCTGTTCCCCTGGTTCTTGGCCCCAACACAGAGCAGAATACCATTTTCCCCCAACCTCTCATCCCAAGTACCCAGTGAACAGACTTCAAGACTCAGCTCCTCTGGGAAGCTGCCCTAACCACCCCTCCACTGGAGTTAGACGTGCCCTTCACTGGGCCTTCATTCAGTTCCTTGTGCTCTATCGGAGAACAGATCACACTGGATCATGCAAAGTGCTTTCTCTCTCTGTGTCCACTCCTTCAGGCCGGATGTGGCCTTATTCATCTTGGCAATGCCAGCCCCTGGCACAGAGCCAGCTCAGTAAAGGCTGTAGAATTAAGTAATGATGCACATGGACACAGAGTAGACGTGGGGTGCAAATGTGTCGCCAGCCCCAGGGATAGTCTGGTTGGAACCACGGTCCTGATATAATTATTAACAACACCCCCTTTCACTTTCAAAACTGTCTCCACATGCAGAGTGAACTGTAAGGGTCGCTGTAGGCAGGAGAGCGACAATTCTCGCCCCATCAGACCGAGTCCCCCTTGGCTTAACGACTGTTTTGGAATGCCTCACGCACTGAATCAACCAAATGGATCATAGAACCTGAGTAGAATGGAATTTCCAAATAATCGATAGAAGGTAAAAGAGATTTAAAGGGAAAGTAACTTAAAATACAATTATATGTCTTTTGATGTAGAAGCGCTTGGGTAAATGACTTCTTCTGGCCAAGATGAAGCCACAGAGACCAAAATTACCCTCCCACCTGAAAGAGCAGAAAACTAGACAATATATGTGAAGACACCGTAATGAAGCAGTAAAGGACAGGGATCCCCCAGAGATGGAAAACAAATCAGGGGAGCGCTCCCACTGTCCCAGTTTTCTGTCTTGTGAGGGTTTCCTGGCCGCAGACCAGGGAGCAGGTGTAGACAGAGCTCAGAGGTCTCCCTGATTTGAGAAGACAGAGCTGAGAAGTCCGGGAAGGCCAAGGTGGCTAGACCAGCAGAGCGGCGTACTGGGGAGAGCTGCCTCCAATACTCATCCCCCTCGAGTATCCTGCAGAGTACTGATCAGAGAGCATGCAAGTGAGAGCATGCCTGAGACAGGAGAAAGAACCATCCACCAGGATTAAAGGGAACGGCACCGGGTGCTCACATGGGGCAGGATTGGTGCCTGGGGCTGTCAGCCAGAGTGGACAACCTCAATTCATGAGGCTTCAGGTAGAGTACTCATGAGGCTTTGGGTTCTGCCTCAGTGCTTGGGGCAAAGCAGTCTTAGATCAAGTGCTGTTCTTTTTTTTTTTAAGATTTTTATTTATTTGAGAGAAAGAGTGCGTGCATGAGCAGGGGCAGAGGGAGAAGGAGAAGCAGACTCCCCACTGAGCAGGGAACCTGATGTGGGACCCTGGGATCATGAGCTGAGCCGAAGGCAGGTGCTTAACCAACTGAGCCACCCAGGCGCCCCTCAAGCGCTGTTCTTAATGCCTAACTAAGTAAAATCTGAAAAGATCAAACCCTTTCCAAGTAGCTTAACAGTGTGATAGAACAAAGTTCAGGAATAGTTAGAGAAATAAAAAACTATCAAGCACCCAACAGAGTGAAACTTACAATGTCTGTCACCCAGTCAAAAATTATCAGAGATGTGAAGAGGCAAGAAACTAGGACACAGAATGGGGATAAAAATCGATCATAAACAACCCAGAAACGACATAAATGATAGAGTTAGCATACAAGTACATCTGGACACTTATGTTACTGGATCCCATATGTTCCAGAAGCTAAAGATTGAGCATTGTCTCTGGAGACATGGAAGATAGAGAAAAAGACCCAAACGCACTTGTAGAAACGAACATTATAATGTGTGAGACGAAGAACACCCTGGATGGGATCAACAGCACATTACACATTGCAGAATGAAGGGTAAGTACGTTTTTTAAATTAGCCAAAATGAAACAGAGAAAAAAAACACTGGAAAAAATTAAGAGCATCAGTGAGCTATGGGACAACTTTAAGCAACCTAACATATTTGTATTTGGAGTCCCAGGAGGGAGGAGGGACAGGAAAAATACAGAAATAAGGCTAAGGTTTTTCCACCTGTTCAGCCGTTTCAACCTAAACATTGGAAATCTATTCCAGGATTAAACTTCCAAAGCTACTGAAAGCCAAATATACACATATAATAGACATGTAAGATACACATAGATAATATATAATATACAGATATAATATATCATATTAAGTGTTGAATGCAGTGAATCGGGAAACTCAAGCAAACAAAAAGTACCCAAAAGCATTATACAGAGCATCGACTGCTTACCAAACAGGTATTAAATGGCCAGGAAATGTGACCTATTCATTAAGGTATTATACAGATCCAGCCTTACCTAAAATCTCTATCTATTCTAGGTGAATAATAATAATTTTCAAATAATGTTGGTAATTTGAATATTTAGATCCACCCAAGCTCAAATCAGAGTCCAATATATGAACACGCTTTTACACACTTATCAATATTATAGATACAACTGATTTAAATTAATTTCACCTGTGTTTTTGACAATGTGCTGGAAATCATTTGAGGTATAAAGATCATTAAGACTCAAAGGGATTCCAGAGAGTGCGTAACATAGAAACGTCTGCAAATAACTGCAGAATGAGACAAATGAGAGAATAGAAGTCCAATATACAATGGAAGAATGGCAATGGAAATTTTATTTAGTGCGTATACTTATTAAAGTAGTAGGAACCCAAAAAGGTTGATTACTTTCCTTTTTTTTTTTTAAGATTTATTTACTTATTTAAGAGAGAGAGTGGGGGGAGGGGCAGAGGGAGAATCTCAAGCAGACTCCCCTACTTGTGCTCTATTGACCGAGCCAGCTAGTAATCTTTTTTTTAAAAAAAACTCATCCAATGTTTATTGAATAGTGAACCATTCTGCAACTCACTCACCCGTAGGAATCTCTTTTTAAAAATTATATGTTTAGGAAAATTTCATATAAGCCTTCCCATGCTTCCCCGAATAAAAATTTATTCTCTCAACAGTTGACTCTTCAAACTATCTTGACCGCTCCCTGCCCCTCTACAAACAATACTATTATCTGCTAATATTTGAAAGTCTAAATAAATGATATTATGCTGGGGCGCCTGGGTGGCTCAGTTGGTTGGGCGTCTGCCTTTGGCTAGGGTTGTGATCCCAGGGTCCTGGGATCCAGCCCCGCATTGGGCTGCCTGCTCAGCGGGTTGCCTGTTTCTCCCTCTCCCTCTTTGGCTCCGTCGGCCACTCCCCCTACTTGTGCTCTCGCTCAGCCCTCTCAAATAAATAAATAAATAGAAAAGTCTTTAAATAAATAAGTAAATAAATAAATAACCATATGCTTGAGAATATCTTACCAGAAAGATGTTGCCTGTAATCACAAGATCCAGAATGTCCAATTCTTTAAGATGAACAGTCCAGTTTCTGCAAAAACAAAAATGCAGTACAATAAAGGGGATTGAAGAATCTTTACCGAGACACAAGACATGGTATCAACCGTGTAAGTGTAGCCCTTGTTTGTTTCCTAATTTAAACCAACCAACTAAACAAAAAGTTCTGAGATGATTCAGAATATGTAAATATTCCCTGGAGAAGTTGGTGCTATTAATGAGTTACTCAGGGGGGCTAATGGTATAGTGGTTACATACCATGAAATGGAATTCTTATCTTTTAGGGAAATGTTCAAAAATATTTATGGGTGAAATGACAGGATATCTGGGGTTTGATTCAAAATAATCCAACGGGAAGAGGACTGTCAGAGGGTAAAGATGAAACCAGGCTGGCCTTGGGGGGTGGAGGGGGGCACATGGAGGTTAATTTCACTAATCTCTCTAACTTTGTGTATGTTTGGAAGTTTCTATTATATGTATTTCAAAAAGACTTAAAACTTAAGGGAGAAGTCAACACTGCTTGAAATATGGCACAATATCTCTTATACAAGAGATACTTCAGATAACACAATAATAGTCATGTTAATTTTCAGAACTACTGGTCATGAATATGGCCTTAAATATAGACATAGCTATTCATAGCAAAACTATCTGAGAAAAGGAAATCTCTTACACTTAATTTAATTTCGTTGTTCTCTTTGCCTGTATTTGGGAATAGAATCTGTTTCACTAGCTGAATAAATCATAACTATCCCAAAGTGTTCTTAATTACTGATTTCAATAAACATACTCCTGCATTCCAAGAACAAATAAGAAAATGAAGTTTCTGGGGTGCCTGGGTGGCTCAGTCGGTTAAGCGTCTGCCTTCCGCTCAGGTCATGATCCCAGGGTCCTGGGATCGAGCCCCGCATCGGGCTCCCTGCTCCACGGGAAGCCTGCTTCTCCCTCTCCCACTCCCCCTGCTTGTGTTCCCTCTCTCACTATCTCTCTCTGTCAAATAAATAAAATCTTTATAAAAGAAAGAAAGAAAGAAAATGAAGTTTATATCCAGGTATTTCTTTTATAAGCATCCATTTTGACATATAAACCTTGATTATGTTAAGGTAGTTGAGCAATGGGGAACTGGTGTGGAACTGAATTTCAGACTGGATTCTCAAACCCTTTTGCTTTTCCTACACCTATTTTTCCGCGGTGGTTTTTTTTGGGGGGTGGGGGTGGTAGATTTTGGTATTATTAGCTATCATCTATGTAAGTTCTTTGAACCAAGTGGTGTATATGGAATCAATGAATACTCAAAACACACTTAAATAATTTCAGTGCTGATACGAAAGAAAAAAAAAAGAAAAGAAAAAACAGCCATTAAGCCTAAACCATTTTTGTAGAAATGACAGGTAGGGGACATTAGCAGTCAGAGTGGGATTACAGTTCAGACTAGACATTTCTGAACATTCTTCCTAAGTGCCAGGGGGAATGAGAGCCCAGTCCCCTCAGGCTTTCAGTGCAATGTGGTGACGGATCGGTGCAAAAACCCCAAAAGCTGAAAATCGCTTCATCTCGCTCTCAGCCCTGTTAGTTCTTACTGCCGTTTTCACCTTACTCCTCGTCGCTTAGTTTCTGCTGTTTCTCTAGATTTTCTGTCCTTATTGCTTCTAAGGCAGATGAAAGGAGCTGGGGCGTCTGGTTTCGGCAGAGAGCCGCATTAGCTGCATTCCCATGAGTATTTTGAAACACTGCGGACACCCACAGTGTGCCGGGGCAGGACGCGGAGAACGTTACCGCCGCGCCACCCGCCACCGGGCCGCCGACGGGCACCGAGGCTCGCTGCCTTCTGCCACTCAGTCTGCAGCTTCCCAGACGCCCTCTCTCCTCGCCCGCAGGCGCCCCCGCCTCCACCCCCACGCAGTGGGCCCCTTCCTTCTGACCTGAGGGTGAACTGCGGGCTGGCCCTGGCCCAGCCCAGCGTCGCCATCCCTCCCTAGCTCGCTCCAGGCAGGTGCGGCCCAGCCCCCCGGCCACATCACGACCCTTTCGCCAGTCCAGAACCAGTGCCTGGCGCGGGGCGCGAGCCGGAGCGCAGGGTCAAGGTTCCCGGGACCAAGTGTGGCCTGGCGGGGCAGCGCGGGGCAGCCATCCGCCGAACTCCACCGCCGAGGGCGGGCGGCAGGGAGGGGGCGGCGGCTGCGGACCCGCAGGCGGACTGGGGGGTCGCAGCGCCGCCGACAACTACGTCCAGGCGTGCCTGGGTTCTTGGGGCTCACCAGCGCAAAGAGGACGCAAATCCCACTGGGGAGGAAGAACGCACCCTTCTCTGCCTCCTGGCTGGCTGCCTTGGGTGGAGTCGGGTAGTTCGGCGCGGACCCGGGCGCGGCAGGTGCAGTCCCGGCCGTGACCTTCCCACTGCTCCACCCAAGCGCTTCCTAGACAAACGCGGAGCAGAGCGCCCGGAGCTGGGCTGGGGAAGCGACGGCGCGAGCTTGGGGGGGCCGGGTCCTGGGGGGACAAGTGCGCTTCCCGGCACGCCGGGCCTGGGGCAGGGAGCCGGGAATTTAGGTCCGTTTAGGCCTCGGTCTCCGTGACCCACCCGAGGCCCAACCAGGAGAAGGTCGCGGGCGCCCTTAGGGTTAGCGGTTCAGAAACCAAATAGGGCCCGGTGCCACCGCCTCAGGGTCTTGGGGCGAGTTTCTCAGTTTCTCTAAGTCGCAAACTTCTCATCTGTGTGATGGGGATTCCAGCGTGGCTTCTCCACTGGGTGCTGGGAGGGCTAAAGGGGAGCCCAGTGCCTGGCAGACAGACAGGGAGCAGAGGAGAACGGTGAGCCGCTGTCCTTACTGCCATCAGTTATTAGCCGGTGGGACCCGAGGGGGAGTCGCTTTACACGCTTTCCCTCCTGCCCTCGCCCCAGCCTCTCTGCGCCTCCCAGCCCGTAGGCTCCGCTCCCCCAGCCGCTCGGGAAGTGTCCAGTCAGCCCGGTCTCAAGAAGAGGAGCCCGAAGGTCGGAGGCAACCCCGTCTCTCGATCCCTCTGCGCAACAGGGAAACGCTGTGCCTTGCGCGCGGGGGTGTACAGCAGGTGTGGCCCTGACAGCCGCGGGGACCCGGGAGGCGCCCGGACGCCCCTGCGCGGACCCACCTGCCCCCGCGCCGCCCCGCCAGCGGTGTGGGCTCAGCCCGGGCTGGTCCTCACCGCTGGGCTGGTGCTGGCCGCAGCACCCGGGCCGTGGCTGGGCGGGCCGGGAGGGGCACCCCGTGGGCCCCCCGCGAGGCCCGACCTGTCCGCGCAGTCGCCAAGTTCAGCGGAGAACGTTTAGTTTACCCTTCCACCGAATCCACAGTTTTCTCGAAAATTCATGTTCGATGTGCTTTCATTAGTAGGAGCGGGAGGGGCCGGCTTGGGCCGGGTTCTGACCCTCAGACACCCGTGTTCGTGACGGTGCTGGTCTGGCCTGGGGCGAAGCGAAGGAAGAAACCGGCTTCAGCCCCGAGGGTCGGCTCTGGGCTCAGCGGCGGCTCCACGCATTGCTCCCACGAAGTTTGTTGACCGAATAAATGAACGCGTGTAGGCCCGCAGAGGGTTTCGCACTCAAGAGCAAGGGGAGTGGGGGTGGGGGGCGGCGCTGGAACGTGAGCGGGATTGTTCTTGGCAGGAAATAAGCTCTCTTTATCAGGGCTTGTTGCCAAACACAGGTAGCCCCAGATCTGCAGAATATGCCAAACGGATCTTAAAGCCGGGGTGCAGAGGGTCTGGCAAGACGGGGCAAAACCTGAGAAGGGAAAGTGGCTGGCGGGGGGGGGGTTAGAAGGGGCTTTTAGGTCCCCGGCAGCCGGAGCATAAGGGCCGTTGCCGGGAGTCCGCGGTGCTGGTGGTGCGGACTAAGGCTACACTGCACGTGCAGGGCGGAGGGAGAATGGAAGTTCGAGTCTAGGCGGCTACCTAGGTTGGGCTTGAGAGCTTCCCAGAACGTCCCCAGAACTGCACTACTGCAAGCCCGGAGGAGGTGAGGATCGCAGGCAAGACTTGCGAAGAAGTTCTCAGTGCTGGGGAGGAGATGAGAAAGTGGGGTAAAAGTGGACAAATTAAACGGCTGTAAAAATGTGTCTGTCTTCCCTAGAAATTCACAGCTGGAACAGCGGAGTAGATGAACGGAAAGGACCTTCTCACATTTACCAAGTGACTTCTCCCAAAGCGGCAAGGAATGCAATTCTTTTGAAACAGGAGCCCTTCTCCGGACCGGGAGTGCTAGTGCCGCGGGGTCTCTAGAGACTTGCTTTCTCTGGGGAGTATTTCCTGATGGGCATCTTCGTCTGGTTTCCCTCCCACCCGGTCACCTGGAGCCGAATGACAGTGAAACCTTTCTGGTTGCAAAGTTCTTTCAGAAATTCCTTTTGAAACAACAACAACAAAGTTCTCTCTGTTCTAAAGAAATGGACTATGAGCCCTTAGAAGGCATCCATCTGGGGAGAAAATGGTTTTAATTGTAAATGTCCACAACACAGTTGCTTCATTTGATCCTTGCTTTTTTCCCTGGCCCTGCTTTTGAACATTCGAATGCCTTTTTTAAAAAAAATTTCCCTAGTAAATGTTGGCCGCTACATTCTGAGTTGATCTCAGATGGTACTCCACTTTGTCCAGGCGAAAAATCAACGTCTTTAGAAAAATGAAAAACAAATGGAGAATATATTTACAGTTCTCTCCAATTCTTTTTCTTCTATCGGTTTCATAAATACTGAATCCCGTTATTTTAAAACCCAGGACCTTTTCAACTTCAAATATTTGGAAGTTTTGAAAGCCGTTTTGAAAATTGTTTCTGCTACCTATAATGAAGATGAATTGTAAAACTAAATTGTTTAACTGGGAGGAAGGAACTAAGTTTTATTTTTTTAAGATTTTATTTATTTGAGAGAGAGAGAGAGAGAGAGAGAGAGAGCACAAGCAGGGGGAGGGGCAGAGGGAGAAGCAAGCTGCCTGCTAAGCAGGGAGCCCATCGCTGGGCTAGATCCCAGGACCCTGAGATCATGACCCCAGCAGAAGGCAGAGGCTTAACCGACGGAGCCACCCAGGGGACCCAAGAACTAAGTTTTGAAAGAAGTTCCACTTAGAAATCGATTATTGGGAAGTAATATGAAATAAATGATGCAGTGTAGTGATTTCGCATTTTATTTGGTCTATATAGCTAGCTTTGATTTCAACATCTTTCCACGTAAGATGGCACATCAGACACACAGATCAGAAACAAATGTTTCAAAATTAAAATTCCATATTACACATCCATTTCAGGAAGACATAAAGAACATAAGTATTTTGCACTTGACTTGGGACTAATATTTACAGTTCCTAGGGAGTGAACAAGGGGAAACAAGTCGTGCATTGGACCTTGTGTATTTTCTTTTTCTCTCTTTTTTTAAAACAGAACGAAATATCCCGCTCACGTTCCTACTTCCTCTAAAATGTGTAACCGGAAAAGCCCTGGAAGCCACAACCTGAGGCTGGGGGGAAAGAAAAAAAGGACAAGAGCTGCCGCCGTCCGAAGTTTATGTCCCGGTTGTCTGGACAGTATCCGACTTGAGCTTTGTAAATATTTTGCAGCGACCCGAACTGTGCTTCAGTTAGTGGTTGTCCGGCTGAGGGATTCAGATGCACCCGCGTTGCCCCCGCCGCGCGGGGTGTTGTGCGTGAGAGCAGAAGGCGAGGCGAGCGGGACCCCTCATTGCTCTGCGCTACACCTGGGCTGCAGGTGCGCCCCGCGGAGTCAGCGCCCGGACAGGGCGTGGATGCTCCTCAAAAGGCCGGCAAGATACCCTCTCTGCCGGAAAGGCTGGCCACCGTGGGCAGCCCGGGGCCTCCTGCTCCGGGCTGACACCCCAGCAGCGCCGCGGGGGCGGACAGGCGCTGGCCCAGCAGAGCGCCCTCGCTCGGAGCGCCGCCGCTGGTACGGCCCTGCTGCGGGGGCTGCTGCGGCTGCTCCAACAGGGTCCGGGCAGCCGACGCGGCGGCCGCAGCGGACACGCGCAGCAAGGGGGGGGCGGCCCGGTGCTGCAGCAGGCCCGCCGGGCGCTGCAGCAGGTGGCAGTAGCCCCACGGGGTCGGGGGCAGACCCTGCGCGGCCCCGGTGCCCCCTCCCCGGGCCCCTCGCATGATACTCTCGATGCTGAAGGGGGTGCATCGGTCTCGCGGCCGCGCCGCCGGCCCCTTGCGCTCCTCCCGAGGCCGGGAGCGCGGGGAGGGCTGCAGCGGCGAGAGCGCGCCGGCGGCGGCCAGGTCGGGGCGCAGCGCCTTCCCGGGCGTCTCGGCGCAGGCCGGGGCCGACAGCAGCAGGTAGCGAAGCGGGTGAGGGTGCAGCAGCGCGCACGGGCGGCTGCCGGCGGCGGCGGCGGCGGGGGGGTAGGCCCCCGGGACTGGCTGCGGCGGGGCGGGGGGCCCGAGCAGCAGGCCCGCGCAGAGGCCGTGCAGGGCGGCGGGCGCGGCGGGCACGGGCACGGGCTGGTGCAGGTGGACTCCCGGCGGCGGCTGGTGGCGCTTGAAGCGCTTCCTGCGCCGGAGGAAGCTGCCGTTGTCAAACATGTCCTGGGAGGCGGGGTCCAGGCTCCAGTAGTTGCCCTTGCCCGGGTGGCCCGGCTCGCGGGGGATCTTGACGAAGCAGTCGTTGAGCGAGAGGTTGTGGCGGATGCTGTTCTGCCAGGCGGGGAACTTGCGGCGGTAGTAGGGGAAGCGGCCGCTGATGAAGGCGCAGATGCCGCTGAGCGTGAGGCGCTTGTGCGGGCTCTGCAGGATGGCCATGGTGATGAGCGCGATGTACGAGTAGGGGGGCTTCGCCGGCTGCGGGCCGCCCCCACAGGCCGCCGCAGGGCCGCTCGACGCCCTGAACTCGGTGCCAAACTTGGAGGAGTCGCTCGGGGCGCCGCCGCTCTCGGGGGGCTCTCGGGGGAGCGCGCCCGCGCCCCGCCGCGCCTCTGGCGCCCCCGGCTGCGCTAGGAACCGCGGGCTCTCCTCCGCCTCTTCGTCTTCCTCTTCCTCCTCCTCGTCTTCATCTTCCTCCTCTCCCAGGATGTCGATCTCACCGTCTTCCCCGTCGGAGCTCCGGAGGCTGCGCTGCGGTGCGCGGCAGAGGCGCTCGGGTTTTGGCAAGTTCATGGAGGAGCGGGTCCTGCAGACGCAGGGGAGGTGGCGGCCGCTCACCCGGCTCGCGGGCGCTGGGCTGGAGGCCTGGGTTAAGAGTGTTCCAAAAAGCAGAAACCCTTGTGGTTGCCCTTTTGGTGTTTTCTGTTGGTTTCTCCTCGTTTCCAACACCGTCCAGCGAAGATGCACTTTGCCTTTTATTAAGGCTTCTTGGAGTCCCTGTGTGGCTGGCTCCCCCCTCCCCCTTTATGCCCCTTCTTCCCCTACCTCCGAGAGCTCCCACTTCCTCCCGACGCAGTCCAATGATGAGGGTCCTCTGCACGTTACCCGACAGGGCAAGAACCTTCAGCCTCCTCCTTCTTACACCCACCCGCCAGCAAGGAAGATGCGCTGTTAAAGTACTTCGAAAACGTGCAAATAAAGAAGAGGCAGGAAAATATGGTACCCAACAATTTATGGCCACCTTGACACTCAGGACTCTCCGTTGGAGGAGGGGGGCGGCACTAAATGTCTACAATGTTTGACTGTAAAACAATGTGTAACAATAAAAGTATGTTTTCGCTAAATGTCTACAATGTTTGACTGTAAAACAATGTGTAACAGTAAAAGTATGTTTTCGTGTTTCATAGCTGGTGATCCCCCCATTTTCATTGGTGGATTCCGTCCTCATCCAGAATGATGAGCTGAAATATTCTTAATGTTCTAAGTATATCCATGAGCTCCTGGGTGTGTGAGGGAGGCTTGCATGGTCCCTTCTGCTTCCCACCTTAGCTCCCCAAAATGTTCTCCCCGACTCAGCTTTATGGAAAAGGCTGAGATGTCCTTGGCACTAAGTTATGTAAGTTCCAGGTGGAAGGAAAGCAGGAGAGCTAAAGAGAAGTCCCCTTGCATCAGTGACTCTTGAACTTCTTTGAACATTTAACTGCAGTATGAAATACATTTTATGCCACGAACTTGGAGAGCGAGACTTCTGTAATTAAAATGGGTTTCATAAAACAAGTGACCACTGATATTTTTTTCTTTTTAAAGATGTCCATAACCAACCACACTGATTTTGCCACATCCTAACTAGTACAGAGCCAGTGTGAAAAATCCTGTTTTCAGAAAAAATAGCCTCACAACACCGAGGGATACACCAGTCTGAGAGTCAGTTGCTCACACATGTGTTCTACCCTCCTCCCCGTTAAAGCCAACATTAAGCACTTTTACTATAACAATACTAAAGTTGAAACTTAAATAAGGCAAAGGAAGAGGTGCAGTTTCAGCACCTTTGCCGAATTACTAGGTCGTCATTCCCTACATTGGAGAAGCGACATGGCACAGAAGCTCTGTCTAACTTACTTGATGTCCTTGGAAGTAAGGATTTTTAGATTGGCTACATTTAAATTCGCTCAGAGACTAGAGTAGCAGTCCAGTGCAATATATTGTGTGTTATATAAGGGGGTCTTATGCTGAAATGCTGAGCAAGAGTATATATTCATAATTTAATACCCAGCCACTAGTGAAAAGAATTTGAGAAGGCATCTAAAAAAATGCAGCGTGAAAATATTACATTATGCCACTGATTGTCACAGAGTGAACCTTCCACTCTGAATTCATGATAATGGATTTTCAGGAAAAAATCAGAAGCCAGCTAAAAGGGCAAAATATAACAACTACAACAACAACAAAGCTCAAAGTAGCTAGTCCCTTCAGGATAAAATTTTGAAAACCTTTCTCTACCGCTGTCTTTTAAAAGCTCTTCCTCTACTCCTGAGGTTCTCACCCTCTCAGTCTTAGTCAAATGTAGCTTGAAATGACAGAACTCTTGAGCCTTACAGATTTGTGTTTGAATCCCAGATTCACCAATTACTACTAAACTAAGCTCCAGGAGGGCTGTGACAGGTGTCTTATTCAAACTCTGGCTCCCAGCTGCCTCCCTGTCAACCCCCTGCAGGTAAGGGACCTTTCTGCCAGAGCAGAGGAATCCGATTACCTGGAAAGGGAGTATTGTTAGTTTTCCTAGAGTCAACTTCTATGGGGATTTGGGTTATTTAAAAATGAAAGAAGAAAAGGAAAGGCATGCAAAAACAAAACAACTGAAACAACCCCCATTCTTGGAGGTATGTCAAAGGGGGCACAGGAGACAAATGAAAGAGGCCCCCCACGACCACCCCTTGGCCCAAGCTCAGACAATTTGAGGAACGATTAGATTACAACCCAAAGTATAAATATTCAAGCATCCCTACTAATGAAAATTAATGATCAAGTAAATTAATAAATGGGGGAAGGGAGGGGCACCGGGCTGGCTCAGTGACTTGATCTCAGGGTCCTGAGTTTAAGCCCCACATTGGGCGCAGAGCTTGCTTTAAAACAAAACAGAACAAAACCCCCCCAAAAACAAATGGGGGGAAAGAAGCCAATCTCCCATGTAGAAGAATTCCAAATAATGTAGATACTCCACCCTGGAGGACGTGGAGCATACTTACTCCTTTACTGTGGTGGACATCACTGAGTGGCTTCCTTCCAAAGACTACAGCAGGGGGGCAGGGGGAGCAGGTGAATAATCTTACAAGTGAAGAAACCTGACAAACACTTCAGCCAGGTCATCAGGTGATCAATGTTAACATCAATAGTCATAAACCATGTTAACAGTATATACACTTGATATGTGATAAAAATAGCACTCTGTGATCTCGCTCCCCAAAACCCATTGAATCAGGAGGAAAACAGACAAATTCCAATAGAGGAGCATCTTATGTACCTAATCAAAACCATCCTCAGGCGCCTGGGTGGCTCTGTGGGGAGCCTGCTTCTCCCTCTCCCTCTGCCTCTCCCTCTCAAATAAATAAATAAAATCTTAAAAAAAAAAAAAAATCCTCAAAACTATCAAGGTCACCAAAACAAGGAAAGTCTAAGAAATGGTCATAGCCAAGAGGAGTCTACAGAGACATGATAACTAACATCTTGGATGGCACCCTAGAATAGAGAAAGGACACTAGGTAAAAACTGAGGATATCTGAATAAACTATGGACTTTGGTTAATAATAATATAACAATATCAGTTCACTAATTGTAAAAAATGTGCCATACTGTTGTAAGACATTAACTGAAGTGGGGGGGATATGGGTTCTTGTACTATCTGTATTTGTATCTTGTACTATCTGCTCAATTTTCCTGTAAATCTAAAACTGTTCTGAAAATTACATTCTATTAGTTTAAAAAATTAAACATGGGAAAAAAGGCCTAATAGCCAAAAAGAAACTTAAATGTCCATCAGCTGATGAATGGATAAACAAAATGTGGTACATAGTCTTTTGTTCAGCAATAAAAAGAAACTAAGTGTTGATACATGCTACAAGGGATGAATCTGGAAAACATGGTATGTGAAAGGAGTCAGAATAGGCCAACTGTAAAAACAGAAAGTAGATCAGTGGTTGTTGGGGCTGGGAGCTGGGGGAAATGGGGAGTAACTGCTGATGGATAGTTTCTCTGGGGAGTGATGAGAATGTTCTGGAATGACACAGTGGTGGTGGTGCTTGCCTCTACCTGTGTATTATACTAAAGCCATGAATTGTACACTTTAAAAAGGTAAAGTTTACTTGGGGCGCCTGGGTGGCTCAGTCGTTAAGCTTCTGCCTTCGGCTCAGGTCATGATCCCAGAGTCCTGGGATTGAGCCCCACGTTGGGCTCTCTGCTCAGCAGAGAGCCTGCTTCTCCCTCTCCCACTCCCCCTGCTTGTGTTCCCTCTCTCACTATGTCTCTCTCTGTCAAATAATAAATAAAATCTTTAAAAAAAAAAAAAAGGGTAAAGTTTACCATATGTGAATTGTATCTAAATAAAAGTGTTATACAAAATATGTCAATGTGAAAACAAAGAGCCTTATCAATGAAAACTAAGCAAGACCCCACTATGCCAAGTCACTCTACCAAAAAAAAAAAAAAAAAAAGGAAAAGAAAGGAACTCTTACTGTCCCCTCCCATCAATTCTTCAGTGTTGCCATAAGAATCAAAAGCCTTCCTTTGTAGCCCCTGCCATATTTAACCTGCGGCCCAGTGCATGGTGGGCACTCTGTAATACTTGGTGATTACTTCTTTCCTAACAATGAATAGGGTTTTTTTTTTCTGAACAAACCTATTGGGCTCATAAAATGCCATCCTAGTGTGAACACCAAACTTCCTACACTGATCTACAAAAACAATGACGTTGTCTGGTTTCTTTCCATTTCACTCTGAAAATTAAAGGCAATGTGGTCATCAACAGTTAAAGTTGATTCTAGTATTAAGACTAATTGACAAAGAAAAATCTAGCATATCTTTCTTTCTTATCGCAGTAGGAAGGGCAAGTTGCTAGTCTATGGAGGCAGAATTTCTTTCTTTCAACATCACTTCCACAATGCATTTCTAACACTGGAATAGTCTTTTCAAAGCAATCTAAAAATAGTTTTCTCACCTACACTAGTAATCCAAAGAAGACTATTACTCAATTTGTAGCAAGCAACCAAGCAACCAAGCTCCTAAGTGCTTAAAAGCTTCTTAGCATTATTTTGCCGATTAACTTTCTTCAAATGTCATGAGCTAATAATTATAGACTCTTTTAGTCACCTGGTCTTCCCTCACACACTGTGCTGACCCCTTCCTACAGCTTCCTTGCACTCAGAACCAGTGTTCTTGCCCCTTATATCAAAAGCTGGGAAAAGCCTAGAAAAGAACTATTTGCTTTAGGAAGGTATGCAGAAAGCTTGAATTTTTTTTAAATCAAATCTTGCTATAAAAAGAGAATTCACCTGTACTGAGACTCTGTATTCAGGGTGCTTTAAATTTCATCCCTGGAACAATAGAGAGAGATTTGCATTTTTTCTCCATCTTATGAATAAGGAGGCAAAGGCTCAGAGAGATTTAGTAATCTATCCTATATTACTCAGTAAACTACAGAATTTTAGATGAACTATGCCTAAACCTTGATCATCACCATCAATACCCTTCAAATTTTCTATAGTTGGCAGAGTAACAGCCCCCACTATTCAGTGATTTGCATTATAAAAAATATTCTTTCCAGGATATTTATGGCAAGTTCCCAAGTCCTCTGAAGTGCGGATTAAACCAATAATGATTCTGATCATGGAAAAATACTTCATTTGGGGAAAAATAAGAATGAAGAACAGGACAACACATCTTTAAAAGAACATATAAGCAACATAAAAATACAGTGTAAAATCTAAATTAAAACAGTGAAGGGGCACCTGGGTGGCTCAGTCAGTTAAGCATTTTGGCTCAGGTCATGATCTCAGGGTCTTGGGACAGAGCCCCACCTCGGGCTCTGCACTGAGCTTGGGAGTCTGCTTATCCCTCTCCCTCTGCTCCTCCCCCCACCAGGTGCACTCTCTCTCTCTGTAAAATAAATAAATAATTTTTTAAAAGCAAACTGCATTACAATATATAAGGAATATTTTTTTTAAAACACACATTATAGGGCGCCTGGGTGGCTCAGTTGGTTAAGCGACTGCCTTCGGCTCAGGTCATGATCCTGGAGTCCCGGGATCGAGTCCCACATCGGGCTCCCTGCTCAGCAAGGAGTCTGCTTCTCCCTCTGACCTTCTTCCCTCTCGTGCTATCTCTCATTCTCTCTCAAATAAATAAATAAAATCTTAAAATAAATAAATAAATAAAATAAAAACACACACATTATAAAAATAAAACCTTTCCGGGGCGCCTGGGTGGCTCAGTTGGTTAAGCGACTGCCTTCGGCTCAGGTCATGATCCTGGAGTCCCGGGATCGAGTCCTGCATCAGGCTCCCTGCTCAGCGGGGAGTCTGCTTCTCCCTCTGACCCTCCCCCCTCTCATGCTCTCTCTATCTCATGCTCTCTGTCAAATGAATAAATAAAATCTTTAAAAAAAATAAAAATAAAAATAAATAAAACCTTTCCTTGAGGATATTTATAACAAGCTTCTAAATCTCCTGAGGAAGCAGCTAAAATTATGGTTCTAATCACTGAAAAATAATTCACTTTGGGCGACAACATAAGCCACGTGTGTGAGTGAAGCTGACAACATTGCTTACCCCCAAGGAGTGACATGACAGAAGGAGAAAGGTCAGGGGAGACTGACTTCATCTGCAATGTTTGCATTTTTACAACACAAATGCATTCAGTCAATACTTATGTGATAAAAAATATTTAAAGATTAATATTTTATTTTATTTTTAAAGATTTTATTTATTTATTTGACAGAGAGATAGCGAGAGCAGGAACACAAGCAGGGGGAGTGGGAGAGGGAGAAGCAGGCTTCCCACTGAGCAGGGAGCCCGATGTGGGGCTCGATCCCAGGACCCTGGGATCATGACCTGAGCCGAAGGCAGACACTTAACGACTGAGCCACCCAGGCGCCCAAGATTAATTTTTTTTTTTTAAAGATTTTATTTATTTATTTGACAGAGAGAGACACAGTGAGAGAGGGAACACAAGCAGGAGGAGTGGGAGAGGGAGAAGCAGGCCTCCCGCTGAGCAGGGAGCCTGATGCGGGGCTCGATCCCAGGACCCTGGGATCATGACCTGAGCCGAAGGCAGACGCTTAACGACTGAGCCACCCAGGCGCCCCAAGATTAATACATTTTAGAGAAAAAACAAATATTTGTGAGTTTGATAAAGACAGACTTTTAAGAGTATGTATTAATATTACTTCAAACATTTCTCCCACAACAGGACAATTAATAAGTAAGCTCTTTCTCATGGCCTAGAATAGATATATCTAGATACTTACTGTTTGCCAAAGAACATTACGGAGTATGATTATGGCAACATTAACTATAAAATAAATCAAGTTTAAGTTATTAGGAACAAGAAAAATTTATCCAGGTTCTGCTGTGGGCCAGGAGCTGAGTTGGGTGCATTAGAAACCTATTCAATCCTCACAACCTTGAATGATTGATGTTATCACTATCCACGTGATCCTGGGGTCTTGGGATCGAGCCCCACATCCGGCTCCCTGCTCAGCGGAGAGCCTGTTTCTCCCTCTCCATCTGCCTGTCACTCTGCCTACTTGTGCTCTCTGTCAAATAAATAAATAAAATCTTCAAAAAAAAATAAAAACAGAAACCAATCTCAAGAAAATACTTTGCCCAAGATTACACAACCAAGAAGCAGAAGTGGAACTAAAGCCCAGATCAGACTCAAAAATCAGCTGAGTTTCTATTGGGCAATCTGCTGCCACCAAGCAAGCTTATTCTCTCAACCATGAATTTAAAAGAATGGATTCAGGAGGCAAACGGATAAATATAGAGAACTTTTATTTAAAAAGGGAAAGAATGCAGGGGAGGAGACAGGTAAGTTTTTTTTTAAGTATATTTATTCATTGACAGAGAGAGAGAGAGAGAGCACGAGTAGGGGGAAGGGCAGAGGGAGCAGGAGAGGGAGAAGCAGGCTCCCAGCTGAGCAGGGAGCCTGACCTGGGGCTCAATTCCAGGACTCTGGGATCATGACCTGAGTCCAAGGCAGACACTTAACTGACTGAGCCACCCAGGCGCCCCGAGAGACAGATAATCTAATCAACCGCCCTGCCTCCAAACACTGGAACCATTCAAGATACAGAGAGAGAACTCTTTTACTTAAAATTCTGGAAAAAAAAATTCCAAAGGGCATTTTGATAGCTTTCTGATATTTAATAATCATTAGTTTGGGAGAGCTCTTCTTTAAATCCCATCTAATGCTTTTTTCTCTTACAATCTGAATACAGTTATGCTGAGCTGGCCTTTAGTAAGAATAGGAGATAAGTAGGACACTGTGCACACCAACCACTGATATGAAGAGGGTTAAATTATTCTAAGTTATCTGCAATTACGTCTGAAGTTTTGCACCCTGTCACTTTTTTGCTTATATTGAAAATTAAAGAAGTTCAAGGAAATCATGATGAATTTAATACCAGTAGTAAATTCTACTTAAAATTAAAAGCTCCAAAATTGGAATCATCTAAATATATTATGAAGTAAAGGGAAGTTCCATTACTCTACAGGAAAGCTTAGAATTGACTAGGAGATGGCTTTAATTTTTTACTCAGATTTCTTCCACTCATAAGTCTCTAGCCACATCAAGATTTTTATTTCATTTAATAAAAATGATGATACTGTTTTTACTTTTATTTATTTATTCAACAGGGAGAGATAGTGAGAGGGAACGCAAGCACAGGGAAGCTGGAAAGGGAGAAGCAGGCTCCCTGCCAGGTGATACTGTTTTTAAATAATTTTTGTTAATAACCATAAAATTTTATTTAGGCAATCAGTGTAGTTCTAAGGGAAAAAAAGAACGTGAAAGTTAAGTTTTATCGTTATGATTATAAATAACTTCCATGGATAAAAAGTTCAGCATATGTTAATTTCAAAGCCAGTTCACAAAAGATACTTTTGTGAAACATCTATTTAAAAAAAAAAAAAAAACTGGACACCTGGGTGGCTCAGTGGTTGAGTGTCCAACTCTTTATTTCGGCTCAGGTCATGATCTCAGGGTCCTGGGATTGAGCCCCTGATTGGGCTCCATGCTGAGCGTGGAGACTGCTTAGGATTCTCTCTCTCCTTCTCCCTCTGCCCCTCCTCCACGTGCACACCTCCCATGCACTCGCTCTCAAAAAAACAAAAAACACTTTAGAGGACATTATGTTTTATTGTATGAATGTCAAATGTTTTAAGTACTTATTTACTACATTTTGTGTGTTCCATAAAATAAACACTATTTTAAAGTACGCCAGAATTCACAACAGAAGTAATGCAAAAAATAGATGCTTGAAATACACCCAGTAGGAAACTTAATCCCGATTTATCACCCAGTCCCTCGGATAAGAAATGTTTCCAGTGTTATGGACAAACTTGATCTTCTTTGAAATGTGTTGTCCACCGCTTTTCTGTTTCCATCACAGTAGCTATAAATAGTTGTGTGAGGATCTCCTTATCTAAATTCCTGCCTGCAAACAGAATACAGTGTGATTACATGATGCTTATTAAAACAAGTTTGCCTATCAATTCCAAATCATTAACAACTTGATAATCTTCAGAAATTTACAAAAACTAAGTAATCAGTGATCCCTTCCCTTAACTTCCTATTTCTAATTAAGTCCCTCAGAACCAAATTGGCATTTTAATTACTTTTCTACATTTGAAGAGGAGTAAAATGCCTTAACAAGTTCTTATGAATGTTATCACATCATGAAGACAAATACATTAACCACAAGCTTAGTTAGGTTGACAAAAGGGGCTGAGACTGGTTAAAACTGGTTAAATAGCATACTGTATCACTTTCAAATATATATTTTAGAAATTTATCTGTCACTTACCAATAAGAACCAATCGATTTGTTCTCTCGGTGTCATCATTCCAGCTCAGTGGAGTCTCCTCCAGATCGTAGAGCTCGTGGACACCCTGGACAATCACCTGTTTTGGTTTGTCTTTGATCGACACCAGCCCCTGCTCAGATGAGAGGGTTCAATCAGCTGCAGTTCAAATTTAAAGCAGAAACTGACCATCAATGTTTATGGATGAATTATTCCTATTCCATTTTAAATACACACGCATAAAGAAGATGCTGTTAAAATTACTTAAATCCATTTATTTGTGCATTCTAGAAATAGTTTCTAAAGTCTCCAATTTTTAAAAAAGGTTTATGTGCACAATGTTTTTTTTTAAATAATCCCTTTTTCTAACAATAAAATATATGTATTAGGATGTCCTTTCAGTGTTATGACAACCAAAAATTTAAACAACCAAATGATAAAACATGCATCGAATTCTACTGATGTTTCTACTTTAAGGATTTTACACCTGTTTCACAGTTTTAGTGGGAAAACTTGAGAGGTTTAAGTACTCGGGCGATAATTCTGACTGGGTTGCTGTGAATGGTGCAGGGAATGATGGAATAAAGGAAAGGAAACATTGTCTGGATAAAGTTCATTTTTTATTGATTTGCAAAAATGAGAAACAAGTTATCTGATAAACCGGCCCCTCCGGGGATAAAATAATTTCTCTGAAATAATGTTGTTATACTTGTTATAAAATTAATGCAGAACAGTAAGAGACAAACCACTCATAGTCACTCTTGCTACATTAGCTTTGTGTGTTTTGGCATATTTATGTATTTAAGTGTATGTTCTTCCTGTTTTCCTTTGCCCACTTCTGTTTTCTGTTTTTTTTCCCTAGTTTTACTGATAAAATTCACATACAGCATTGTATTAGTTTAAGGTGTACAACATGATTTGATTTCTGCTTTTCAAATCTGAATTTTAATACGTAGTAACTCCTTGGAAAGAATTATCTAAACATCAATTTTCTGTTACTTGTATAAAGAATTTGAAGTGTTAGCTGCTACCTGAGTGAACGTTGTATTTTATTTTATTTAAAAGATTTTATTTATTTATTTGACAGAGAGAGAGAGCACAAACAGGGGGAGCGGCAGGCAGAGGGAGAAGCAGACTCCCCACTGAGCAGAGTGGGGCTCCATCCCAGGACCCTGGGATCATGACCTGAGCCCAAGGCAGACACTTTACTGACTGAGCCACCCAGGCGCCTCCCTGAGTGAACATTTTAAACATGTTCATCATTATCACACTAACATTTTGTAGCCAGAAAAGAAGGAAGTCTATGAAGGTGAAGGCTGTGTTGCCCCAGATCTCGAAGTGTCGCTGTGCTGAGAGGAAGGCCAAGAGAAGAACCAAAGAGGACAGACAACTGCAGAAAAACCGTCCCGCACCTGAGGACAAAATCCACACTGGGCTGGTGCAGGATGCGCCCTGGAGCTGTGTGTGGAGGTCTCGGTGGCAGCAATAGTATACGTGCCCCAAGGTCTGCTTTGTAGGGACCACCCCGCATTCAGGAGCAGGGGACAAAAGCAGTCACAGAATGAAATACACCCTGTCAGTTAGGATCATGGAATGTAGATGGTGCTGCAGTCAGGAAAGCCCACGCTTACTTCCTCTGGGTGGGAATAACTGGGGAACAGACTGAGACTCACCCACGTTGCTCTGAAGCCAATCCCAGGTAGGGCCGCATGGGGAGTAAAGAAATCTAAACTTGAATGGTTTCTTGATTGCCTCTACCTTTGTCATTCTAGTGACCCCAGGAAGTCAGCTGCTAACTGGAAAACTTAGTTACTAACAGTAATAATACCAAATAGTAATAATAAAAACTTTATGCACACTTCTGGAAACACAGGAGTAGACAAATGACTGCTGATTGGTTAAGCACACAACTAGAACCACTGCCCCCTGGAAAAAACACCTTCCGTGACATAAATACCCAAATGCCACGTAACATGAATGGGTTTCCAAGTACAGAGCAAGAATTCTTCTCTAGTCTTCTGTAACTGTTGATAGTATAACTGTTTAGTGTCTGCTAAATCCGCCAAGCAACACAGGTTTAGCTGCAGCAAGATTTCTAATGTGATTTCTCTGTTAATGAAGCTCTCTTGGAAAATTAAACACAAAAAGATGCCTGGGTGGTCCAGTCGGTTAAGCGTCTGATGCTTGATTTCACTTCAGGGTTGTGAGATGGAGCCCCCATGTGGGGCTTGTGCTGGGCATTCTCTGTCTCTGTCTCCCTCTACCCCTCCCCACCATTCCCTTAAAAAAAAAAAAAAAAAGACATTCATTCAGTTTTCCCTAACTGAGCAAGCTGTGTGCCAAGGAAAGGAGAGTTCCAGCGAGTCAAGCTCATTAGCCAGGTTAACTGCTCAGAACACTTGGGAAGAGAGAACAAGGGATGATGTTTCAAAGCACACAGGTTGTTTTAGCTGCAAATGAAGCTATGCAAATAAATCACGCTTTACGCAGTGATTTCCAAAGCTTCTTTTCACAGCAATGGAAATGAGAAAAAAAAAATGAAATCAGACAAAAGTTATTTATACTAAAACCAGCGCTTGTGTTTAAAACCAAATAAGGTTTTCTGTCACAGTCAAGAAAGGAAAGGGTACTAAAGTGTAGACCCTACTCCGCACCTTTAGCCGTATGACCTCCATGTAGTCGTCATCCTTGTTTCGCACATTCTTCTCCCACAGGAGATTCTGTATCAAGTGACATATTCAGTAAGACCAACCATCACTGCCAGCAACAACCAAGTAACACAACAGGTGGTAAATCATTATCAAATACTGCATTCACCTGAATAAATACATTCAGACTTTCTTCCTTTGCATTTCCTCGTACTTCAAATGTCACCGTAATAATGCTCTATAAATCAAGACAGATAATCAATCATGATTTTCTTTACAGTAATGGTGTATTTTTAGAACGTCGGTATATTTTATAGTAATGTCAGTATATTTTAAGACAAAAAAAAATAAATGAACATGTATGCTGCCTGACAACTATATTGGGTCTATCTTTTTCACTATCTTGCTGAGTTCTGGTAGCAGCAATTCCATTTTCTGTATTCCACAGAGGTGATCAGTGGGCTAGTATTTAAACAGAGAAACTTTCATGAAAGGATACTCATGGTTTAATTCATCCTTTCCAGGACTCTCAGCACTGAGCGGGAAGGTAATCTCTACAGTGTACCAACTATGTACCAAGCCAGGTACTCTTGCCTGGGTCACTTCATTTCATCTTTTCAGTTACTCGTGACAACAATCCTGTGGAATAAAGAGAATTATTTCCCTTTTATAAATGGGGGGAATAAGGCTCAGAAAAAATAAACTACTCAGAGCCAGGAGTAAAACTCAAATGCAAAAGTGTAATTCTGTTCTCTGGGAAAAATATAAAGGAAAAATTCAGTTTATCTCTGACCGTGTATGTGCTAAAGGAGAAGAGTATCTGGAGATGAGAATGATAGTATAATGTCCCTCTTGGTTTGAGAAGGTTGACATCATTTAGAATGTTAACTCTGAGATTTATTTTTCCTCCTGCTCCTGATAAATCTCTCACTGTCCACTCTAAGGAACCAGAAGCTCAAGATTTCCTGTAGCTGGTCACATAACTAAAATCCAAAGCTCCATTTGCTCCTGTAACCAAAATTTCAACCTAATGATGAAAATACACAAGGGCTAAGCGTAAGATGATGAAAACACAAATCCCACCTTGGATAATTAGGATAAGATGCTCAAGCCAAGCTTTAAAACAGGAAGAAAAAAACATAGTAAAGCATGGCTTTGCATCATTTCCTGCAACTGCATTTATTAACAGCAATTTTATTCACCAATGGAAAAGCACACAGGCTTAGAGCAGAAAATATGAAAAGACCAAATTGTTTTTTATCCAAACAGAGGATCGCTAAAGGTAAGTACTAAAGACCAATCTAAGGACAAAATATACTGATATTTAGTCTCCACTGTTGCTGGTAATGGGAAAAGCATAAAGCACTTTCTTACTAAATATGAGACATGAAAGCCAACTAAAATTGACTTTAAAATGTCAGATTTTTAAAAGTACTTATTCTGTCACAACAGCCAAGAGATGAAACAACATAACACTAACAGATGAATGGACAAAGAAAATGTAGTATAATAGTATAGTATAAAAATGTGGTATGTTGATGAACCATTATTCACCTTTAAAAAAAAGGAAATGCTGCCACACGCCACAACACGGATGAGCCTTGAGGACATCATGCTAAGTGAAATAAGCTGGTCACAGAAGGACAAATACTGCATGATTCCACTTATATGAGGTATCTAAAAGTGGTCAAACTTACAGAAATAGAAAGCAGAGTAGTGGCTGCCTGGCTGGGAGGTGAGGGAAATGGGGAACTGCGGTTCAATGAATATAGTTTCAGTCATGCAAGATGAAAAAGGTCCAGAGACGTGCTGTACAATAGTACGCAGACAGTATCAGCTGGTGATACTGGACTATACACTTAAAAATGTGTCAAGAGGGTAGATCACATGTGTTTACCATAAATTTTTTAAAGTACTTATTTTTAAATCTAAATAAACACACTTTGAACTATTTGTTGTACTGCATTTAAACAGTTTTC
The DNA here is from genome assembly GCF_011800145.1 of Mirounga leonina. Taxonomy (NCBI): domain Eukaryota; kingdom Metazoa; phylum Chordata; class Mammalia; order Carnivora; family Phocidae; genus Mirounga; species Mirounga leonina. The sequence goes on from NW_023270615.1 coordinate 10,614,969, forward strand.
TTAAAAAAAAAAAAAAAAAGCTTTCTTTTCCCCTTAAAGCAATCACTAGAAATAATACCTAAGAATCCATATCAAAATACATAGCAAAAAGGTTGCTAAATGAAACATAACTTGTCATTTTCAAAAGACAGTAGCAATTCAACCTTCAAAACTGCTTAAAATGTATTTTATTCAAGTTGGATAACTTGGCTTTTAATATTGGAAAGGCCTCAACATGGAACTCAATACTGTTTTATTCTAGCTTAAAGAATTTTTACTGGGAGTGACTGTTGCTTTCGGCAGGTTAGGGATATGACAATATTTTTAAGGGGTACAATTAACTCCAAAATGAGCTAAAAAGGGTTTTAAAAATTACGACAATGCATCAAGGGGCTCAAGGAGTGAGATAAACATTTTAGAACTAGATGTTTTTCTGTACCAATCAACTCTTCTCGCAGTAGACAATACCTTAAAGATGAAATCCGCAAATTCCCAGTGGAGAGGACAAGGGTCACAACTCATAATTCCTAATTTAATAAACTATTCAGACTGCCATTTGGGTTTTCTCGCCTTCTCACCTTCCAACCCTGGGTCCTCCTTATAGGGAGGTAACAAGGAATCCATGAAAGATAGCTGCCTTACAGATGATGCAGGGATAAAACTTTAATAACATACCTACTATGCCCTACGTATTACCTATGTATTTTTTTTTCCCAGTTTTTGTTTTGAATCTAAAATTAACTCTCCTTTTCCCAGACACAGAAAGCAGCAGAAAACTGAAGCAATCATTCAGAAAATGAAAGTAAAATAAGGTACTGCCCCTAAAATAAAATTTAGGAATAACTCCAAAATTTTAGTTTTCTGGTCTGTTTTTTTTGTCCACCTCCCAGGTTATTCCCCTGGGTGTTCTACTCTTTGGCAAACAATATCTAATAGCAATAACTTCTGCATGTTTTCTTCATCTGGAAAACTGAGCCCATTAACGTGCTCAACCCCAAATGTGAAGCTCCTCCCGAGTCATTTCTACTGGATATCCTGCCACCAAGTAAGAAGCTGAAAGTCCAGCATTCCTCTGCAAATCAGTGTTTCTTCCAGGTTTCTCTACGCCTAGGTCCCTCCAGTCAATCAGGTCTGTTTCCCATCAGTTCCCCTGTCTTACTGCCCCAGCATCAGTCAGTAAGGCTACTCCGGCAAGTCTCCCTGTGAATCAGCCCTCGATTTATCCCATTTCCATTCCCCCAACAACCCACACAGTCCAGGGCCTTGTCACAGGGTATCTTCCTGCTTGGTCTCCTGCTGTCAGCTACAACCCAGCGCACCTGACACTGTGGGACAGCACAGCGTGAGTTCTGCTTGCCCCCGCACATTGAAGCCCAACACCTTAGCTTAGGAGTCAAATACCAAGCATCCACCAAGATTTCTACACTTACAGTCTTCGTCTTCTAGAGCATTCTCACTTTCCCACTTTTAAACATCTGGACTGCTCTTTCCCTTACTTCTTCCAGTCAAACAAAAACCTCCTAGTTTAAGGCTACATTTTGATGTCTTACTCAGAATAGCAGTTGCATCTTTGCAAAGACTGTTGCTAACTGGAGAGAGACGCAAAGGAACTCTCTTAACGATTTTGGAAATCTTCTGTATCTGGATCTAAGAGAGGATTACAGAGCTATGTGTCCATATGTGCAGATGGACTGATACACAGGCACAAATATATGTAAAGACACATTGACTTGTATGCTAAAAACCTGTATGCTTTACTGTACATTAAAAAAAAGTATCTTTCATGAAGATAGACCCACTAAACCGAAGGAGACCATCATTCCCCTGAATCCCATAGCCCTTTGTCTGCAATATTATATTCTACCCTTTCTTATATACCTAAAGCAGGAAAGTGCATCAGAATCTCCTGTAGAGCCTTAAAAAAAAAAAAAAGACATGCCCTATTTACTGGTGAAATGACACACTGTCTGGGATTTCTGTTAATACACTCCAGCAAAGGTAATGGGCACTTGCAGTTTAATTATACTACTCTACTTTTATGTATTTTTGAAATTTTCTGTTTAAAAAATACTCCAGCAAAAGAAATATTGGGAACACAGAGGAAATAAAATCAGCAAAATGTTGACAGCCATTGCAACTGGGTTCCTTTTGCTATTCTCTGTACTTTTGTGTATCTTTGCAAATTTCCATAATAAAATGTTAAAAATGTACATACACATTAATTTGCACATACCCAAGCCCCACTCCTGGAGATATGAGGTGGGGGGACTACTGAGCATCCAATATTTTTTAGAAAGTTCCACAAGTGACTCTGATGTTCCCCATTTGGGAATCATAGCTTTCATTCTTTTAACAAATACTCACTGAGCAGCCACCACATACCATGCCCTGTGCAAAGCATTGAGGAATCTACACTTAAGGAGTATACAGACTACTACAAGGAAAAAGCATTTCAACCCAAATTATAAGGCATGATAAATGCCATGAGAGGGGTATGTGCAAGATACCATAGGTATAGATACTGGCCATTATAAAGGTTCTTGAAAGAGACTACTACATTCTTCATCTTTTACATGACTCCTAGGATGATAGTCCCTCACTTGGAAAGTCAGTAAGAATATGCTTCTGGTTCATCTTTAGTACTACTGAGTATTGTAAACAGTTGGTTTTTCCCAAAAATTCCACAGCCAGGGAATTGTATTTCTCTCATTCATTTTAAAAACATGCAAAGATGAATATTTTACAAAGTTTCCGAGAGGAAAGTGCCAGGAACACAGTTGTACAGGTCCCCATAAATGCGAGCCAAACTGAAGACAAACAAGTGGCCCCATCACAATGAGTATTGCTTCAAAAGAGTGAGTGATGGTTTTCAGACAGAGGAGGGAAGACAGTACATGGCTCACTCACATGCCCCCTTGCTCTCACCCTGTTTCAATGGAACAAAGAAGTTACCCGAAACCTCCACCATCTATGACTTGCTTAAAAGAAAGATGGGTACAGTTAAAACATGTTTTGTTTGTTCCTAGTATCGTCAATATTTACCTCAGGAATTAGAGTTATAGAGCACCTAAATGAAGGACACCTTAGGGAATTCAAATTTACAGTGCTATCTGCAAGTGAAACTCAAATTTTCATTTAAATAAGCCATAGATGCTTTTACCAGACTTTCCTTTAATCTATTAGTTCAACATAGCTAAAAACAGGCTGCGTATAGAACCCCCAGGCTGCTTTTAAGCAGTGATTCCCACCAGAAGAGTGACCTATTGAATGGAGAAGCTAGAAAGCATGATTTCTTAAGATTCTAAAGAAGTCTGGCTTAATGAATTCCTATTATGCATTAAGAAGCTAGATGAGATTACCTCAAAAGCATCCAAATTCTGAAAATTATCAACACACTTCAAAAATACTTTTTTTTTTAGCAAGACTCAAAGAAAACAGCCCTAAAAGAACCAATTTATTTTTTAAAAATCCTTAAAAAAAATTTTTAAAGATGTTTTTTACCTGATCAAGGTGAGGCTGTGTTGTTGGCACATGCTGAAGTTTTTTCTGCAAACTAATAACAACTGATTATAAATTCAGAGATCAATATACTTTCGATTTAACCTTATATGTTACTTAGAGATATGGAGCTAAGAAGGGAGTTTCCACAACTCAATCTATTACACAGTTCCAATTTTACATGCTATTTACACATTCTAATACAGAAAAGCTAGCAGACTGTTTAAAGATTTTTCCTAACCATGTGTACACATTCAACAAACAAGCAAACAGACTGGTGGTTGCCAGAGGGGAGGTGGATGGGGGAATAGGTGAAACAGGTGAAGGGGACTAAGAGGTACAAACTTCCAGTTACAAAATAAGTAAGTCATCACGGAACACTACATCAAAAACTAATGATGTACTGTATGGTGACGAACATAATAAATTAAAATTAAATAAAATGTTTTTAAAAAACAAATAAATAAGTCAAAGATGAAAAATACAGCACAGGGAATACAGTCAATAATACTGTAGTAATGTTGTATAGTGACACTTGGTGACCACACTTATTGAGGTGGGCACTGAGTGAGATACAGAATTCTCAACTTAGTATGCTGTACTCCTGAAAATAATAAAACATTGTATGTTATACTTCAGTTAAAAAATGTACACACATTCACATGTACACATATACACACAATACAGAAAAAAAACCCTAATCTTCAGCGACACTATTTTGTGTGGTTAAATATGTCAGCAGATTTCTTTTTAATTCCAACAGATCTATTACCAGCCCAGAAAAATACACGTAAGCATTTTACCACTGCTCCAAATTTCATCAACTTGTCCCATGCTTCCTTTTTTTTTTTAAAGATTTTATTTATTTATTTATTTGACAGAGTGAGAGACACAGTGAGAGCAGGAACACAAGCAGGGGGAGTGGGAGAGGGAGAAGCAGGCTTCCTGCTGAGCAGGGAACCCAATGCGGGGCTCGATCCCAGGACCCTGGGATCGTGACCTGAGCCGAAGGCAGACGCTTAACCGACGAGCCACCCAGGCGCCCTGTCCCATGCTTCCTAATGTGAAAATAAGGCTAGTACCTAAAGAAAGTTAGAAAGGTATATTTATTCCTTTATCAATGTTTTCCCTTAAACATATCTATTTCTTAAGAAATAAGTAATATTAAGAAATAAGTCTTCTATATAGTCAGTTGCCAGTGACTGAGAGAAACAAAAAATCTTAAAAATGTATTGTTCTGATACGAAAAAGAGCAAGAAGATCAATATGGCACAACCAATTATAACCTTAACAACTGTAGCATACATTTGGACACTGATGGGTTAGGCTGGGAGGAGGAAAAAGATTTAAAACCTTGCAGATGTTTTGCTTTGCAGAACAGTGAGGGGTAAATTAGTAACAGGGAGTTTAGAAAAGAGAAAAGGATTGTAGGAACTGTTGGAGGGAAATGAGCCTCACAGGATGGGGTCTTAGTACAGAAAGTGTCAAATTAAATCCTTCCCAGCTGGTTGCTCAGAAAAGGATTCTCCATTTTTGCAACTGAGCACAGTGAAAAGTTATGCACAGGCCTGAGCCACAGAGAGGGCATCACATTAAATAGCTACTTCTTTAAGTGTCACTAATGCATTATCACTGTTCTTAAACAAGTGTGGAATGAGATTACCTTACAAAATGTTTGAAAAATCACACGCTCTTTATGTTCAATATTTAATGTTGTTAAAAATAACTGCCAACAACTTGTGTAAGAAGGAAAAAGTTTTCCTCAACCCTCTTAGGTGCCTGGCTGGGCGTGAAAATTAGATTGACAAACACAGATTAACAGGAGAAAAGGGTACAAGTTTATTAATGTAAGTTTTTTTAAAAAAAGATTTATTTCTTTTAAAGAGAGAAAGAGTGTGTAGCGGGGAGGGGCAGAGGGAGAGGGAGCCTAACACAGGGCTCAATCCCAGGACCCTGAGATCAGGACCTGAGCAGAAACCACAAGTCAGACACTTGACCCACTGAGACAGTCAGACACCCCTATTTATGTAAGTTTTATGTGACACAAGAGCCTTCATAAAGAAATGAAGAACCAAAGAAATGGTTAAACCTGAGCGTTTTTATGCTATGTTTGATGAAGAGTAGAAGGTTGTGGAAAGAAACGATGGGACAGAGTATGAAACAAGTGTAGTAAACTGGAGGATACTCAGAGAGGCCTGTTTCGTGATTCCTCCGTGTGTACCTTAGTCTTCAGAGATAAGGATGCTCCTTTCCTCTGGGCACTGGGAGGGTACCTCTCACACGAGGCTTTTATGACTCAACTACTTGAGAAAATGGGAGAAAATATTTCCAAATCACATATCTGATGAGGCGATAATACCTAGAATATATTAAAAAACTCCTCCAGCTCAGCCACAAACAACAACAAACCATGGGATTAAAAAATGGACCGAGTATTTGAATAGACATTTCTCCAAAGATGATCTACAAATGGCCACTAAGCACATGAAAAGCTGGTCATGACCTCGAACTGCTGGAGAAATGCAGAGCACAAACACAAGAAACTGCCACCTCACACCCACGAAGACGGCTACTACCAAAACCAGGTGGAAATACCGAGTGTTGGCGAGTCCATGGAGAAAGCAGAACCCTGTGCACTGCTGGTGGGAAACGAAAATGGTGCAGTTGCTGGGCCGAACAGTATGGCATGCCTCAAAATAGTAAAAAGAAATGAAAGCAGGAATCGTGAAGAGACATTTGCACACCCATGGCGTAGCAGCATTGTTCACAACGGCCAAGAGATGGAAGCAACCCAAATGTTCATCAGTGGATGAATGGACAATATGACGGAATATTATTTAGCATTAAAAGGAAAGAAATCCTGTCACAAGCTACAACATGGACGAACCTTGAGGACTAAGTGAAATAAGCCAGTTAAAATAAGACAAATGCCATACATTTTCATTGGTATAAGGTATCTAAAGAAGTCAAATTCTTTTTTTTTTCAAGATTTTATTTATTTATTTGAGAGAGAGAGGGTGAGCATGAGTGGTGGGGAGGGGCAAAGTGAGAGGGAGAAGCAGACTCCCCAGCCAAGCAGGGAGCCTGAGGCAGGACTCAATCCCAGGACTCTGAGATCATGACCTAAGCTGAAGGCAGACGCTTAACCAACTGAGCCACCCAGGCGTCCCCTAAAGTAGGCAAATGCTTAAAAAAGAGATAATAGAATGGTGGTTGCTAGGGGCTGTGGGGAGGGGAACAGGGAGCGCCGTCATTCAACAGAGTTTCAGTTCTGCAAGATGAGAAAGTTCTGCAGATCAACTGCACAACAATGTGAATATACTTAACGCTACTGAACTGTACACTTAAAAATGGCTAAGATGATTTAAAAAAAAATGATACTGAAGAAAGATAAGTTTTTCTCCCTTATCAAAAAGATTCCCTCCAGGGAAAGAAACAGGAAAGTGATCCATCACTGAGGAGAAAGGAGGAGTGTGTAGCAATACCCCAAGCTAAAATTTTTTATGTATTTCATCCATTTTTCTCATAGAAAGAAAGTATTACACACAGTGGTTGGTGGAGAAGTATTAACGATGAATCCCTAAAGTTAACTACCATTTATACTAAAATTTCTATAGGAAAATGCATTGTGATTTCCAAACATCCAATTAATAAAACCTTCAAGAACAATATCATTAGGAATGATCTTGTACACCACAGGAATGACAAGAAGCTTAAATCAAGGGTGCAACTGTATAAATCATTCCTGTAACTTCTACAACTGTGGAGTAAGAAGTACATTACAATAAAAGTCAACAAAATACAGAAAACATACCTTATTCCAGAAAGACTGTCAAAGGCATGAAGATCTAATACATTAGAGAGATCAACTCTAAAAGGAAGAAATCCAATGTAAACAGTGGGAAATTCTGTGAAATATATTCCATTAATCAAGGAAAAAAAAAATCTCTAAGACTCTTTTGCCAAAAATGTAGACATAAAGTTTAATCAATACATCATACTATTTTGGGGAACACATAAAAATCACAAGCAAAGAAGAAAAAGCTTGTTGTAAAATTTTTTAATAGAATTTCTTCATAAAATTCAAAAAACAGTGACTAGTATAAATTCAAGGCAGAAAATTACTTGATTATTTCTTCAATAAACTATACATATTTTTATTTATACTTTCAATTGTCTTTTCAATCCTGGAATTTATGAGCTTGATTTCAAATACATCTTTACAGCCAAAAAAAAAAAAAAACCTCAGTTACAGAACTGGAACTTTTCAAAGCAGCAGTTTATTACTCAAAAGATGAAATGCGGGACGTGAAGCGCAGGCACTGGTGCAGTACAAAACGTTACCTTCAGGACGTCTGGATTTCATTTACTTCACTCCCCGCCTTCCACGATATAACAGGTAGTATTTTAAGAATACAAGGAATCAAACAACTACTCTAAGACCCTAATCTACATCCAAAGAATGGTTTATTTCCTTCAGACCAGGGTTGCATAGACTGAAACAACCCAGTTAGCGCTCTACCTGAATAAACATTATTTCCATGGGAATTATTTAGAGGTAATTGTGGCTTATCAGGAAAGCAGTGATTCAAACCGGCAGAGAATATCATATCACAGACAGCATTCATTTTGGTTTAAATACACATACAAAGGCTAGTGAATGAATTCCAATGTTTACGTGAGCCTGTAAAACAGTAGAGGACAGTGATTTCTCTATCATCAAAGCTATGATGAAGGAATGTTTCAGGAAAATGACAAGAGAATGAATTCCCAAATTAGAGTCCAGGAATTTGCCAAACATGTAAGTTCTCTTGCAAGGAAAACAAAACAGTCAAATTCAAGACTTTTTAAAATATGCCAACATGTAAACCAAACCACCTCTTCTAACTTAGGAGTGACGTGCACTGTCTGCTTTGCTGATTCTCAACAGTCGGCCAAATATTCATGCCTGTGGCAACAATACTGTTTGATCAGGAGTACTTATCTCGGCACAAGGCAGACAAACTCCCATCTTACTAAAAGAGTAATACTCCAAAGCTATATGCTCATAAACTATAACAACACTGGAAATTCTGGACATTCTAGATGAAAAGAATCAGGAAAATCATCAAAGAAGTAAATATTCCATAAAGAAATTTATAAATATCATCTTACGTAAGAGATCAAAGCCTTAACATTAAACACATGTCCATTTTCACCATGACAGTTGAGTAAATATTTGTACTAATACGTGACAAATGAATGAACTTCTCCCCCAAGTTTATCATCTTTACCTTAGGAAACAGCTAGTTTAAAAAGTACACCTGCCAATTGTCTGAATATCAAAACTCAGGCCAACTGTATGAATACCAAAAGTCAGCTTTGAAACACAAGTTTCTAAAGTAAACAGTTTCATTCTGACACTGTTCTTTTTTTTTTTTAAGATTTTATTTATTTATTCATGAGAGACAGAGAGAGGCAGAGGCAGAGGGAGAAGCAGGCTCCCCGCTGAGCAGGGAGCCCGATGCGGGGCTCAATCCCAGGACCCTGGGATTATGACCTGAGCTGAAGGCAGATACTTAACCGACTGAGCCACCCAGGCGTCCCTCTGACACTGTTTTTAAGAATCCATGTCACACATTTAGAAATAATTCTGCTTGATACGCAGAATCTTTTGATATTTCCAAAACACACAGGATCAACACTAGATCTGTACAGGTTAAAATCTACAGAGAATAGAGTCCCCACTGAGGCTGCCTCAATCCAGCCACTGCCCTTGCTCCTGCAGCAGAGCTGGGGGTCCTGCGGGTACCAGGGTGCCTGCCTCTCTTTTCTGGACATGTGTGGAGGGGAACGGAATAGGATTGGGGGAGCTCTGGTCTCCCACCTGGACCAGACTGGGGCTCTCCGCTACAGGGACCACTGAGGGGTGGGGACGCGCTACAGCAGTGTTGGAGGGGAGGGGGCAAAAAAAAAAATCTACAGTGAATAAAATAATACCAGTCTCTCACTGTATCTCACCAGATTCTCAGTGGACAGTAAAACAGGAAAAGTCTAAGGTTCCAGATTAGAGTTACCATGGACCTGCCCCAAATCTAGTACCCCCATGGAAAATAAATTCCTTCACTCATCCAATTAGAAAACTAATTTCCATGGCATAAAATATACCTACTTTCCTCCTTTAGAGATAATAACATCAGATATTTTCAAAACAGTAATACAAAATTAAAAATAAAAAGACTACCACCATTAGCTTTTACGTGGTGGGGAGGGGAATTCAGTGGCTACCCCGGGGTTAGTGTCTACTAGTCACCTTTCCAAAGTTCAATGAGTCTCCTAAACAGGAGCCACCAGCTAATCCCAGATCTACGAACTGTCAAACCCATCCAATGGCTAAGTCCTGAACTCCAGAACCAGATTTCTGAAGGCCTTCCCCAGTGGCACCTCAAACTCAGTATCTACAAAACTCAACTAAACACCTTTTACCAAATCCCTGCCATCACTACCTCACCCACAAGTTGCTCCTCCTTCTGGTATTTCCTTCCATGGAGAACTGCACCATATTCAATCCTTCTCCCAGGACTCATACTGCTTTTAAAACCTTTCACTGACTCCTTGCTGCCCACAGAAAAAAAATCCAAAATATATGTCATTGCATTCAAGACCCTTTGTGGAAAGTTCTCCACCTCTTCAGTCACACCTCTTTTTCTCTCTGCCACACACCATGTGCTCTAGCTGTTCTAAAATACTCACAGGTCCCTGGAGCACAAAATCTTCCTATGGCTAAAAAGCCATTCTACTCTTGTTCATCTGAAAAAATCCTATTCATTCTTTAAGAGGTCGATAATCACATTCTCAGTCAAAATTTCCTGAATCATCATCAAGAAGAGCTGAGTAGTTGTTCCTCTATGTTCCTGTTCCTACAGGACCCTACATAATTAATACTCCTGTTATACTGATAATATTTAATATATTGGGTTTTGCCTGTTTACTTCTGTCTCCCCCAAATGACTCATCACCTACTACAAAGGCAGAGTTTTTGCCTTATCCATTGCTTAAATCCTCAACAAGCCAAGAAATGCCTAGCAACTAATAGAATGGCCAACAGTTCGTTGAACTGATTAACTTATTATTGAACAACTGGATTTTGGTCTTCCTCTGTTCGGTCCTCTGAAATCTGTAAGATTAAAAAGGAGTCAGGAAGAAATAAGAATGGTTCTTCATCTGATCTTCCACCCCTACTTCTGAAGTCTACGTGGCCCATTAGAACTTCCATTTGCTTCAAAGTCAACTCAAGTCTTACCAGTAAGACAATGCTACACCTGATTCTTATTCCTCAACTTCAATACTCAAGGTAAGCCTTTTCTACATATGCTTACAGCAGTCTTATTATTGTCAGTTTTACTACCATCAGCGTTTGTCAACCACAAAATGCTCGAGGCATTAAAATTTAAAAACAAAAAAACAAATACAATAAAACAAAACTTCCATCAGTGATTTCAACCATTTTGTTAAAAACCAGATCTCTCGTTTCTAAACCGGGAAGCTCAAGTTGCTGTGCCTCAAGGAATTGGGGGAAATATTTAATGTAAGATTCATGACCATGGTAAGAATTCTACCATGGAGGTCTGATCTTCACTGAAAAAGATCCTAATCCAACTTCAGTCCTCACAGCAAGGAAGTACTATTTCAGAAAGTCCCTAGATTCTCAGATACAATGGCAAACACAAGACACTGAAGAAACCGGAAAAATAATTTAAAAAAAAAAAAGGAGATTTTATTCATTTGCTCATTCATCCATGTGAAGCAACTAAATTTAATCACTATATGTTTACTGTTCTATAAACATAACAGAACTGTTAGAAATGTCATATAACCATCAAAATTGTTACACAATAATCTCTTCAAGATAAAACCTTTACGCAGGACATAAAGGTCTAAAATGAAAACAGAAAGAAAAATTAAGCAAGGTAAATCCAGGGGCCTTAAAAACTGATCTGAGATGTTTGTAAATATGAACCAAATAAATGTTATTACAACGGAACCACAGCTATTGATGGATACAGTTTCTAAAAACTTATTTCAGCTTTCTGTGGTCGTCTGTGTGTCACTTTGTAATGAAGAGAAAATTTAGGGAGAAAGAAAATGGTAAAATGCAAGAGAAAGAAGACCAATAACTGAGGAATGGCTCTGGTATGAGTTAGGCGATCAGAGGTTTTCTACACTGGAATCTGAAATGCAGGGAGCACATTTGGGCGTTTGCTTGTGGAAGACTTATGCTAAGGGCATCCCTCTGCCACCTCCGCCCGCAGATGAGTGGCTTCTGAGAATGCACACCAAGTTAATTCCCCAGCCCTCCGCACGCACACAAGCAGCTGCCCCGCTACTGCCTACTGCCCAGGGCAGTCTGTCAGCACCTCTAACCTCCGCCGCACAGACGAGCCTCCGAGCAAAGCCCGCTGCTGCACTTCCAAGGAAAGAACCTCTGAATTAAGGACTGCGTTGGCACTGGACTGCCAGCCCTGAACCCCACAGCTGCTGGCTGCATGTTGCTAAGTCTCTCAGCTGCTGAACCAATCTTGCTAAAAAATGAGCTTAACAACATATCCCTGTAAGAAATTTTCTGAAATCATAATAGCATTCATTGGAAAACAGAATTCAATCCAAAGAAATACAATTCACAGATGTTTCAAGAATACGTCTATTTTATAAAGTACTGCACATCTGTATGAACAGAATAAAAAGACAGAAGAACCTACAGGAAATGGACATAAAGATAAACTTAAAGGTAAAGGTTCCTCTCTTTTTACATGACAGATTATTTTTGCAGCTATACAAAAAACTTAGAAGTTTTTAGAAAATATTAGAATGCCATTTAAGTACCTCAAGCTAAGATGATTCCTAATAATATACTCTTAGAGATTTCCATACTAGTTACTTTTCTGAGTGGATGAAAAGTCCTGTGTTTTCTTCCTCATGAAACAAAAGCACAGCTACCCAGTCTTACCATGGCTCTACTGTAGTTTTGCTACAACAAGAAGCAAACATATTAACCAAATATGCCAACTAATTTATAAAGAACATTCAAAATATTTTGGGGCCCCGTTTTTTAAAAAGGCACATGTATCTTTGTTATAAAAGAATCAAGCATTAATTAACCAATTAGTTAATAATTATTATTAACTAAAATTATTTACTGTCAATATTAGTAATGGCTTTTAAAAGTACCTTGATCTTTGTGTTTCTAAAATTTTTCCCAGTCCATTTATGGATCTGAAATAAACATAAAAATGAAGAAGAAAGGGTAAAAAAAAGTAAATGTTAAACTTTTTAAAGATCGTAAAGCATATTATTTCTAAAACAGGAAATAAGCATATACAAGTATATCTGGAGAAAAAAACAGAAAAACAAAACTTACATTTTTTATAGCTTATTATTTTTTTTCTAATCATAAATCAGGTATATTCCACTTAGGTATTAAAACGTGACAGGCAAAAATCTACTGCACAACTGACTAACTAGGGGACACTCTGTGCATTATAAAGAGACCCTTCACGTTAGAAAAAAATGATTCATAGCCAGTAATTCTAATGTTCTCAAATGAGTAGATAAATCAAGATTTTTAACTCAATTTTCCACAAGCACACATCGTGGAAATGCCTATACACAGGCTAGAAATAAAAACCTAGTTGTGAGTGGCTTTCACCCAGCCTGTCCTCAGTTTCACAGTAACAGTTAAGTCAGGCATCCAGGTTGTTCCACAAAATAACCTCTTCATTCCCTAACTAGAATCTCTACCTACTCTGCCAGTCCTTCCCTTTCTGATATTACTAAGATAATGAAACAGGACTCCCTCTTTATGGCACTAAAAATACTTGTTAAATTCTTTTCAACATACTATACACCTCATCTATTTATCTTTATACCATCAATTCCATTGCCTTCAGCGTTCCTTGCTGAATATATGTGCCTTTTGTTCAAGCTTATTCTCGTGGGTAAGGTTTCCCATCCACAATGATTCTAAGGCAAGTCTCTCTACCATTTCACAAAGTTCTTAATCTTTTCTACTTGAATATACTATATAACCTGATGGCCACTTCCTCTCAGATATGTTCACCTTCTTCCAACTCCCCAAATCTAATGCCCAGTCAGTTGCAAGTCTGATGTACAATGGAGGGTCAAAATCCAAAGGGTCTATAATTTATCAATGCACTGTGTCCACATTCTTTCCTGGTATTGCTGTACAGAGCAAGCTGGCCAACAAAATTTAGGAGACCAGAGTCAAAAGGGGTAAAAGAAGTAAGTTCCATTCACTGCTTTCATCTTTCTAGACTTTTCAAAAATATCAACCATTTTTCTATTTCTTTCCTATTTTTATTCGTTGTAGCTTGAAATTACTATGTAAACCAGGAAAAAAAATTACACTCTAATAATGGTAACAGTAGCTAACAGAGCACATCTGTTTTCTGCACATTATTTTACTGTTAATATCCAACACTGTCTCATGAACACTTAAACCAAACTTAATGAAGTAGGCATTATTTCCTGTTTTAGAGATGAGAATTAAAAAGAACACAGCAAGAAACAGACCAAGGAGTAGAACCCAACCAGACTAACAACCAGATTCTAAAGTCCAGCGTCTTAAGCACTATGCAGCACACTACCTGCACTACATGTGCAGAAAAATATGCATTTCTTTCCTCTTCAATCATTCATCACTGCAGCCAATCTTCTCATGAGCCTTACACCTTTATTGATTCAATTTATAACATACTATATGAACTGGTACTGACAGAATCAAAATCTGATGTCAGCAGATTACACCCATTAAAGATGACTAATAATAAAAGCTATTGGGTGTCTCTTTGTAGATGGCATTTATTGTCTTAAAAAATAATTCAAAGTCCCTGAACCCTAATCTCATTTGAAAAGTCCAAGTGACTGTGGATCATGTAGCATATATTTGAGTACCATTCATACTAACATACATATGTTGACCAACCTTGGCCATGGACACTGAAGACACTGAAGCAAGCTGGGAGACAGGCACGTTTAGTTGACAGTCAAGGAAGACAAAGTCAGTGAGGGTTCAGGGAAAGGAGACCACCTGAGACAGGGGAGATTTCACAGAGGAGCGAGGGAGAAAAGGAGGTGACGGGACGACTCTACAGAACGGATAAAATGGCTTAAAAAAAAAAAAAGGAAGCAAATTAAAACAGAGACAATGAAGGAATTCAAGGATTGGCAGAGTGAGAGTGAGAACACGTCAGAGTAAAGAAAGGATATTATGGCAAGACACATCCATGGGAAAATAAGTCATCCTGAGTAAAGTTAGAGAACTTCCTGTAGGCAAAGAGTCAAAGAGAGACAGGAAAAGGAGGATGGAGTCAGAAGACCCTGAGTATCAGTCTATGAATTCTAACTACATTCTGTAAGAAATGGGGAATGATTTTATATATTTATTTTTACATAAGCGTCAATTAGGCATCAACAATAAATGATTCCAGAATGGTATTGAAGCAGGTCAACCTTGAACCTTAAATTTCTACAGGGTAATACAGGAAAAACCTTTTATATAGTACACTTTGGATTTGTAGGCAGTTAACACTTAAAACTTCATACCTAATGGTTGTTCTTAATTTGCTTAAATCCTCTTCTGAAATCAAGTCAGTTTTATTAATGATGATGATATCTGCCAAAGCAACTTGCCTAAATTAGCAAAGAAAGAACAGATGTCAAAAGAGAAATGTTAAGAAATTAAAAATAGAAACATCTCCTTCAGATCAAATAGCATTAAGAACTATATAGTACTCTATATGGTAATTGATTTTACTCCTATTTATCATTCTTCAAACAGTAAGAATAAACTGCATCCATCACTATATAAATTCAGATTTCATATGTATTCATTCAAAAAATATTTACTAAGTGCTCTCACTTGCTACTCTGAAACTACAAAGATAAAGCCCCAAAAGTTTATAATCAAGGATCATTTTCAACTCAAAATTTTCTTTGTAAAGAAACGCATAAAATTCAGATATTCAATATGGTAAAAATATGGACAGTCCACTGACTAAAATATTCCATGTTATCACATGGAATTTTTAAAGAAATAAATAAATTAACATTAACACTAAACAGTTTTTTTTAAACCACATTCAGAAGATACATCAGGATCCTGAACAAATATCTTCTTCATCACTATAAATAGGTTTTTCTCTGTAAAATAGATACACAGACATTCAAGTTAAAGAATGCTATTCTGTCCCATTGACAGAATGCTAGATAACAAAATAGCTTACTATAAACAGAAGTTCTATTTTCTATTAACAGGAGAAGTAGAGCTGAGGATTCTTTAAATTTTCAATTCTTCAGGAAATTTTAATCACTAGGCTATTTATTCCTAATTCCAGTTTTATGCTACCTGAAGATATAGCCAATTATGTCAAAGGACAAAGCCAAATTCTCAAAAATAATTTATTGAAAAAGCAAGTTTCAACAGTATGTACATCATAATCCCATTTCTGTTTAAGTAAGCGTTCTATGAATAAAGATTTAATGTGGATGGGGCATCTGGGTGGCTCAGTTGATTAAGCGACTGCCTTAGGCTTAAGTCATGGTCCCAGGATCCTGGGATTGAGCCCCACATTGGGCTTCCTGCTCAGTGGGAAGCCTGCTTCTCCCTCTCCCACTCCCCCTGCTTGTGTTCTCTCTCTCACTGTGTCTCTCTGTGTCAAATAAACAAAATCTTAAAAAAAAAAAAAAAGATTTAATGTGGACATCTCAAAATATAAACAGTTACTATCTTTAAATTGGAAGCCTTTTACATTTACTTTTATTTATTTATTTTTTTTTTTAAGATTTATCTGAGAGAGAGCGAGTGAGTAGGGCAAGGGATAGAGGGACAGGGTGAGAGAGAAGCAGACTCCCTCCTGAATGAGGAGCCTGACATGGGGCTGGATCTCACACCCAGAGAACATGACCTGAGCCGAAATCAAGTCACTTAACCAAACGAGCCACCCAGGTGCCCCATCTTTATTGTGGCTTTTATGACACTTCACTACTTTCTATTTGGCTTATTTACATTTTCTATAAAAAATATATTTTAATAAGGAAAAAAATTATAAAAATGTTTAAGTTCAGTCTAATCTGAATCATACCTATATACCCAATGCAGTGTTCAGGCAGGATTACAGCACCACAGAGCACCATAGTCCAGAATGAGAGGGAGCCAACTGCTTGTTTGCAGTCTATTATTTATGTCTGGATCACACTTAGCAAATCGCAGGGAGACTCTCCCTTAACCCCAGCAGCAGACTTAGCAACTGTGGTATATCCCAAAGCCTTTTTCCTCCATTAGCAAGAATCTGCTTAGGGTAGGCAAACTGATTTAACATTTCTAAGTCTAAAGACAACCCAATTAGGAACATAAAGGTGTTTAAACAAAAAAATTTTCTAAATGCCAATTAAAATTATTTCCGTATTTCTTTTGTTCTGAGTAACAGTGAATACGTGCATCAAATGAATTACTGCTGAAGAAGGCAGTAAGTGAACCAACTCTTTTCTTTATAATCCTCTTGAATCCCAATGAAATCATAAAAGAACAAAAAACCAGTTTTAAATGTTCACTGCTCCCAAGCTCCTCTCAAAGAACTGCTGTGCCCAACACTCATTTTATGCTATATATAAAAGTTTTAAATAAAATTTTAGTTATCAGACCACTACAAGTAGCAATAATTCAATTACAGGGGAAAAAGACAACGAATTTTCCTTGACTATGTTTTTATATTTCTCACTTTGGTTTTGGTTTTCATAATAATTTTCTCTTTCCAATTAGCCAGTAATCAATATATACTTTAAATATGAATACCTAGAAGCTTCATTGATAAGGCCATCCAGTTTTTCTTCTTCTAAATGCTAAACAAAAACAAAGTTTGAAAAAAGTTACTGTGGGAAAACACAAACACTAATGTCAACACAAAGAATTTTACTTTGGAGACTCCTTTCTTGCTTCTAATATACATTTCAACAAGTTCTATTACTGAACACACAAATGCAGAACTAATTTTTCTAACTGAAAGCATTTTATTCCCCATTTGTAATTGTTTTCCTATAGTGAATCTATTGGGGGTGTTTGGGGGAGGGGGCAGGACTTAAATACTGTCCCCCTGACATCTCCTTTTCCTTAAAAGGAAAACCCTCCAGATATAAATAATGTCAATAAAAACAAAGGGCATTACAGTTCAAATTACAGGCCTTTTCCTTTTTCACAAAAAAGTTTTTGTTCTAAATATTCATTATTACTTATATATAAAAGAGATAACCACCAAAATAGACTTTCTTAAATCTAATACACTTCCATCCATTCCAGTCCCAGACCCCACCTCCCACCCCAGCATCATCACACACAATATGGACTCAGTGCTGAGCCCTTTCTATTCCCTTAAAACAAGCTGTGGGAAGGCCACAGCCCCAATTCTAGCCTAAAAGCAGTTGACCATTTAGAGAAACCCACACTTGAGTGACCTGGCCCCTCAGTGCAACTATTTCCTTTGCTGACCTCTCCAGAGTCAAGCTAGCTCCAAAAAAATATTGTGACACTGATATTGGGGCCCACAAGGTAGCTGTCATCTCTCTGGAAGCAGTTATTATTTTTCCATAATTCTGTTTAAATCCCTAAAGGCATCAATGCCGAAAGGTTTGTCTCTGCAAAACATTCCACCTTCATTACTTTAACCTTTAATAGATGCTCCCTGTCACAAGAAAAAGCTGCCTACTGAGGTTAGAGGCAATTTGATTATATTAATATTCTTTGTATTTGAAATCAAACTTCACAAATTCTTAAATCATTTTACATACATTATCTCATTTAGCCTTCCTAAGAATTAGAGGGAATGGTTATTCTCATTTTATAAAGGAAGAAACTAAATTTAATACTGTCACTGTCACAGGATACTCTTTTATAGGGGTATTTTTCAAAAATTGAAAACGTGCTATAGAAGTAAAATGATCATAATTTTAAAAACTTATGAATGAAAGCTTTTTATGTCACATAGACTCAATCTTCGATACAGATGTTACATAAATATTAACAATCACGCAAGAGTATACTCAGAGAGACTACCTAAAAATTACATTCAAAATTACTATATTATTATTATTAGTGTATCAAAAACTGTTCCTTGCCAAAAGACAAAGTTTACTATTTTTGCTAATTATTCTTGGCCTGAGGCTACTGCAAATCCTATTATTATGTCCTGTAGAGAACAAGGCTGTTACCATCCTGGAAATAGTACCTGGCACCAGGCTCAAAAAATATTTATTGAATGAATTCTAGTTAACACCCCTATTTGTTGACAAAGATAAGTAGATGTTGTTATTTGAAATATTCTATACAATGTGCAGCAACAAATCCCCTTCTCTTCAGCAGTATACCTATTTAATAAAGATGTATTTTTAACAAGGTACCTGTTTCTGAAAGATCCTGGAATATTCCAGGATTTGAAAAATTTTTCAAAATACTGTATTGTTGACCTTTTGGAAGCTTTATTTACATATGAATTTGGAGCTATGTGGCTGTGAGTTGGTGGGGTATAAAAAAAGATATGGCAGGAAAATTAGATATTTTATTTTTGAATTTCCATATCTAAATGGAACAGTAGTTTTACAAAGTAACCCACGTTTTTAACACATTTACTTCTCCAGAAGATTAGAAATCTACACTCAAAGCTAACTGGGAAAAACCAACATTTTACTACCTTCAGGCAATCAAGAAGTACCAAATATAAAAACACGTTAAAATCCCCAAAATAAAAATGGGCCAATATGTACAATTCTATTATGGATAAGGCATGTAATAATCACATATAATTATAGAAAAAGAGATAAAAGCCCTGTTCTATGCATTTTTGAAGGCCATATAAACATAAAGAAATAATAAATGCACACTAACATTTATTTTCTCTGGGTATCAGCCCAATATTTATTTTTCTCATGCAACTTCCTTCCTCCCCAAGTCAAACTTTGCAAAAAGACTAAAACCAGTGTCTTTTATTCAAAGGGACATTCTCCAATATTGGTTACTCAGTCGGATAAATTCCATTTATAAAGTTAAAAAAATGGCAATTTTTATATTCTATGCTACCTGCACAGGCAAGGAAGGAAAACATCTGCAAATTCTTTTTCAAAAATTTTAGAGTGTGTGTGTGTGTGTGTGTGTGCGTGTGTGTGTGTGAATGTATAGATATGCCCATAGGATTCCTCATGTCTGCTGAGAGACTATGGCTTTTGCTTATATATTAAAAAAGACAAAAATGGTTTTGGTACTAATTAACCCAACACTTCCCAAAAGTCAAGGTTCAACCTCCAACTCAGCACACAGTAAGAAAGAAAGAAACCCTTTGAAATAACACCACCGTAGACCCGACTTCAATAAGGGCTAGCGGGTGTCCTCTTCTGCAGAAACAGAAACAAGCTGGACCAAAAAGAAGAGAGCAAGATAGGGGGAAAACACTGCTGTTGACCAAAATGGAAGAAATCTAGTGTCAAAGATGTCAGACGACATTTAAAAAGAGCAGCAGCTCTCTCCTCTCAACGGACTGGTTATAGATCTGACGCTATTTCAGCTGTTAGAAAACGATTATTGCATAATGTCAGTCTATTTATTTTTCCAGTCTTTTCCAAGCCAAACTGTTTTCTGACTGAATTGTTTCAACAGCTAGTGCAATATAACAGAAGAGCCAAAAAGAAACCTCTCACTTGACCTTTCCTGTGTAACTTCATCCATTGATTCTATTGCATTAAATGCTGTCACGTTTGTAGAACTGAAAAGAACAATGTTGGCAGCCTGGGTGTCAAGTCCTGAGAATAGAGAGCTGTCATCTGAAGTTGTCCAATTCTTTGCCCGTGATTAAAAAATGAATATTTCAGATCAATGGGTGACAATCCCATTAGAGTGACAGCCCATGATATCAATTACCACTTCAGTTTCAATCTGGCTGCCTGGCCACAGGGTACCATTTCTCAGCCTTCCTTGGGATGGGCTGGCTCCTTGAAGCATGACACCCTTAAATTGCTGCCCATTATCCAAGTGTCATTACTTGTACTGCCTCAGAATTCTCTGAATCACAAGCAGCTACTGGGGTCAAGCTTTGCAACCAGAGGAATTGGACAAGCGGGCAAATTCTTTATATAAAGGAAAAGTTATTTATCTGGCATCTGACTTAAAAAATCTAAAGTTTCCATTATCCTGACAGTATGTCAGTTTTGTGTAGGTATATTGATTTAGTAATTTAAGAGGTTTTATCAAGGTGGCAGGAGGTTAAACGTTTACTGTGTTTGCATTATTCAGAATGTTGCTTTGTTTATTTGGCCTCAATTACACTGATAATAGATTCTATTTAACTTCTCTGCAAATCTAAATATACATATAAAATTATTCCTGTAATCATAAATACATAAAGAGTTTAACTCTGGGTATGATATCTTAAGTCTATCAAGAAGACAAATAAAATATCTTAACTGCTATCTCTTCTGTAGGTATCCCAAATTTGGTAATAAATGTATGTAAGAGATGAATTCAGACATGCCTATAATAAACATTCAGAATGAAGAATTTATTTTGCTTCCTCCATAAATATTTTGTTAGAAATATCATGATTTCAGAACAGTCGGAATTTTTCTGAGCAAAATTGTAGTATCTGGAATCTTTCTTTGATTCTTAAGATGACTAATAAATTTGGACTCTAAATCTACAGAGAAATTATTTTCCAAACATCTCAAATTAGGCAGCTCTATTCCTGAGGGAGACAAAGGGCCAGTGAAGGGATAGTGGTAACCACTTAACAAGCATGCTCCACCAACTGAACCAGCAAGGTGCCCCGGAAGTAACACTTTTTCAAATTAACAAATTGAGATATATTGTGGAGTAGAATACAAAATGGACGTGCATTTTTAAATATTAAATTTAAACTTCTAAGAAATGATCACTGAGGGGGCTATCCACATCCCAGAGTGGGACCGGGAGACGGAGGATAATTTCATTCTCTTTTCCCTTTAGTAGTATTTCACTTGGAAAGTGAGAAATATTGTTTTATTTTATGCAACAACAGGTTTTTAAAAATCTTACTAAGTGCATTTTATGAATTGAAGTCCATTTAAATGCATTTGAAGAACTTGGTAGTTATGAAAACATTCACAGGAGGATACCATTTAAAGGAGAGTTTCTCCTCACTACACTTATGTATAAACCCTGATTTCTCAAAATAAGGTAAAGCGATTCTTTTTTAACACAATTATTTCTCCAGTTTGTGTCTGGTAGCAGTTTAACAAGAGAAAAAGGTTCTCATATGCTTTCTCAAGCTCAATTTCTTCTATCAAATAGAAAAACTCATCAACAATGGGGTTGAGTCCCAGTAAGGAGTTACACATACCCAAACTTTATCCTGTAATATCATCATTACAAAATATTACACTTCCAACTATCATATCAAGACAGAGTAACAGAAAATACTTAATTTTAAAACACAATAATTAAAAGACACACAAATTTCATCTATTGTTCACAATAGTTTAAAAAAAAACTTGTTAAAATATTCAAACAAAACTGCAGAAAAAAAATTATAATCAATCCCCACAAACCCAGCTTTTAACAAATAATTAGCAACTCACAGCAATCTTTCAACTTACTTTTAGTCCATATTTTGAATCCACAACAGTTATGATACCTACAAAGGAATATATCTTTTAATCACCTCTATGCTTGAGAATGAAAATCACAACTAACCTATTTCAGTTCACAAATGTTACTCAATAAAATATTGTTTTTTTCTCTTGCCAAAGCTGCAATTTAATTCAATTCCACGAACAAGCAGACACATTTTAAATGTGTACTGAGTGCCTTAGCACCATTTTAACCCATTAGGGAGGTTATAAAATAATTTTTTAAATTAAATAAAGAAGTAAATAAGAAAATAAGATTTTTCTGGCCTTTAAAAAGCTTTAAATCCAAAATATGATGAGACAAATTCCGTAATATAAACTGGAATGTGATAAATTACACAAGACAGGTTATTTCCAGTTTATATATTCACATTATCAAAATCAAGACTTTTCTTAACATTTAAATTACTGCTTAACAAATCTGAGATGCCTTAAGATATCTTATTCCTAATAATTTGCACCAAATCTAACTCACACAAGTATTTTCCGTAACATGTACCTAAGTTTCCAAATGGTCAGTTTGTCAATCTCTGAATTTATATGCCAAATAATTTTTTCAAATGATAACAGCAGAATGAGTCTGATGATACCTAGGGAATTCAACCAGCTCCATGCTACATATACTAGAGCCAAATGACTGGGCACAGTCTTAAATTTCACTCTTGAGTCTGTGGAAGACCTGGTTTAAAGAAAGGTAAAGGGTGGGAGGGGCATAGTTACTTCATTCATAAAGTTTCTATATGTCTTAAATGAAGTCTATGAATACAATTGCCCAAAAGTGTTATGGCAAAAAAAGTAAGGAGTGGGGGCTTTGCTTAATTCTTATCTTCAAGGGAAAATGAAAGCAGAAATATGATCCTCATACTGTATATTTTATTTTCATTTTATTTTTATTTTTTTTAAGATTTTGTTTATTTATTTGACGGAGAGATAGAGAGCACAAGTAGGCAGAGAGGCAGGCAGAGGGAGAGGGAGAAGCAGGCCGCCCGCGGAGCAGGGAGCCCGATGCGGGACTCGATCCCAGGACCCCGGGATCACGACCCGAGCCGAAGGCAGCCGATTAACCAACTGAGCCACCCAGGCACCCCTCATACTGTATATTTTAAATAAAATAAAAAACTCTCTAACATACTAAGTACATAAATCAAATAGAGGATGTAAGAAACTGACATAGCATTTTAAAAGGAAAACCTTAGTGGAAGCACTAAATTGGGAGCTGACATTAAGACCCGACATCTAGTTCTACCACTCTCTGGGGCTTTGGAATCTTACTTCATCATCAAACTAAACAAGTTTAAAAAGATTAAAATTATAATGTGAGCGGGAAAAAAAAATCTTAACCATAACATTTTCCTTGAAAACAAAAGAATATTTGCTTTTTAACTTACCATCAAGATAAATATCAACCCCTAATTCAGCATCAACCCAAAACATAGAAGCTACAGCACCTGAAAAATATGTACAATATTGATCAAATAAAAATATTTATTCAAACTGAGAAACACTATTCTACCCAGGCTGTTTTAATGTGTCCTAAAAGAATTAGCAGGCGAACACATACACAAATTATGTATGGCTTTCCAAACTTCTTTATGGGAATTACAATGACAGAATCTTTTACTATTTATACTCATTTCTTCCCCTCTCCCTTTTCTGCCCCCCCACAAAAAAAAGAAAGAAAGAAAAAGAAAAACAGATCAGCTCTTATCACATACAAACCCAACACCAAGCTTCTATCAATGCCATAGTAATCTGCCAATAGATACTACCAAATAATTTGGGCACTATGGATATGTGCACACGGGACTTATTTTTATGTTTTCTCTTCCAAATTTAATAATCATGCAGTTAACAAATAATGAATTCTCTCTCTAAGGGGAAGCAAAACACAATATAGATAATTCGGAAGCCACTTGACTGAAAAAGAGAAAAACCTGTAAGTTTTATAGAAGGAAAAGAACAGAAGGCAAAATTATACACTCTATAAGAGCATTACTAGTAAAACCTTATACTATTTGTTTAATACGGATATAAAGTTTGGATCTGAGGAAAAAACTTCTAAGTAAGAAATTAAAACTTGTTTTTGACAGACACTGGTTCAGTAGCAAAGCACACGCCCTGATCAGTTTGCTATTACACAAGAAAAAGAAAACCGGCCGTAAAAGAAGTATTTGATTTTTCAAAGCATCACAGGTCCAGTTAGTGACAGGGCTGTCCAAAAGAATGAGTACTGGGGAAAAACAAGGATAACTGAACTCATCCCCGTGTCTGAAGCTGTCCACTTACACTGAGGAGATGTGGCCCCCCAGCATCACTGTGTCAACAGCGAAATACCTGTCAGCTGTCTACAGTGATTACTCATGCAAGATATAGCAAGGGCCACAAGATCTAATGGTTTCCTGATACCTATTGATTTTTTCCCCAAAGCTTAATAGTTTTCCAATTTGACTGAAATAGGATTTGTGAGTAACAGGGGCGAATCAATGCCTGTTCTTTTCAAGGAAATTACTTTACCATGACAATTATTTAGCTTAGAACTGGAGAGTGCCAGTCTCCTAAACGGTAAACAACTGAATTGCCAATAAGAATTTTCTTCACTTACTTGGCTAAACCATGATTTTAATTAATGAGGGAGAAAAAAGTAAATCTACTGTGAGTATCATTACCCCTAACAATAAGTCATTTAAAAAAGTCTTAATTTTTTTCACTCAGTAAAATTCCACATTGTTCATAAACCTTTTTTTTTAATTCATGGATTACTATTCAGATAGCTTCTAAGTCCTATACAGTTAACATTCATGTAGTATTAAGTTGAATTGCAAGAATATATTAGAGCTTTTTTTTCTAAATCTGATGTGTATCTTTGGTAATACTTACCAGGCTACTTAAGAAAACTATTTAAAATTTAGATGCAGGTGTTTAGCAAGAGGAGTAAGATGAGAGATTAAGTTAATCAATAGTTCCAAACCCAGGGTGATTTTTCTCCCCAGGGAATATTTGGCAAAGTCTAAAGATATTTTTAATTGTCTCAACTAGGGGAATGCTACCGGCATTTAGTGGGTAGAAGCCAGGGATGCTGTTAAACATCCCACAAGGCAAAAAACAATAAAACAGGGCGCCTGGGTGGCTCAGATGGTTAAGCGTCTGCCTTCGGCTCAGGTCGTGATCCCAGGGTCCTGGGATCAAGTCCCACATGGGGCTCCCTGCTCCTTGGGAGCCTGCTTCTCCCTCTGCCTCTCTCTCTCTCTCTCTCTCTCTCTCTGTCTCTCATGAATAAATAAATAAAATCTTAAAAAAAATTAAAAAAACAAAAACATCCCACAATTCACAAGACAATCCCCTACAAAAAAGAACTATCCAACCCAAAATATCAGTTGTGCCAAGGTTAAGAAACCCTGACCTAAATTACAGAACCTCCCTTATTCAAAACCGATTACAACAAACATTTAAATAAAATTTTAAAAGCCAAGTTTTATTAGCAACAACCCAATATACAACCTCCTGCAACAAATTTTGAAGAGTGATACTCTAAATAAGAAACAGAAAGTCCTATGTGACTTCTGATAATTCTTATTTCTACCCTAATAAGTGGTTGTGGGGGAAAAGTTTACAAAATCCAAATACTTATCAGAAACAGCTTTCAAAATGGCAAGAAGGGGAACTGAGCAAAGAATAAGTAATACAGGGAAAAGTCAACCAAGGGTAAAAGTTTCTAACCATTTCCCCATTTTTGGAGGAGGGGGTCACTTTCTAGGGCTCAGAGCAAAATGAACTAAAAGGTCTGAAGCTTAAGGATGTACCTGCACAAGGTATTAATATATTTTCATGAGTAGTTGGAGGAAATTCAGGAGGGGAACACTGGGTACTTTAAGAGAACAAAACCTAAAAGTCATATTGCCCATCTGGCTCTCAGTCACCCCTTTTCCTTTGCTTCCCCTTCCCTGCTCTCAGCAAGACCCAGCATTCAAATTGAGGTCCAGGAGAAAAACAAGTTTAGGTTAAGATAGATAAGATATTAAAAATAATCCATCAACACCATATGTAAGTAGACTGATGTTCTCTACATCAATCACCAACATGCTGAAAAAACAATGCACATGTTTTTTCAAAGAAATGGAACATATCCTAAAATTTGTATGGAACCGGAAAAGACCCTGAATAGCCAGAGGAATGTTGAAAAAGAAAAGCAAAGCTGGCTGCATCACAATTCCAGACTTCAAGTTCTATTACAAAGCTGTAATCATCAAAATAGTATGGTACTGGCACAAAAAACACACACAGATCAATGGAACAGAATAAAGAGCCCAGAAATGGACCCTCAACTCTATGGTCAACTAATCTTCGACAAAGCAGGAAAGAATGTCCAGTGGAAAGACAGTCTCTTCAACAAATGGTGTTGGGAAAATTGGACAGCCACATACAGAAGAATGAAACTGGACCATTTCCTTACATTGCACACAAAAATAGACGCAAAATGGATCAAAGACCTAAAAGTGAGACAGGAATCCATCAAAATCCTTGAGAACACAGGCAGCAACCTCTTCGACCTCAGCCGAAGCAACTTCTTCCTAGAAACATCGCCAAAGGCAAGGGAAGCAAGGGCAAAAATGAACTATTGGGACTTCATCAAGATAAAAAGCTTTTGCACAGCAAAGGAAACAGACAAAACCAAAAGATAACCGACAGAATGGGAGAAGATATTTGCAAATATCTTATCAGATAAAAGGGTTAGTATCCAAAATCTATAAAGAACTTATCAAACTTGGGGCACCTGGGTGGCTCAGTCGTTAAGTGTCTGCCTTCGTTCGGCTCAGGTTATGATCCCAAGGTCCTGGGATCGAGCCCCGCATCGGGCTCCCTGCTCGGTGGGAAGCCTGCTTCTCCCTCTCCCACTCCCCTTGCTTGTGTTCCCTCTCCTGCTGGGTCTCCTCTGTCAAATAAATAAATAAAATTAAAAAAAAAAAAAAAAGAACTTATCAAACTCAACACCCAAAGAACAACTAATCCAATCAAGAAACGGGCAGAAGACATGAACAGACATTTCTGCAAAGAAGACATCCAAATGGCCAACAGACACATGAAAAAGTGCTCAACATCACTCGGCATCAGGGAAATGCAAATCAAAACCTCAGTGAGGTCGCCTGGGTGGCTCAGTCATTTAAGCGTCTGCCTTCAGCTCAGGTCATGATCCCAGGGTCCTGGGATCGAGCCCCACATCGGGCTCCCTGCTCAGCGGGAAGCCTGCTTCTCCCTCTCCCACTCCCCCTACTTGTGTTCCCTCTCTCGCTGTCTCTCTCTCTCTGTGGAAAAATAAATAAAATCTCTTAAAAAAAAAAACCTCAATGAGATACCACCTCACACCAGTCAGAATGGCTAAAATTAACAAGTCAGGAAACAACAGATGTTGGCGAGGATGCGGAGATAAGGGAACCCTCCTACGCTGTTGGTGGGAATGCAAGCTGGTGCAGCCACTCTGGAAAACAGTATGGAGGTTCCTCAAAAGTTGAAAATAGAGCTACCCTACGACCCAGCAATTGCACTACTGGGTATTTACCCCAAAGACACAAATGTAGTGATCCGAAGGGGCACGTGCACCCCAATGTTTATAACAGCAATATCCACAATGGCCAAACTATGAAAGAGCCTAGATATCCATCAACAGATGAATGGATAAAGAAGATGTGGTGTGTGTGTGTGTGTGTATACACACACACACACACAATGGAATATTATGCAGCCATCAAAAAATGAAATCTTGCCATTTGCAATGACATGCATAGAACTAGAGGGTATTATGCCAAGTGAAATAAGTCAATCAGAGAAAGACAATTATCATATGACCTCACAGATATGAGGAATTTGAGAAATAAGACCAAGGATCATAGGGGAAGGGAAGGAAAAATGAAACAAGATGAAACCAGAGAGGGAGACAAACTGTAAGAGACAAACTGAGGGTTGCAGAAGTGGAGTGGGGTGGAAGGGATGGGGTGGCTGGGTGATGGACACTGGGGAGGGTATGTGCTATGGTAGCGCTGTGAATTGTGTAAGACTGATGAATCACACACCTGTACCCCTGAAACAAATAATACATTTTACATTAAATGAATAAATAAATAAATAGGAAAAAAAAACAATGCACATATATCACAGCTTAGAAGAAACAAAAAAGAAGATAAAGGCAAGGAAAAAAACTGAAGAAATGAATAAGGCATATAAATGGCAAAGAACCCATTTTGGAAGGAAACATAACCCAAGAAGCCAAAGAAAATTCTCAAAGGCCTATTCATGATAAGGAACTTAAAAACAACAAAATCAATTAAAAACAAACTCTAAAAGGCAAGATAAAGCAGAATAATATGAAATGGAAGTTTGTGTAAAGAAATAAACATACAACCAATAAACATATCATTACTTAACGAATTCTTTTAAAACATCATGGAACAGAACAGATACTGTTGGAAACAGAATTACTGACAGAAAGGAACACGTAAGATGACTGAAGTAAATGCAGAAGCAAAAGACAAAACAATTAGAAGATAAAACATATGGAGAACATAAGAAAATTCAATATAAGGAAAATTGGTGTCATCAAGTGGAGGACCCAATAACTGGACAAAAAAATCTTCATGGTAATAAGGTAAATGCTCCTAAATGAAGAAATAAACCTACAGATTACAGATTATACTGTAATCCAAGGAAAAAGGATTATGAATGACATGTAGACGTACCCTGGTTACATTACTGACCTTCAAAAATAAAGGAAAAAATTGTCAGGCAGTTTGGATGCTTTAGAAAGCAAGTCACTTTCAAGGAGGCAGAAAAAAATTAGACTTTTCTACACTAACATTCATTGCCCCAATATAATAAAATAATGACCACAAAGTTCTAATGAAAGTGTTCCTGAGGATATTACCTCCTGCCAAGTTGTTTTTCAACAATGAAAACACCAGGTGGACAGACTCAAAACATTAAAGGAAACAACAGCATTAAAACTCAAAAAATATATCGCTCACAAATCTTGATGATAAAAAAAGGAAATCCAGGCAATCAAAAAATACTAAGAGATCAAGAAGCAATATTTGTTAAGTTCTGAGGGAAGGAAATCGTGATCTGGAAATTTTATACCCAGTAAAATAATCCTTCAGGTATAAAAACAAAAGACAAGCACTCTCAAGCAAGTATGTAAGAACTTAAGGAAGGAGGGGCGCCTGGGTGGTTCAGGCAGTTGAGCCTCTGACTCTTGGTTTCAGCTCAGGTCATGATCTCAGGGTCATGAGATTGAGCCCTCCGTGGGGCTCTGCGATCAGCACGGAGTCCTCTTGGGACTTTTCTTTCCCTCTCCCTTAGCCCCTGCTCCCGACTCTCTCTCTCACTCAAATAAGTAAATATTAAAAAAAAAAAAAAAATGCAAAGGAACACAGCATCTATAGCTTGAAAGGATTACCTGACCATGAAATTCAGTCAATAAAGAGATTCATCAACTCAGGAATGGAGAAGCCACAGTACTGAGGTAATGAGGACTAAAATTGTTTAAGATAGAACCAAACAAGTATGAGAGAATGTAGATGTTAGGAATCTTAACACAGCACAGGATAAATCAATCAAAACCAGGAGATGGGACTAAGTAGAAGTGTTCATTTCCTACTCCTTTATGTCCAGCAGTCAAGAAATAACTCTGAACTGATACATATAGTTCAAAAACTAACTCGTCCCATTTGTTTATGTTCTTTATAACCTTTTTTCCCCCCTGAACTCATATCCCTTCCAGTGAAAAGGCATTTTTCTGATATTCAGGATTCCTTCATTTCTTTCAAGTTCTATTTCAATTACATAGTATTTTTTTTTGCTTCTGCCCACCTTTTGAGGAATTTATTAATTAATTTTAATGATATCAATAGTTGATTTGTGGAGTATCTAATATGTGTTGGCTTACATATATATGTGTGGTTTACATATAGAATATACAAATTTTAATTGAGGTAAAATGGTATGTGACCTTGTATTAGTTTCAGGTGTATGGCGTAATGATTCAGTATTTGTATACATTACAAAGAGATCACCACAGTAAATCTAGTTACCATCCAACACCATACAAGTGACCCCCTTCATTCATTTCAACCCTTTAAACCCCTTTCCCCCTGATAACCATCAATCTGTTCCCCGTATCTGAGTTTTGTTTTGTTTCTTAGGTTTCACAGATCAATGAAATCTAACTTATTTCCCAGAGCATAATACCCTCAAGGCCCATCCCCATTGTTGCAAAAGGCAGGTCTGTTGTATATATATAGCATATCATCTTTATCCATTTATCCATCGACAGACGCTTGGCTGAAGGAATCCTAGCTTGGCTACTGTAAATAATGCTGCAATGAACATAGGGGTGCACATATCTTTTCAAATTAGTGTTTTCATTTTCTTCAGAAAAATACCCAAAAGTTAAATAGCTGATCACATGAAAGCTCTATTTTTAATGTTTTGAGGAGCCACCATACTGTTTTCCACAGTGGCTGCACCAATTTGCATTCCCACCACCAGTGTATGAGGGTTCCCTTTTCTCCGCATCCTTGCCAACACTTATTTCTTGTCAATTTGACTCTAATAGGTGTGAGGTGGTATCACGTTGTGGTTTTGATTTGCATTTCCCTGATAATTAGTGAAGTTGAGCATCTTTTCATGTGCCTGTGGGCCACCTGTATATGTTCTTTGGAAACATGTCTATTTAAGATCCTCTGCTCTCTTTTCAAATTGTTTTTTTGCACCTGAGTTCTTTACACATTTTGGATATTAACCCCTTATCAGACACCTGATTTGCAAATATTTTCTCCCAGTCAGTAGATTGCCTTTTCATTTTATTGATTGCTTCCTTTGCTGTGCAGATGCCTTTTAGTTTGATATAGTCCCACTTGCTGATTTTAGCTTTTGTTGCCTTTGCTTTTGGAGTCAGATCCAAAAATTCAACCAAGACTGATGTCAAGGAGCAAACTACCTGTTTTCTTCTAGGCATTTTATGGTTTCAGGTTTTACATTCAAATCTTTCATCCATTATGAGCTAACTTTTGTATATTGTGTAACATAGTAGCCTAGTTTCATTCTTTTCATGTAGCTGGTCCAGTTTTCCCATCACCATTTATTTGAAGGGACCATCTTTTCTTCATTGTATATTCTTGCCTCCTTTGCCATAGATTAATTGGCTAGAAAAGCCTGGGTTTATGTCTGGGTTCTCTATTCTGTTTCATTGATTTCTGTCTTTTTTATGCCAATACCATATTGTTTTCATATTACAGCTTTGTAGTACAGTTTGAAGTCTGGGACAGTGACATCTCCCATTTGCTCTTCTTTCTCAAGACTGCTTTGGCTATGGGGGGCCTGAGTGGCTCAGGCAGTAAGCATCTGCCTTCGGCTCAGGCTTTAGTTTTTTATTTATTTATCCCAGGGTCCAGGGATTGAGCCCCACATCGGGCTCTCTGCTCAGCAGGGAGCCTGCTTCTCCCTCCCCATCTGCCTGCAGCCCCCCTCACCCCCCGCCGCCCTTGCTTGTGCTCTTGTCAAATAAATAAAATCTTAAAATTTAAAAAAAAAGACTGCTTTGGCTATTCAGGGTCTTCTGTGATACCACATAAACCTTAGAATTAATTATTTGTTCTGGGGCACCTGGCTGCCTCAGTCAGTCGAGCATGTGACTCTTGAACTCAGAGTTGTGCATTCAAGCCCCATGTTGGGTGTAGAGATTACTTTAAAAAAATCTTTAAAAAAAAATTGTCCTAGTTTTGTGAAAAATGGCATTAAAATTCTGATAGAGGGGCACTTGGGTGGCTCAGTAAGTTGAGCGTCTGCCTTCCCTTTGGGTCATGATCCCAGGGTCCTGGGATTGAGCCCCGTGTCAGGCTCCCTGCTCAGCGAGGAGTCTGCTTCTCCCTCTCCCTCTGCTGCTCCCCCTACTTGTGCGCATGCTCGCTGTCAAATAAATCTTTTAAAAAATTTTTAAAAATACAAATAAATAAAATTCTGAGTTTGCAATGAATATGTATATTGCTTTGGGTAGTATGGACATTTTAACAGTATTAGTTCTTCCAAACATGAGCATGGAATAACTTTCCATTTAGTTCTGACTTAATTTCTTTCATCAATGTCCTAGTTTTCAATCTACAGTCTTTCACCTCCTTGGTTAGATTGATTCCTAGGCATTTTATTCATTTTGATGCAAATTGTTTTGTTAGGCTTTTTGCAAGGATTGTTTCCTTAATTTCTCTGACAGTTCATTATTTGTGTCTAGAAACACAACAGGTAAGTGTACACCGATTTTGTATACAGCAACATGACTGAGTTCATTTACTGTTTTTTGGTGGAGTCTTTAGGGTTTTCTACATATAGTATCATGTCATCTGGAAATAGTGATAGATTGATTTCTTCCTTTCCAATTTGGATGCTTTTAGCTTTTTCTTGTGTTATTGCTGTGGGTAAGACTTCCTTGGATAAAACAGGCAAGAGTGGGCATCCTTATTTTGTTCCTGATCTTAGAGGAAAAGCTTTCAGCTTTACACCATTGAGTATGAGTTTGTCATGTATGGCCTTTATTATACTTAAGTATTCCCTCTATACCCACTTTAAGAGTTTTTATCATAAATGGACGCTGGAATTTATCAAAGGCTTTTTCTCCATTTATTGAGGCGATCACATGACTGCTACCCTTCATTTTGTTATGTGGTGTATCACACTGATTTGCAGATGTTAAACCATCCTTGCATTCCTGGAATAAATTCCATTGATCATGGTGTATGATCCTTTTAATATTGTCGAATTCAGTTTGCTAATATTTTGTTGAGGAATTTTACATCTATGTTCATCAGGGATATAAGCCTGTTAATTTTCTTTTTTTTTTTGGTGGTGTCCTTCTCTGGTTTTGGTATCAGGGTAATGTTGGTCTTATAAAATGAGTTTGGAAGCTTTTCCACCTCTTTTAATATTTTGGAAGAGTTTGAGAAGAATAGATATTACATCTTTTTTCTATGTTTGGTAGAATTCCCCATGAAGGCACCTAATCCTGGACTTGTTTGCTGGGTGGTTTTTTATTACAGATTCAATCTCCTTACTAATAATGCATCTATTCAGGTTTTCTATTTCTTCATGGAAGACTGGAAGTCTTGAGAGATTGTATGTTACTAGGAATTAACCCATTTCATTCATAGTAGTCTCTTTTGATCCTTGATTTCTGTGGTATGTTAACTTCTCTTTCATTTCTGATTTTCTTTTTCAAATAACCAGCTCTTACTTTCATTGATCTTTTCTATTGTTTTTTTTTTAGTTTTTTATTTATTTCTGCTCTGAATCTTTATTATTTCTTTCCTTCTACTAACTATGGGATTTATCTGTTCTTTTTTTAGTTCCTTTAGTTTCTAGTTCCTTTCTCTAGTTCCTCTAGAGCTATCTTTTTATGAACCTTGCTCTTAGAACTGCTTTTGCTGCATCCTGTAGATTTTGGACTGTTCTATTTCCATTTTCATTTGTGTCAAGTTATTTTTTATTTCTCCTCTGATTTCTTCATTGACCCATTGATTATAACAGTTGCATGTTATTTAATTTCCACATATTTATGATTTGTCCAGTTTTCTTTCTGTAATTGACTTTGTTTTATACCATATCATTAAAGAAGATATCTGACATGATTTCAATCTTCTTAAATGTACTGAGACTTGTTTTGTAGTCTAATATGTGACCTATTCTGAGAACATTCCATATGTAGAGAAGAATGTGTATTCTGCTGCTTTTGGATGCTTTGTATACAATTAACCCTTGAACAATGCAGGAGTTGGGGCACTGACCTTCCATACACTCAAAAATCCACATATAACTTTTTTAAAAAAAGATTATTTGAGAGAGAGAGAGCGTGCACGCTCACACAAGCAGGGGGAGCGGGAGAGGGAGAAGCAGGCTTCCCGCTGAGCAGAGAGCCTATGTGGGGCTTGATCCGAGGACCCTGGGATCATGACCTGAGCCGAAGGCAGATGCTTAACAGACTGAGCCACCCAGGGACCCCCACATATAACTTCTGATTCCCTAAAAACTTAACTACTAATAGCTTACTGCTGACCAAGAGCCATACTGATAATATAAACAGTCGATTAACATATTTTGTAGGTTGTATTATACATCGTATTCTTACAATAAACTAGAAAAAAAAATGTTATTCAGAAAATTGTAAGGAACAGAAAATACATTTATAGTATTTATTTTTATTTAAAGATTTTACTTATTTATTTGACAGAGAGAGACAGCGCGAGAGAACATAAGCAGGGGGAGTGGGAGAGGGAGAAGCAGGCTTCCCACTGAGCAGGGAGCCCGATGCGGGGCTCGATCCCAGAACCCTGGGATCATGACCCGAGCCGAAGGCAGACACTTAACAACTGAGCCACCCAGGCACCCCCATTTATAGTATTATACTGTAAAAAAATCTGCATGTAAGTGGACCCACACAGTCAAACCCATGCTGTTCAAGGGTTAACTGTATACCTATTAAGTCCATCTGGTCTCATATGTTGTTTAAGGCTGACCATTTTCTTATTGGTTTTCTGTCTAGGTAACCTATCCATTAATGTAAATGGAGTACTAAAGTCTTCTACTATTATTGTATTGCTGTCCATTTCTCCCTTTAAGTCTGTTAATACTTGTTTTATATATTTAGGAATTCCTGTTGAGTGAATAAAAATTTTCCAATGTTATATCCTCTTATTGGATTGACCCTTTGTCATTGTACAGTGTCCTTTATCTCTTATTAGACTTTGTTTTAAAGACTATTTCGTTTGATGTAAGTATAGCCACATCAGCTTTCTTTCATTTACATTTGCATGGAATATCTTTTTCCACCCCTTCACTTTCAGTCTGCACGTCATTAGATCCAAAGTGAATCTCTCATAGGCAATATATAGATGAGTCTTCTTTTTTAAATCTATTCAACTACTGTATACATCTTTTGACTGTATCTATTTACATTTAAAGTAATTATTGATAGGTATGTACTTTTTGCCATTTTGTTAATTATTTTCTGGCTGTTTTTATAGTTCCTCTCTATTCTTTTTTTCTCTTGCTCACTTCCCTTGCAGCCTATTTGTACACACACATACACACACACACATATATATATACACATATACACACACACATATATACACACATACACAGCTTACACATATATATTTATATACTTGTTTATATACTTATGTTTGTACATTCATATGCTTGTTTATACTTATATATTTGTTTATATTTACATATATATACTTACATATAAATAAAAGCCTATTTCAAGTTGATAGCAACTTAAATTTGAATGTATTATAAAAACTCTACATTTCTGCTCTCTTCTCCACATTTTGTTTTTACATTTTCTTACTTTGTGTATCTCTTAATTATTGTAACTATACGTAAGTTCGCTACTTTTGTCTTTTAACCTTCATAGTAGCTTTATAAGTGGTTAATTCACTACCTTTACTATATATTTGCCCTTACGAGTAAGATCTTTACTTTCCCATGTTTTCTAGTACCTTTCCTTTTCAGCTTAAAGAAGTCCCTTTAACATTTCTTATAAGGCCAGTTTAGTGGTGAACTCCTTTAACTTTTGCTTGTCTAGAAAACTCTCCTCCAATTCTGAATGATAACCGTGGCAGGTAGAATATTCTTGGTTGGAAGTTTTTTCCTTTCAGCACTTCGAATCTATCATGCCACTCCCTTCTGGCCTGCAAAGCTTCATCTGAAATATCAGCTGATAGTGATTTGGGGATTCCCTTGTACTTAACAAGTTGTTTTTCTCTTGCTGCTTTTAAGATTCTCTTTAATTTTTGACATTGTAATTATAATGTCTCTTGATCTGGATGTCTTTGAGTTCATCTTATTTGGAACTCTCTATGCTTCTGGGACTTCGATGTCTGTTTCCCTCTCTGGGTTAGGGAAGTTTTCTGCCTCTTTCACTTTTTTTCCTTCTGGGATCCCTATAATGTGAATGTTACTCCACTTGACGTTGTCCCAGAGGTTCCTTAAGTTATCTTCATTAATTTTCTTGTTGTTGTTGCTTTGTTTGGCTGAGTTCCACTGCCCTGTCTTCCAGGTCACTGATCCATTCTTCTTCATTTATTCTGATGCTGAACCCTTCTTGTGTATTTTTCGGTTCAGTTACTGTATTCTTCAGCTCTGTGACTTGCATTTGGTACTTCCTTATATTTCCTATCTCTTTGTTGAAGTCTTACTGTGTTCAAACATTCTTCTGACTCTGGTAAACATCTTTATAACCATTACCTTGAACTCTTTATCAGGTAGATTAGTTATCTCCACTTGATTAAGATCTTTTTTCTGAGATTTTGTCTCCTCCTTTTGTTTGGAAAATATTCCTGTCTCCTCATTTTACTTGACTCTTGGTTTCTATTTATTAAGCAAAACAGTTACTTCTCCCAGTCTTGAAGGAGTGGCCTTGTATAGGAGATAAGCCTTATTATTCAACCTTGCCCTAGCTCTTGGTTGTCTCTCTGAAACTCTGTGATTACCTAATTAGCCTGAATTATTCTTGATAGATCCCACAGTTGTTGAGAGTGTGTCAAGACCTGCCAGTGTTGGGCGCCTGGGTGGCTCAGATGATTAAGCGTCTGCCTTCGGCTCAGGTCATGATCCCAGAGTCCTGGGATCGAGTCCTGCATCGGGCTCCCTGCTCCTTGGGAGCCTGCTTCTCCCTCTGTCTCTCTCTCTCATGAATAAATAAATAAAATCTTTAAAAAAAAAAAAAAAATAGACCTGCCAGTGTTCCAAAGGGAGTGATCTCAGCACCTAGTTTCAGACTGACTGGAAGACAGATCCACAGGAAGGAGCTTTTGGAGTATACAAATATATAGCCCTGTGGCACCACAACTATAAACCCTGCTGATCTCCAGCCCAAGAGATCTGGAGGTGTCTCCTGAACTCAAGCCACAATAATCAAGGCTTCAGACAAGCACATAAACTTTTTGGAGGTACCAGCAAGCTCTGTTGAGGCTGAGGGAGAGATCAAAGATGGTGTCTCCCTACCTACACTTTGAGAGCACCTTTGAAGCCTGTCCCTTAGGCTGAAGCTCCAGGACAAGTGGATGGGCCTTTTTCATAGGCAGACTAGACTAGTAGTGTGTTTCAGCTTGCTGTCTATGCAGTGCCTTGGGTATGACAGCCCTCCCCAAACTACCTTCCTATTACAGTCCCATAGGGTATAGAAATTCAAGCTCCTCTGGCCACCAGGGACAGGTGATCAACAGACATTCCTTCTGTGGACTGCAATCAAAGGCATGTTTTAGCAAGGCTGAAAGAGTACTGAGGGTGATGCACATCCATGGCTTCAGGGATGCAGGAGGAGAACAATGTAGGCAGGATACACCCAAGGCTTTAGTGAGGCAGGGACACGTCTGGGGATGGGGGCACACCCACGGCTTTAGGGAGGCTGTCTGTGTCC
This sequence comes from Mirounga leonina, assembly GCF_011800145.1. Classification (NCBI taxonomy): domain Eukaryota; kingdom Metazoa; phylum Chordata; class Mammalia; order Carnivora; family Phocidae; genus Mirounga; species Mirounga leonina. Next base: position 10,652,605 of record NW_023270615.1, read on the forward strand.
ACAGTGCCTGACTGCACTAGCAAAGTGGAAGGAAAGTGCAAAAATGGTGCTCACAAGCACCTCTGGACCCAAAGAAAGTCCCAACTGGTCCCAGCTACTCCAGTAAACACTTTAGAATTAGCAAATCAATCTCCTTCACATATAATTTAGTCACTTTTCAAACTGTTGCCTTTGCACTGGGTCCCAAAATGAGTGTGCTTGTTTGTGAGCCCCTCAAAAGGAGTACCTCAGATTCCCCACAGCCCCCCAGGTTCACTGTACACAAGCCCCTTTGGTTTCCAAACCCATTTGGGAGGGCCTCGTCTCTCCAGTGCAGGTTCCAAGGGTTGGCATACCCAAAGTGGGGTATAAACCCATCCCTCCTCAGGTAAAGACTCCAGACCTGTGAAACCCCTCCCTACTATGAGTTGCTGCACCGGGGTGAAGTTTTTGGCAAAACCACATCTCCACCTCCTCTATTCATTTCAGTGTAGCCCTTATATTCCTTATTGTAGACAGAGCTGTTCAGCCTGTTTTTAGTTCTTTCTGAGCAGGAATTATTCCATAAGTAGCTGCAGATCTGGTGTGTCTATGAAAAGAGATAGTTCAGGGTGTTCCTAAGCTGCCATCTTGAACTGCCTCCAAGTTCTCTTCTTGTAGATTCAAGTAAAACTAAATTAATACTTACTAAGAATAGCACAAAGAATGCAATCACATTTTTGTAAAATTATTTATCTGTTTATACAGCTTTCATATGCACATAGAGCAGGGGTTCCCAAATTTATGAATGTGTAAGAATCCCCTGGAGGGCTTATTAAAACAGATTGCCGGGCTCACACCCTTACAGATTCTGATTCAGTAGATCTGGGATGGGGCCCAAGAATCTGCATTTTTCACAAGCTTCAGAGAATGATGCTGTCATTCAGCAAGTAGCACTGGCACAGAAAAATCCCTGAAATAAAATTTACCTACTTGTATTTCATTGTAGTGAGATACAGTGTGATTTAACTTTCTTCTTCACATTTTCTTAGATATTGGGTAAATTTTTTTTTAATGAATGTTCCATTTGTACCCAAACAATAAAATCATTATTCTAAAGAAAGTTAGAAGAAACATTAACCTGTTCATACCTACAATTTGTACAAAAGCTTTCTGAGATCTTTATTTAACTTTTCCTTCTCCCTCTGAAAAGCTGAACCATGTTTTACTAAACTCACCTACTCTCAAAGTTATGAGTTTTTCTCTATAAAGTGGCTACCATGAAAGAAACTGATATTTGCTATTTCAAAAAGGAGGCATATATTTTCCCATCCTACCAGATTTAATATTTAATATCAATGTAATAGTCCGAGTCCTATCATCAGTCAAATCTATTGGAAATGTATGAAAATGTACATAATATGGTCTACTACAGGACCAAAACAGCCCAACTCAACACTAATTTGAAAACAGAAGGACAATGTTATTATGCAGTATTTGGAAGCACAATAACCACTGATTACATTTGGACCTTCAGTATACTTCAGTATCTGTTTTAAACAGTTATGACCCCTAATAAATTATTACTAAACAGTACTTCTATATAGTCTTTTATATAGTTTTATGGCCCAATGCCATTAACTCAAATAAAAAAAAAGGTATGGTCAGACTTACAGAAGGAACACTAAATGTTCTGCAAACTAAGAATAAAGGTGTAACCTAAAAGACATTTGGGTAAGAAGGAAACAGAAATCGATTGCTAAAACACTTCAACTTTGTGTAGCTTTCAATAGAGAGGTTTAAATGTAATTCTACTCAGAGATAAAAATTTCATGGATAATCATTAATTCCACACCAGGAAAAGGCCCAGTAGGCTTAATTTAACTCTGTACCTAATGACAGTATTTACCAATAAAACTATTTCAACTTTAGTAGTAGAAAAACAAAATGCTAATGCTAACAATTAATTGAAAAAGAGTAAGCAATACTGAAATTAGAGTCCAAAAGCCCTTAAGAATCTTTAAATGACCCTCCAAGAAACCTGGATTAGAAAGTAATCAGAAATAAGATCTCTGTAGACTATAATCAATCAAATATAGGAGTAGAACTTATAAGTAGAATGTCTTTATTTTTCCTAAATTTCCATACTTTAACTACTTGTGTTCCTACCAATAATCTTAAATAGATCAATTGAATTTCAATCCTATTATCAAGTTAAAATTATCAAGTACTCCGATTATGATTTATCTGCAAAAGAAACATGACAATCCAGTATTTTTCCTGTTTTAAGCAACAACAAAAAATATTTAGTCTGGAGTACAGGTTTAATGCTTACTTTACATATTTCTCTAATACATTTAAAAATGTTTAAGAACTATATTCTGGTTATTAATAATGTCATCTCTTACCCGGATCTGCTAACCCAGTGGTCTCTAAGAGTATGTAATCAAATTTCCCCTTCTTCTGCATCAAATTCTCAATAGCTCTAAGGCCATTGTCCCTGTAGAATACCAAAATATAAAATACAGTTTATTACCTTAATATTTTAAAGTGATCATTATAAATGTTTTAAAATATATTTAGCAACCTGAGACAAAAATATCTTTAGGCATGTGAAAATTTAACTCCTTCCCAAACTTCTAACACAACATCCATCAATATTTACCAATGGTGGGGAAAAATAGAGGCATATATACTGATAGCAAAATAAATCAGCTACATGAGGAGTTAATACTTTAATAAAATTAAAAGTAGAGGAAACTTTAATACCCTGACTGAAGTCAAAAGCTGCTATTTTTATAGCATAATGAAAGAAAAAACTCAACATCCAAAACAATGATAAAATTTATGAATTACAGTGATTTAATATAACATCTAAAGGGACACGATCATTACTTTTCAATCTGTTCTAAATAAGGGTACCAGACAGTGCAAGAAAATACTGGATTTCATTTTGGTTGTTCAAGAAAATGTCATGATTTTAGCTTTGTTAATATATTTGACTCAAAGTCAAATACTTAAGTTGTAAATGATGTAGAAAAAATTTAATTCACTAGAATATACAAAGTCAACAGTACAGGTATTAATTTTCCTAATTTACTCAACAAATATCTGAGTGAATAGATATGTCAGGTCCTTTTCTAAGATCGATGGTATATTAGTGAAAAAAACAGACACTGTCCTTGGAAGCAACTATCACTGGTGGAACACAGCGGGAGCCTATTCACCTTTTTGATGGTCATTTACTTTTGTTTTTAGGAGGTGAATCCTTGGAAATAAGACCAATGACTCACTCAATGTAAAATAGTAATTTTTACACATGAAATGTGACTTTCACGTACCACAGAAATCACTAATTAAACCCTAACATCAAAGACAATAAAAACAAACTCAATAGAAGAACCAAAGCATTAGAGCAGACAGAAAAATAAACAGGGCAGCAAGAAACACTCTAAGAAAATACATTCTAGTAAGTTATTTTCTATGTGAAAATACAATGAAGCAGACTGTATGAATTTAGTTACATTACACTAGAAAATCAAAGCTGGAAATATAATCAATAAACATTTATAATAAACCAACAAGCACACAATAAACACATTCCTCACTTTACTGAACAGCAGAGGCAACCGTTTCTAAGTTCCAGCCATTCTTCATAGAGCTCTCCACCTTGGCTGACAGCTAAGGATTTCTCCACTGCACTTCCTGAAATAATTAACAAGAAGCACTCTTAAGATTATGTTCACTAGCCAACCAAAAACAAAGATGAGGATATCAACAACACAGATTTCAAAACATTTTATACAAAAACCTTTTATAACTTTTATTCTTTCATTCTGTTTGTGCAGCCTCAGTGTTCTAAACTATACTACTCTAGATTATTTAAGTTTTTATTTTTTAAAGAGGATTTAAGTCCCTAAAAAGGCAAATCCAGGGGCGCCTGGGTGGCTCAGATGGTTAAGCGTCTGCCTTCGGCTCAGGTCATGATCCCAGCGTCCTGGGATCGAGTCCCACATCGGGCTCCCTGCTCCTTGGGAGCCTGCTTCTCCCTCTGCCTCTCTCTCTGTCTCTCATGAATAAATAAATAAAATCTTTAAAAAAAAAAAAAAAAGGCAAATCCAAAATTAATGACTCATACCTACTTCTTTGGCCCTCTCACTTGCCCATTAATAAAAGTAGCTATTTCAAAAGCACTCTTTGTCCATGGCCAACTAGTATGTTTAATGTATTGGTTTTTATATGCCCTTAACCCTCTTAAAAGACTGCCTTATCTATTTTTTTCTTTTCATTCTTCTTCTAAATTGTTTTTGTTTCTACTAGACAGACTACTCAATATTCCCGGTATGAGTAAAAACCCAAGTTCATTTTGAGGAAGTTTGCTTGGCCAGGGTATCAGTGTGCTCATTTAAAAATTAAATTTTTAAACTAAAGTTTCCTAGCAATGCTAACTTAAGAAAGAATAATATATATGTGAAATTCTGAGATGCTTGTTATCATACTTACTTTTCCTCCAATAAAGAAATATACCAAAGCCAAGGGAGTATTCTAAATATCCAGTAAAGCAAATGGCCACAAAAGAAAATGGAGTAATTTTTCATGTATATATTTTTTGTTTATATTTCACTTAGGCAAGGATAAAGAGCTCTAAAAGGGACTGCTACAGAATTCAGGGTTATATATAAAATGAGGTTATAAATAAAATGCAAAGGAAAGTATTGCAAATAAATGGTTTATATAAATTATATAAACAATCCAGAAAGAATGAAGAAAAATAGCAACTAATAATAAATGTGATCACAGTGTCCAACAGATCAGTTAATAAGAAGCTAGAGTACAAGATTAGGATTTTAAAAATCTTAGCATTTTAATTTTTTCTAACAGGACTTTTCACTTTAGTTTATTAAAATGAGAAATCAAGTTTAACAGGTCTTCCTTCTTGTTCATAAAACCTAGCTCCTTTATGCATTTACAACTGAGAAAATAGTATAAGAAATAGCTCAACATAAGACATATTTTTTGGCTAAAAGTGAGCTGTGGTTAAAATTCACACTTAAGAAAAACTTCTAAAAGTAATCAAAGAATTGTGTGTAACACTGCTGTACAGGTTTTTTTTAAGCATAGTTCAATATTAAAAACAAAAAAAATTGGAATTTTAAATGCATGTATTTCCACAGACAACTGCAGATGCTTGAGATGGAAACCATATATTTAACTTATTTTTTAAATCTTCAGTTTTAAATGCTTTGCAAACAATAAACATCCAACAAGATAAACTTACAAAAACTGAAGCATTTTAAAGAATTTTTCAAAAGTTACAAGTGAACAGTATAGTCAGTACAAAAGTACATAGAAAGTCTGAAAGAACTTTCTTTCATATGTTTAGATTTTTACTTCTGGAGTTATTTCATGTAAAAACCTAATTTAATTCTATGAATTTCAAATGTATATAAAATTTTATGAAAACTAGTAATTTCAGTATCTCAAATCTGTACAAAATAAAGCTTGAAAGAAATTAATTTTCCCAGAACAATCCGCATCAATATGTTCACATCATAATACCCTGTATTTTCATTTTTAAATATGGAATATCAATTCACCAGGGGACTAAGCTATCCTATAAATTCTTACAGCATGGCATTCACTGAACTTTACTTACCTTCCCCAAATTCGTTTAAAATAACTGCTACTCTTTTACTATGTTGCTCTGTCAAAATATAGTTCAGAAGTGTTGTCTTCCCAGCACCTATAAAACATATTTGTTTTAAATAACAATATTCAAAGGCTAATTTTAAAGGCACACACAAAAAAAGAGTCCCAATGTTTTTAAAAATTTGTGTGCTATTTTTAGAATATTATTTTTAACTATGGTATAGAAGATTCTAGAGGGAAAGATTAAAGTATCCTTTGCAACTATTAAAAAGCTTTATGTTGACATAAAATCTTATAAATATTTACAAATATGCCTACAACATGGATCACAGCTTGCTGCACCCTCATTTAACAAAAATATGCCTTCTATACAATTTATAATTAATATAAAGACATCTAAATTTTCTATTAAGGAATTATTGAAATAATGGTTTCCAGGGAATAAAGTACTCATGTACTTTATTTACTTTATTTAAATTACTCATGTACTTTAAAATATTTAGACACTTTCACATGATGACAATGTTTCTTAGCCAAGAATACACAGTTTACGTCTCTAAAATTTACATAAAGCCCTTTTATTTCAACATCCATCATTAACCAGACACAAATTCAAACTGACTACAGGGCTATTTTCGTACTCAAAGTAACCTATAAGAAAATAAGTATATATACAGTTGACCCTCGAACAACTAACTGTGTGGGTCGCAGGTCCACTTATATGTGGACTTTTTTCTGTAAATATAGTACAGTACTGTATTTTCTCCCCCTTATGATTTTCTTCATAACATTTTCTTTTCTCTAGCTTACTTTTTTGTAAGAATACAGTATGTAATACATGTAACATACAAAATATGTGTTAATCGACTATATCACCAGTAAAGCTTCTGCCGACCAGTTTAACCAGGGACTGGTTTTGGCTCCCGAGTTCAAAGGAGCTGGGGTGCACCCCGTCCCGCCCGGCCAACGGGAGCAGCCGCGCTTAACCCTTTCCTGGTTGTGCCTGGGGCAACGTCCCACCAGTAAAGCTTCTGGTCAACAGTAGGCTATTAGTAGTTGAGTTTTGGGGGAGTCCAAAGTTACTATGCAGGAAGGTGGCACCCCTAACCCCCACATTGTTCAAGTGTCAACCGTATCGGTCTACCAATCTATAAAACACACACACAAAATAGGAGAATGGATGTAGAAAATGTTAACAATATACACAACATTCAGTACTTAGAAAGATAAATTCATAAAGCTACACTAACTTTATCCAGTAGGTGGCAGGTTAAACCTAGTATGTTCCGCTCAAGTAGAAGAAAAGCATTTATCTTATGAACAACTATACACACCAAAGTTCAAAGAGGAAAAAAAACAAACTGCACATTAGTGTAGTTCAACTGTATCATTTATTTACTTTTCTGTTGGTGGGCATTTGGGTTATCTCCAGTGTTTTATTTTCCCAAACAGTGCTGCTAAGACCTTTCACATGTAAGCTTGCACACAACTTCTGAAGTACATTTACGAGATTTCTAGCCTTTAACTAGGAGAGATTTAATGATCATTAGGGTATTAATATCTTCCACATTTTTAGGTCATATTCCTTTTTTTTTTTTTTAAGATTTTATTATTTGCCAGAGAGCGCGAGAGAGAGGCACAAGCAGGGGGAGCTGCAGGCAGAGGGAGAAGCAGACTCCCTGCCTAGCAGGGAGCCTGATGTGGGACTCGATCCCAGGACCCTGGGTTCATGACCAGAGCCAAAGACAGACGCTTAACCGACTGAGCCACCCAGGCATCCCTCTAGGTCATATTCCTTTAAAGGCTGTTGAAGGGATGAAAGGCTTGTGTTTAGAGTGCTTTAAAAAGCTCAACATCACAAAAGTGTGAAGTATAGAATGAAAGGGACAGAGCTTAAGGAGGCGGGGCAATGAGGAAATTCTTAGAACCAGTCCAAGCGTGAGAAAGAGACCCTGAACAGGAGGGCAGCACTAGGCAGTGGCAGTGAAAATGGAAAGGCAGAGGTGGACGTAAGAGACCCTCTAATAAAATTACTAGGACTTAGTAATTAACCATATTATGAAGCAGAAGACTTTAAGGCACAGTTTATTCGTTCAAAAGTCTACTATGGGCCAGATTTCATGCTGGGCCTTAGCAAAAAGTGCACAAAACAGAGACAAACTGTCTCTACTTTCACAATGCTTACAAAGACTAAGAGTGGGAGATGGAAGGTAATTCAGACCGTAAAGAAGCAATGATGTCACAGGATTACAGAGTGGACAGAACATGTACAAGATGTTAGGGAGCACCAAAAAGAAAGGTCTAGGCAGAGGAGTAACAAAAAGGAAAAGTATTCTAGGGACTAAAATACTTGGCACCTTTAAAAAAAATTTTTTTTTAAGATTTTATTTATTTGACAGAGAGACACAGCGAGAGAGGAACACAAGTAGGGGGAGTGGGAGAGGGAGAAGCAGGCCTCCCGCCGAGCAGGGAGCCCGATGCGGGGCTCGATCCCAGGACCCCAGGATCATGACCTGAGCCGAAGGCAGACGCTTAACCGACGAGCCACCCAGGCGCCCCTATAATTTTTTTTTTTTTTAAAGATTTTATTTATTTGACAGAGAGACACAGCGAGAGAGGAACACAAGTAGGGGGAGTGGGAGAGGGAGAAGCAGGCTTTCCGCCGAGCAGGGAGCCCGATGCGGGGGCTCGATCCCAGGACCCCGGGATCATGACCTGAGCCGAAGGCAGCCGCTTAACGACTGAGCCACCCAGGGCCCCTACTTGGCACCTTTTAAACGTAAAAGTAATTCAATGTGGCTGGACCACAGTTTTGAAGGCTACAAAGACAGTCAAGAGCCAGATCATATAGGACCTTTTGATTCATGTTTAGGAATTTGAACTGCAACCCAAATGGAAACACTGAAGGGTGTGACACAGTTGACACTTACAAAGATCATTAGGGCTAAAATACAGAGAATATATTAAAGGGAAGCATGACACAAGACTAGTTAGAAAACTTTTGAGTATTCCAGGTGGTTGGAATCACAGGAGCAGGAGGATTGGAGGGTAAGGTAACATATGAGGTTTTGGACCTGCCGAGTTCGAGATGTCTGTGGGACATCAAAATAGAAACTATCTGAGTGTCAACTTAAAAGGATGGACAGAGGTTGGAGAAAATTTTAAAAAGAAAAGCCAGAGAATGGGGACACGACAAAAATAAATTCCCTTATAAAACCAGTCCGGAGGAAAAAGGAGAATAAACTCAAGACTACAAAGCTAAAAAGGAAAACACCAGAGATTTAATTCTTATTTTTATGTAAAAGGCCCTCACGTGCACCAAGTTTGTACTCGTCTCTGGCATCATCTAGGAATGGTATCATTAACCCCAAATCGTTTCACTTTGTTTACATTTAATTTTCCCCACACTTTTAATATGGTCCTGTATCTATTCTAGCCCTTCTAGTAAAATGTAAGGCCTTAAAATACTCCTCCTCGGATTTTTCCAAGAAAGTCCCTCTAGTGTTAGCCCGAAAACTGTCCTTCAGGAAATTGCACGCTTACACACCTATGAATTGAAGTGTCCATGTGCATTCCTGAACGTCCTCGGCTTGAGAAATAGTCTGGGAGGGTAGGGATTTTATTCCTACTTTCTCCTAGAGTGCTTTGCAAACAAACCTCAAAAAAAGGTTTGAGATAGGAGTCCTCTCCCCGAATAGCTGGAAGAGGCTGGCTCGCGGGGAAGGGGAAGCTACTAAAGAATGCCCCTTGCGGGTCGGGCACAGACAGGGCACCCTTTAAAGGTAACAGACATAAAGGTAGGTGTTTCCTGCCCCATTTAGCAGGTAAGAGAACAAACTCAAACAGGCGACCGATACTACCTGCACTTTCCAGTAAGGCTCACGAGCTTCAGAAAGGTAAGGTAACTTGTTAGAGGCCACAGGGATAATTAGGGGGCGGGTCCAAGCCTCCAGGCGCAAAGCCAAAACCAGCTCCAAAATGCGAGGTTAACTTTCAGTCTCCCTCGATAAATGAGAATCTAACGCCAAGGGGTCTGGGCATCCTTGAGCCCCGAGATGAAAAGCAACCCAGGCGGGAAGCGCGTGACCCAGCCCCTACCTCAGAGACATGTGCTGTCGCCCAGAAGGCCCAGATGCCTAAGGTGATGAGGCACCGGCAGCCCCCAAAATCCCAGGATACCAGCGTTCACGGCATTTTCTGACCGGGATGGTTAGTTACCTAAATACCCGGTGATAATTGTGACTGGGATCTTAGCGCCGGGCCCAGACTTTTCCTCCTCCTCTCTTAGCTTCGTCTCAATGGGGACCAATTCAGGACAGTCCTCCTCCGCCGGCTCCTCTTCCTCATCCACAGCACCCATAGCCGCTAACATGCCGGCCAAGGGCACAGCACGCCTCACCCTCGGCTCGGGAGACCGAACCAAAACGCCGAGACGCAGCTGCGCACGCCGAAAGCGCCACGCCGGGCGCGTTCTTGACGTCATCACGCTGCGACGTGTGGCGCCTCCCGGTCCCGCCCGGCTTACCTGGGCCGAGGCTGAGAACGACCTCGTCTCTTAGCCACGCCCCCACAGGAGCTGGGCCCACCCCCGGGGCGTGTTCTCCGAACCTGAGCGGAGCTGGGCGGAGCTGTTAAGGCTGCAGCCGCGATGCTGTCACTGTGTTTGCCTATTGAGACCTGGGTGGTGGGAGCCAGGAGTGGGTAGCCTGACCTAAACAGCCCCCGTAGAGAACAGACTTCATCAATCTGACAATTTTTTAGTGTCATTAGAAACTTTTTTTAATTCATAGGGGAAAGAATGGGAAGCTGTAACATTACTGTATTAATTGTACTTTTTCTCCCTGAAGGAATAACGAGTGAAAAATTTTTTCTTTTTTATAACTACATATTTTACATGTATATCCAAATTTTTACAATGTACATGCACTACTCTCATTTATTTTTCTTTCTCATTTCTTATTTGGACTCAGGTAACCTGTGTTCATTTATCATATTCTTTGGTTCATGGCACTCCCATCATTAATCCATGGGTAGCCCTCCTTTCTATTTATGTTTATAATGAACTCCTTTGACTTCATCCCTAGCCCAAGAACATTACCAATAAGTATACCTATCTATGTGGAGTCAGTACCCTGTTCCAACCTTCTGCCTCTGCCTCTCCCTTAAGATAGTAACAATTACCCTGAATTGATTTCGGGTGACTGATCATTCCCTCCTTTCTTTTTGGTGTTATCAAATATATATGTGCATAGACAATTTATTGTTTAATTTTGTCTTTGATTTACATAAAAAGAGTATCATACAGTATGTAATCTCCTGGGGTTATCTATATTTTCAACTCTTCTGTTTTATTATATTCTTTTTTAAAATTTATTTTATTATGTTAGTTAATCACCATACATTACGTCATTAGTTTTTAATGTAGTGTTCCATGATTCATTGTTTGCGTATAACACCCAGTGCTCCATTCAATATGTGCCCTCTTTAATACCTATCACCAGGCTAACCCATCCCCCCACCCCTTTCCCCTCTAGAACCCTCAGTTTGTTTCTCAGAGTCCATAGTCTCTCATGGTTCATCTCCTCCCCCAATTTCCCCCCTTCATTTTTCCCTTCCTAATATCTTCTTTTTTTTTTTTTTAACAGAAAATGTATTCTTTGTTTCAGAGGTACAGGTAGTGTTTTATTATATTCTGTTATATGACTATACAGCAATTTCTTCATTCATTTTCTGTCAATCATTTCCAGGTTTTGCTCTATGGACAGCATTCAGTGACCCCTCAGCACTGTATTACTGCCTGAACAGAAGTTGTTACAGCCCTGACCACTTTCTCCTACACATTGCTCAGACACGTTCTTGCAGATACCCTTACGTGGTTCTGACAGAATGTTATACTAACATCTCTTATCTCACCAAGAGCAACCTGTGCCCAATAAGGCCAGCTCGGTCAAGATGACTGACAAATATTGCTGTAACAGTGTATAGCCTTGGTCAGAGCAAATAGAGTTTTACACATCACAGCAGTCAAAAGACAAAGGCACTCCAAATGTTCATCACCTGATGGATGAATAAACAAAATGTGGTACATCCATACAATGAAAATTATCTCACAACAAACAGGAATGAAGTACCTGCTATAAGATGGCTGAACCTCAAAAGCATTATGCTAAGTGAAAGAAGGCATTCACAAAACACCACATATTGTATGATTCCATTTACATGAAATGTACTAGAGTAGGCAAATCTTATAGAACCAGAAAGCAGATTAGTTGTTACCAGGGACTGGGGGCTGAGAGGAGTGACTGCTCATGTGTACCTTTTGGGGGTGTCATCAATGTTCTAAATCAATGTTCTAAAACCGATTGTGGTAATGGTAGCACAACTGTGTGAAAATACAAAAAACCACTGAATTGGATGCTTTATTTTTTTAAAGATTTATTTATTTATTTGAGAGAGAGAAAGAGCATGGCGAGGAGGGGCAGAGGGAGAGAATCTTCAAGCAGACTCCTTGCTGAGTGCAGAGCCCCACCCAGGGCTCCATCCCACCACCCATGAGATCATGACCTGACCGAAACCAAGAGTCAGACGCTCAGCCAACTGAGCCACCCAGGTGCCCCCGTATACTTTAAATAGGTGTATAATATGGTATATGGGGGCGCCTGGGTGGCTCAGTTGTTAAGCGTCTGCCTTCGGCTCAGGTCATGATTCCAGGGTCCTGGGATCGAGTCCCACATCGGGCTCCCTGCTCGGCGGGAAGCCTGCTTCTCCCTCTCCCATTCCCCCTGCTTGTGTTCCTGCTCTCGCTATGTCTCTCTCTGTCAAATAAATAAATAAAATCTTAAAAAATATATATATATGGTATATGAATTTTATTCCAACAGAGCTGCTATTTTTTTTAAAGATTTATTTATTTATGTATTTGAGAGAGACAGAGAGGGAGAAGGAGAAGCAGACTCCCTGCTGAGCAGAGAGCCCGACATGGGGCTCAATTCCAGGACCCTGAGATCATGACCTGAGCTGAAGGCAGACACTTAACCGATTGAGCCACCCGGGCGCCCCCAGAGCTGCTATTTTTTTAAAAGTGTTAAAGTTTTCACTGTGCATTAAAAGTGGGGGGTTGCCAGTGTGAATTTGCAGGGAAGCACTGCCTTCAAGGTCTTCCTCCAGCCATTTCAAGCCCTGGCCTTCTGAGCAGTTAAGTCTGAACCTATTTGTGGTGATTTCTCAGCTGAGCCACACATAGGCATGACTACAAAGATTGCAGCTTAATAAGTTTCTTTTGTCTGTTTCTGTAAGACTCTTCAGCAATATATCTATCCAGGAATTCTGTGGAGTTCCGCCATTTTCTTTTCTGACTTTTATTAACTTTTTTCAAAATTTAGTATCCATGTGTCTGAAGAGGGGAGGGTTTTGATATATTCAGATACATGGCTTGCAACCTCAGCTCTCCCTACATGTGTGACTGTTTTCACTTCTATCTTAACATAGGACTAACCACTTTTATCCATTCTATTTTGAGGGAGGTTTTGTTGTTGTTGTTTAATCCCAAATGCCATTTAAAATAAGTAAAAAAAAAATCCTAATCATAATATTGTAGAGTCTATTGCATTTTCTAAGGTAACTTTAAAATTTCCTCAGTTTGGGGGCACCTGGGTGGCGCAGTCGTTAAACGTCTGCCTTCGGCTCAGGTCATGATCTCAGGGTCCTGGGATCGAGCCCCACGTCGGGCTCCCTGCTCTGCAGGAAGCCTGCTTACTCTCTCTCCCACTCCCCCTGCTTGTGTTCCCTCTCTCGATGTATCTCTTTCTGTCAAATAAATAAATAAAAATCTTTAAAAAAATAAAAAAAATAAAATTTCCTCAGTTTTGCCATTTTGTTTAGTTTCAGTAGCTTTGTGGCAAAGCAATAACTATGTGTGGATCCCTTACCATGTGATAGGCATTGTGTTACGCACATCAAATGCATTATCTCCTTTAACTTGGCAAGATAAATATTATTCGTATGCCCATTTTATAGACAGGGAAACTAAGCCTTGAAAAGTTAAATATCTTGCTCAAGGTCATACAATTAGTAAATGGCAGCCCCGGGGCTCATTCCAGATTTACCTGACACTCGATCCCACGTTCTTCCAAACCAGGGATCTTCAAACTTATTCTGTAAAGGGCCAGGTAGTAAATATTTTACGTTTTACAGGTCAACAGCCAAATTCAAGAATATTATGTAGGTACTTTCATCATAAGAGAGAACAAATTTCTGCAAATTTTGAAAATTGATTAGATTTGAAATTGAATTTGATATAATTTTCATATGTCATGGAACACTGTTCTTTTCATTCTGCTTGCAGGCAGTAGAAAAAGAGGCGATAAGCCATAGTCCACCAACTGCAGATCTAAGCTAACAGGCGCTGCCTTGTTAAGCTGTATTAAATGATATTTTGCAAAAACAGATCGTCTTTGCTATTTTTTTTTTATTTTCGGCTATTATTTAATAGCATCCTTGCTATTTTCAGCTTAGTTTGTAAATCCTTACCATTGCAACAACCCCTTGCCCTCAAAGGGTTGGGCACCACGATTACCACCATATGAATATTCAGAGGAAGGTCTGAAGCTGAGAAGCTTAAACTATTTCTCCAAGGAAACTGATACCTGGTCTCGGAGGGACCGGATTTAGGCGGCACCTGAGTCTTCCTAATGGGAGGAGCCTTCCTGCATTGGAGCAGAGCAGATAAGCCCTCTGGCCGTCTGGATTCCTGCCGCCCAGCTTCACGACAATAACCTTGCCTTAAGATCTTTGGCACAATTCCCTGCTCCTCCCCTTTGCCTCATTTTACTCCTTTAAAAGTTAGGAGAGTTGCCAGGGGAAAAACTAAGGACTGTCGCTATATCCAAATCAGAGGAAAGCTAAAAATAGTGCTGGCTTGGTTTTGCTTTTTTTGTTTTGTTTTGTTTTTCTTCTCTCGTTTTGTGACTTCCTACAGAGGAAAGAACACATCAGTGTCCTGCAACAGCTATTGGTTTAGAGGAAAGGAAGCAGGGTTTCAGAATTAACCCAGTTCCTCTACCTAGCTGTGGTTGGTAAACAAGCAACAAACAAATAAAGCATCTCATAGTTGAGGAGACTGTCTAAATAGCATCCTCTTCTCTTGACAATGGACATTTAAAAGTGACATTTGTGGCTTTAAGTTTTACTTTCTAACTTTTTTTTTTTTTTAAGATTTATTATTTATTTATTTGACAGAGAGAGACACAGCGAGAGAGGGAACACAAGCAGGGGGAGTAGAAGAGGGAGAAGCAGGCTCCCCGCAGACCAGGGAGCCCGATGCGGGGCTCGATCCCAGGACGCGGGGATCATGACCTGAGCCGAAGGCAGTCACTTAACCGACTGAGCCACCCAGGCGCCCTACTTTCTAACTTTTATACTTTTAGAAAAATGGCAAAATCTACAGGCACCTACGTGTGATTTCTTCAATGTAAGTAAAAGACACAGAAACAAAAATAAAATACCTTCACTCTTCATTCTTCTTCCTATTCATTCATATTCTTACAAAGAGTGTTTAGTTGCACTTAACACAAAAATATTGTGCGATCAGCAAAAACCAGGTCTTTCCAGTTTCAAGCGAGTGTCTTCTGAGTCCCATAGCTCTGTCTCTCCGTGAGGACCGTGGTTTCACTACGAAGGAAAGATTCATGAATCCTTTTCAGATCGATTGACTTTCCTCTTATGATTTTCCTGTTTCTGTTCTGGCCTGGAGTCCCGGTGTTGACTACTCCGAGTACACGGCAATACCTCTTCTCAAAGCCACCAAGCCACTTCCATACCTACATCTCGACCACATAATCTTTTTTTTTTTTTAAGATTTTATTTATTTATTTGACAGAGAGGCACAGTGAGAGAAGGAACACAAGCAGGGGGAGTGGGAGAGGGAGAAGCAGGCTTCCCACGGAGCAGGGAGTCCGATGTGGGGCTCGATCCCAGGACCCTGGGATCATGACCTGAGCCGAAGGCAGACGCTTAACCGACTGAGCCACCCACCCAGGCGCCCCTCGACCACATAATCTTTTTAGGGAACTTCCTTCAAATCAACATCCTTCGGCACACTTACTCCTTCTACAGGCTACCTTGATTTTAGTGACCCCTCCAAACTTACCTGTATAAGAATCTGAACTTCCCTGAATTAGGTATGTGTATTACCCAACACCCTTTCCACCCCCTGCTTTAATAACAGCAGAATCCCGATTTTTTTAAAAAAGGTTTTATTTATCTGACACACACACAGAGCACAAGCAGGAGGAGCGGCAGGCAGAGGGAGAGGGAGAAGCAGGCTCCAGGCCGAGCAGGGAGCCTGATGTGGGGCTCGATCCCAGAACCCTGGGATCAGGACCTGAGCCGAAGGCAGACATTTAAGTGACTGAGCCACCCAGGTGCCCCTCAGATAAAATATTTTAAACCTAAAATTTTGATTCTGCTTTACTTAATATAAAAGACAGGTATGGGTCACAATGATATTTCATGCAAAACTTGGCAAGACAGAATCTTATGGACCCCAAAGTTTTTAGAAGTCAAAGTACTGCTCTGGTTATTATGTTGCTCAGTAAAGATAATAAAGTGAATGTTTACGTTCCGGTGACCACAGAAGCACAATGGCCGGGTAGGGCAAAGGTCTGAGTATGCTCTGTTGCTGTTGTATTAATTTTTCTTGTCAATGTTTACTAAAAAAGAGCAAGTAGCTCTCCAGGTGAGTCAACTGTTAACTTCAAAGTTATTTAATCTCCCAAATGTAACCTTTAACTTTAAAGCATGTCATGACCTTATCAACATGTTTGTTGAAGGAAATCTTTTTTTTTTTTAAAGATTTTATTTATTTATTTGAGACAGAATGAGAGACAGAGAGCATGAGAGGGAGGAGGGTCAGGGGAGAAGCAGACTCCCCGCCGAGCAGGGAGTCCGATGCGGGACTCGATCCCGGGACTCCAGGATCATGACCTGAGCCGAAGGCAGTCGCTTAAACAACTGAGCCACCCAGGCGCCCCCTGTTGAAGGAAATCTTAATTGTTTAATTGATCTATGCGATATAGAGATTACAGGGAAATAAATGTTTTCAATTAAGCTGTATATGAATTTACCACACTTGTGATTAATAAAAAATCCACCATCTTTTAGTGTAGATTCTCTTATTAATCAGAATGCTCCATTCACTCTTTTTTGTCCAACTTTTTCTTGGAGGCTATTCAAAATAAAGGTGTTTCTAGCAGTTTCATATGTAAATAAAATGCAAAGCCTTATCTGACCATAGTATTCCAACATATGAATGAGCCAAATTTATTTAGCTATACCCCTACAGGTGGATAGTTAGGGTGTTTCCAACATCTTACCTTTAGAACAATTCCTTTCAGCAGAATTTCTAGGTCAAAGGCATGTGCAATTAATATTTTGATAGATATTTTATAATTTGTCTTTCATAAAAAGGTTGTTGATATAAATCTTATTTATTTTAAAAAGTTTAACTTTCAGGGGCGCCTGGGTGGTTCAGTCAGTTAAGCATCTGACTTAGGCTCAGGTCATGATTTTGGGTTTTAAAGATTTTAAAATTAAAAAAATACTATCTTTGACAAATACAAGAGTCATTAAAAGGATGTGTTGTTAAATAGAAAAAAAAATACAGAATACTATGTATAGTACTGCTCTATAAGGAGGGGAGGAACAAGAAGGAGAGAATAGTTAATATAATAATATTTATTTTTAGTACTTCATTTAAAAACATCTCTACATTGACTTATTTTCTTACTTATTGCTTTCTTAGCATTAGAATTTGGTAGAATTTGGCTCATCACGTCACCATTCATTTCTTATCAATCCACTGCCATTTTCCAAGCTGAAAGGTAAAACTTCATTTTAACTTTTTAACATTTCATTTAAAAATATTTCTAAATAACTTAAGAAGTTACAGAAACAGGAGTACCTCAGTGGCTCAGTTGGTTAAGCACCTACCTTCAGCTCAGGTCCTGATCCCGGGGTCCTGGGATTGAGCCCTGCATCAGGCTCCCTGCTCAGTGCGAGTCTGCTTCTCCTTCTCCCTCTGTCCCTCCCCCCTCCACTCAGGCTCTCTCTCGCTATCGCCATCTCTCTGTCAAATAAATAAATAAATAAAATCTTTTTAAAAATCTAAAAAAACCCCTCTCTCAAATAAATGAATAAAATCTTAAAAAAAAATAATGCAGAGATTCTCATAAACTCTTCATTCTGCTTCCCCTAATTCTAATATCTCACACAATCATAGTGCAATTATCAAAAGCAGGAGAACACAGTACTATTAACCAATCTGCAGACATTATGCAAATTTTGCTGGTTGTCCCACTAACATCCATTTTCTGGACCAGGATCCAATATAGGATCTTACATTACACTTAGTTATCACATCTCTTTAATCTACTTATTCTGGGGCATTGCTCAGTGTCTTTCATGACTGCCACACTTTGAAATAGTACTTGGTCAGTTATTTTGTAGAATGTCCCTCAACTCAGGTTTGTTTTATGCTTACTCAGGATTAAATTCAGGTTATGCATTTTGGGCTGGAATATCACAAGTTGATATTATATCCTCTGTGCATCACTTCAGAAGGTATATGATATCCATACATCCCTTTACTGGTGATATTATCTTTGATCACTTGGTTAAAATGGTGTCGGCCAGGTTTCTCCACCATAAAGTTACTATTTTCCCCATTATAGTTAATAAGTATCTAGGGAGGAGATACTTTGAGACCATGTAAATATCTTCTTTCTCATCATATTTTAGCCCACTAATTTTATCATCCATTATTCTTTTTTAAAGTTATGGCTGGGGCACCTGGGTGGCTCAGTTGGTTAAGCGTCTGCCTTCAGCTCAGGTCATCATCCCGGGGTCCTGGGATAGAGTCCCACATCGGGCTCTCTGCTTAGTGGGGAGTCTGCCTCTCTCTCTCCCTCTGCTCCTTCCCCAGCTTGAAATAAATAAAATCTCTCTGAAATAAATAAAATCTAAAAAAATAAAATAAAATTACAGCTTTATTAAAGCATAATTGACCCAGCATAAAATTCACCCATTTTAAGTGTATAATTAAAGAGTTTTAATTCATTTATACAGTAGTGCAACAGTGATTACAATCTAGTTTTAGAACACTTCCATCATCCCCCAAAACGGTCTGTGGACAATCAATCTTCTCTCTACCTTGGGCCCCAGGCAACCATTGATCTACTTTCTGTCTTTATTTATACAATACTGTAATTTTTCTCATTTATTTGCTTGACTCTTTACCCTTGTTCATGTGCACGTTAACAGATGTAGACATGAGAAGACTTAAATCTAACACATTGGTATTTGACACAGGACACTGATAAGCCTGGAAGTCAAGAGAAATGCTGAGTCATTCATTGACATCAGACTAAAAATGGACTTTGAATATTCTGTATATTAGCAGGATCTGAGTGATCCAGTTGCTTTAGATCTTCAGTTAATTTGTAGGAGTTATCCCAATTAAATTATCTCTCTGAATATGTGAAGTCAACGCCAAGATCTTTGATATTTTATAAGCACTAAGCAATTCCAATTTTATCACATCAGCATGCCTTGGAAAAATATTAAGGTCCAGAGGTTTTTGTTTCTTTGTTTTGTTTTGCTCTGACTTGTTAGTTTTATAACAACAAGTACCTTGGCTTGCTATTGAAAATTACTTTCATCCAGGGGCACCTGGGTGGCTCAGTTGTTAAGCGTCTGCCTTTGGCTCAGGTCATGATCCCAGGGTCCTGGGATCGAGCCCCACATCGGGCTCCCTGCTCAGCGGAAAGCCTCCTTCTCTCTCTCCCACTCCCCCTGCTTGTGTTCCCTCTCTTGCTGTGTCTCTCTCTCTCTGTCAAATAAATAAATAAAATCTTTAAAAAATAATAAAAGTAAGTAAAAATAAAAAATAAAATTACTTTCATCCAGAGCCAACTTTACTAACCCAATGCAATATAATCTCAGAGATACTGGGTCTCTCCCACACCCTGCAGAGAGGATGAAAAAGCTTCATCACTATAACCAGCAGCGGATAGGCCAACTATAGCTCCCAGCTATGTATTTTCATAAAGCAGTGTTTTAAAAATCAGGACATTTTCATTTGTAAAAACTTACATATATGGCTTCTCTCAAAAAGTCCTTACATTTTGTGTTACATGTTTTTATAACGGGAGCTTAATAGGGGTAGCCCACTCGTAGAACAGAGCATGTCTTCTTTGGTTTATTGTGTCCACACCAATACCCTATCACATCTTACCAAGACTGTAAGACTGCTTCACCTAGTTAAGTTCCTTGTCCAGCCCCACTGGGCATTTGTGTTTGCGATCTTAGGTTGAAACCTGAGCAACAGTTGTTGGTGTTTTTTGTTTTTTTTTTTAATTGAGCCATAACCAACAGATAAAGATTACCAATCTTAAGTGTGCAGATTAAAGATTTTTTTTTTGACATAACCACAGATTTGTGCACAAGAAAATGTAACTCTCTCTCTCATTTCTCACCTACACATACACCCAGTACCCACCACTATTTCTGTCTCCCTATACTTCCAACGTGTGTGTTTGTCTTGGTTAGATTAATATTTATTTTAACATTATTGGGACTGTGGAAATGATATTGACAGTTGAGCCTCAGGGTGTCCTGTATTTTTTTCCTACTCAACTTTTCATTTACCCTGAAATTAATATTTTTCTTTTTTTTTTTGTTTTTATAGTTTTGCTTGCTTACTATTGTGTACTTATCACTAATTCATCTCAAACTCGTATACACTCGTCTAAAATGTCCTTTTCGTATGTTCAAATGGATCAGGTGATCCTTGAGTTTCACGTTCTCAAGAAAAAATTCTGTTCTGGGGTCTATAACACCTTGATTGTGAACTTCCAGCCTTTAAAACCAAGATGACAGATTTCTGTTATTTTAACCCTGCACTCTGTTATTTTGCATAGCAGCCCCAGCAAACAAATGCAGAGTGTTTGGAAATGGCACAATTACCGTGTCTTGGAGTGGGTCTAATTTCATCTAGTATCTGGACACTTAGTAGCTCTTCCAATCTGTAAACTCCTGTCCTCTCCTTGCATTTTCTGGAATTATTTTGTTAATGATTTCCTTCCTTTGGTTTTGTCTGTCTCTCTTTGTGGAGCTCCTCTTATGCAGCTATTAAACTTCTTATTCTGGTCCTCTAATTCTCCTTTCTTTTTTTCAACTCCTATTTTCCATCTTTCTTTTTGATTTACTTTCTGGGAGATTTGCTCAACTCAATTATATACACTGTCTCTGAATTTTTTATTCTATCATATATCTTTTTTAATTTCCCAAAGCCCCCTTTAATTCCTTGAATAGTCCTTTTAAATTTACCAAATATCCTTATTTCATGGGTACAATATCACCTCTTATCTTTCTGTGTATATTAATAATAGTTTTCTGATCCCATTATAGTTTTGCTTTCTTCCAAGTTGCTTTTTATGTTCATTTGGTCTGGACTCTACCTTTTGATGAGAGGGGGAAAAAACCTCTCTAAAGGTCTGGTATATAAGGGAAAGCATTTTAGATTTCTTTCTGAGTCAGTAGGACTGTACATAAACGTTGTTTAAGCCAAAAGCCTGGTTTACAGCCCCCCAAGCATACATTGCTGGTCTGCCTTACAAAGGAGTAGCCTGAAGGAAAATCATCTTGTCCTTAAGATATTGATCAGTACTCCCTGTATTCCTTGACGATAACACTTGTGATTCCTGCCTTTCTGTTAATCTATAATCTGTTGAGTGTAGAAACGTATCTAACCCTGTAAAACCGTTCATTCTCCAGACCTCTTTCTTCCCTGTGAAGAGCATGTTTCCTGCACAGCTGTCCTAACTTGACCTCGAATAAAACTTTCTTTTTAGAGATTCTAAAAGATGTGTTCGTTTTGCGTCAACACTTTTGTGTTGGTTTTTTTCCTTAAATGTCTGATAATTTTTGGTTATCTACTCGAGTTTAGGAGTGAGGTACTAGAAAAGTTGGAGGGGGGCTTGGGGGGGTGAGGGGAAGCCTCATTGACTGATGGCTTCAGTTTCTGGTACTCTCGCTGGGCCATTTAACTGGGGCATTTAAAAAATTTTTGTGTTTTATTTAAATTCAATTAATTAACATACAGTGTATTATTAGTTTCAGAGGTAGAATTTAGTGATTCATCAGTTGCATACAGCACCCAGTGCTCATTATATCACCCAGCTACCCTATCCCCCCACCCCCACCCCTCTCCAGCAACCCTCAGTTTGTTTCCTATGGTTAAGAGTCCCTTATGGTTTGTCTCCCTCTCTGATTTCGTCTTATTTTATTTTTCCCTCCCTTCCCCTAGAAGAAATAATTGGGGTACTCTTGATGTCAGTATCTTTATGTCTTCCCTCTCCACTTGGTCAGATATCCCAGACATTCCAATCTTCAGTGTTCTGGAATCAGAATCAAGGTAAAAGATCTCTGCTTTTATTCGGTTACCGATGTTTCCATAATTGTTCACGGAAACCTCCCTCTGTTCACTGTATTGAATCCCATCCCCAAAACGTGCCAAGCATTCCCCAGAATGTGATTCTCTCTATTTATTTACCTTATCTAGCCTCTGCCAGGCTGGGAGAGGGCAGTAATCTGGCTCTATATACTAGCAGGGCATCTAAAGAGATCTAACTGCTCCTTAAACAGATTTATAAACCAATCCCCCTGTTTTTAGTCCTACTTGATCCCCATTTCCAGAGGTATTGATATTCCCACACCTTTTGGGAGGTCTGCAATGCAATCAGGCCTTCCCTAGCTTTCTTGAGGAGAGTTTCAGGATCACCTTTCTCAGATGTAATAAATAAGATATCGTTTGTCTGTGTGGCGTCTAAATTCCTAAAGTTTGCTTCATCTTCCCTCCTAATCTCATTTGCACTGTGGGTTTCTGCCTTAAAATAACAATTCCTTTACTGTCATTTTACTAGGTTTCAGAAGAAAACCAAAGTAAATGCAAATATCCAAACGATCACCCTACTCAGAAGTCCATTTTGCATTTTCACAAGGGAACTACAAGCTAGCTCAGGAGTGTTTGAAAACAAACAGATCTGCTTTATAATTTTGCTGCTGGCCATCCCTACACTCAGCATGTCTGGTAAACAACTGGGTCCCTGGAACATAAATTACAACTCTGACTGGTGCTTTTATCCAAGCAACCACAAGTTCATTCACAATTATGGTTCACTTGTCAATTGAAAAGGAAACTAATTGCTAGTAGCTTTAACTCTAGCCAAAGGGATCTGGTAAAACTCTTTTTATCTTCCGGGCTTTGGTCTTTGAATACTAATCCTCTCCCCAACTCCTGATTTTCTTCCAAAATAACAAAGCCTCTAATTTTTGAGCGCTCAGTATGTACTAGGACCTGGGCTAGGGCTTTTACATGCATTATCCCACTGAATCCTCCCTACAACCCTATAATGTCCACATTGTTGTCCCCATTTTACACAATGGGGAAACTGAGGCTCTGACAGTTAAAGGATCTGTTCAATCTCACACATCTGTCAGGCGGTGAAGCTAGGGTTTGAATCAAAGTTGGCCTGACTCCTGACCCATTTTTACTTTACTATGCTGTCTTAAAGATTATTTCTTTCTGGGCTTTTTGAATCTTTATTTTCAGGTCCTCAACTCATTTAATTATGTTCCCCTCTCCTTTTCCAATCCAATTTTTATACTATACGCCCTATGTCAGGTAATGGCATCCAGTTGCTTCAGCCTTTGTGAATGTCTACATCACTCTCCTCTCTAACCTGTATCTCGCTAACCACCCTAGGTATCACTTGCTTGGGGAAAGATTCCATGACCATCCAAGGATGGATTCGGTGACTTTCAGGTGCTCCTATAACATATACAGAATCCTATAGCACATATAGAAGCAGTGATTACCCTGTCTAGAAACTATCTGTTTACTTACTTTACTTACTCTCAGCTACACTGAACTAACTAAAGGTTCTTGAGGACAGTGGCAATATTGACCGTATTCATGTGACATGTCTATAGCCTAGTGCAATGCTTGCACTAGATGCTCCTTAAATATTTTGTTGAGTGAATGAATAAATGAATTAAGTTATATATATATACCTCAGTCTGGATGAAAAGATTGTCTAATTTAAAATGATGTTCTAGGGGTGCCTAAGTGGCTCAGTCGGTTAAGCGTCTGCCTTCGGCTCAGGTCATGATCCCAGGGTCCTGGGATCGAGTCCCACATCGGGCTCCCTGCTCAGTGGGGAGCCTGCTTCTCCCTCTCCTTACTCCCCCTCCGCGCTCATGCTCTCTCTCTCTCTCAAATGAATAAAATCTTTAATAAAATAAAATAAAATGATGTCCTAATGATATTCTAATGTTTGTTAAACAGTTTCATGAAAACACAAGTCTTTAGCACCTTCCATCTACTATTCAGAGCATAGATCCTATTTTAACTTCAACATTTTAAACTGAGGTGTTGATAGTAATCCATGAAGTAAACTCTGACAAGTTTTCAAAACACGTATTGAATTGAATTTCACTATGAAATTTTAAAATGTGAATTTTTATTGAAATAAACTAAAAAGTCATCTTACTCTTGATAAAAATCTATCATGCCCTGAAGCCTTTCATTTTAATTGAAAAAATTCTACTACATAATTATAAAGTACAATGCAAGAAATACTCAGAGAAGTATTTTTGGTCTTCACTTGTTATTGTGAATGGACTGTCGCAGTTTTTCTTGGGACTATGTGATAAAACTTCTTATCATAATTCCTGAGGAAATAGAAACTCATACAACTGTTATCAGAATTTATGCAAAATGTTTCCCAGGAGATGTGTTTTTTTCCGGCTCAAACACTCTATGATTCTCTATCAGCCAAACTAAAAGAGCAGATCGATGGGATAAAATATAAAGAACAGGAAGAAATAATAGACTTTTTCCTGAGGAATCCTAACCTTGCACATAGTTTTTTAAAAATCGCAGGAGTTTACTTGCTTTATCCTGACACCCAAGGCAAGTCATTAAGTCATTAGAGTGACTTGAGAGTTCTGTGGATTCAAGCTGGAATCAGAGAAGGTCTGGGGAGGCCACAGTCAAGTGTAAGCTACCCTTCATGAAGAGATTTACTGATCAAATATTAACTGTCCAGGTATATTCATGCCATGGCCACACAGAAATGAGATGAATGATCTCATTCTATGGGTAGCAATATGGTTGAATCTCACAAACAACATGTTGACTAGACAGAAAGAGTCTACTTATTATCAACTTCAAAAGCAGGGGGGAAAATGGAGGTATAGTGTTAATAGTCAGGATATTAATTACCCTGGGGGAAGTCAACAGAGAAAGTGTATGATGGGGGCCTCTGGAAGTTGGTAATGTTCTCTGTCTTGGTCTGAGTGCTTGTTACATGGGTATGTTTACTTTGTTAAATTCATTGAGTGGTACATTCACTCATCTGATGAGATTATACAGTAATCTCCATGTATATTATACATGGAAGAATAATTTCTACTAAAGTAAGGCATTAACTGTATACCGTTTTCCAATAATCTGTTCCCGTCTCCAAGGAATCCTAACCTAGGAAAAAGAATGCCCTAAACTATGGCCTCCCTAAATGTGGCTTAATGGCAGGATATCTAACACTATAATAATGTAAAATCGAAATGTAAGTTTCACTGGGATAATCAAACACAACAAATATGATATTTCAAAACTAGATTACCATATGCAGAATTTACCAAGGAAACTGAGAACTATTTCCATGACTCTTCAACCCCACAGGATTTTTTGAAGAGATTTTTTTTTTTTTGGAGAGGATTTTTCCCAAGGAGAGCTTCCATTTCTGGTTGGGGAGTGGGGGCAGTAAATGAGGAAGGGCTACCACTTCCTTCCATGGCTTGTAGGACACTATTCAGAGAATTTGAAATGATAATTTTCCTGCAGCTGGGGATGGAAAGATGTAGCCTGACTCTGGACCTAGGATGTTCAAGCAGCCTGGGGCACCAAGGTAGAGGTTGTGTTGGGATCAGCCGGGATTGTTTATGAGCATTTTCAATGGATCAGATGTGGGCTACAGGGGCGATATCCAGCTAAGGGTCATTTGGGGTCCTGTCCCGTAGGATCCCTTAGAGAGCAGAGGACCCTAGCCACAGGAAACTGGAAGTAGCCATAAATGAGTCACAAGTGAATACTATGAATACAGGTGCATTAGATAAGTGAAATGACCTACCGGAGAGAAATCTCCAGGAAAACAGTCTTCCAAAAGACCTGAGAAACCCTAAGTAAGGACTCAGCTTTGAATATCTGTCAGGCACAGAAAATTCGAAGCTAGCTCATAACGATATCAGTTTTACAGTTCTGTAAGAGCTTTTTTCCCCAAAATTTTTAGGCATAGTTGACATACAATGTTATATTAGTTTCAGGTGTACAGCATATAGATTTGGTGATTCCACACATTACTCAATGCTCCCTGCCATCAGTGTAATCACCATCCATCACCATACAACATGGGATGCCTGGGTGGCTCAGTCGGTTAAGCGTCTGCCTTCGCCTTGGGTCATGATCCCAGGGTCCTGGGATCGAGTCCCGCGTCGGGCTCCCTGCTCCGTGGGGAGCCTGCTTCTCCCTCTGCCTCTGCCTCTCTCTCTCTATCTCTCATGAATAAATAAATAAAATCTTAAAAAAAAAAACCAAAAACCATACAACATTATTACACTATTATTGACTGTATTCCCTATGCTGTACTTTCCATCTCGGTGACTTAGTCATTTTTTAACTGGAAGTTTGTATCTATTAATCCCCTTTATCTGTTTCACCCATCCCCCACCCACCTTCCCCCTGGCCGCCATTGTTTGCCGTGTTTAAGATTCTGTTTGTTTCTTTGTTCATTTGTTTTATTTTTTTACACTCCACAGAGAAGTGAAATCATATTTGTCTTTCTCTGTCTGACTTACTTCACTTGGCATTATTCCCTCTAGGTCCATCCATATTGTCAAAAGTGGCAAGCTCTCATTCTTTTTATGGTTGAGTAATATTCCATTGTACATGTACATATATCACATCTTCGTGATTCATTCATCTACAGATGGACACTTGGGTTGCTTCCATATTTTTGTAAATAATATTTGTAAGTAATACTTCAATAAACAAAGAGGTATGTATATCTTTTCAAATTAGTGTTTTCGTTTTCTTTGGGTAAATAAAGAGTAGTGGAATTATTGGAGATTTCTTTTTTTTTTTTATTCTTATGTTAATCCCCATACATTACATCATCAGTTTCAGATGAAGTGTTCCATGATTCATTGTTTGTGCATAACACCCAGTGCTCCATGCAGAATGTACCCTCCTCAATACCCACCACCAGGCTAACCCATCCTCCCACCCCCCTCCCCTCCAGAACCCTGTTTGTTTTTCAGAGTCCATCGTCTCTCATGGTTCGTCTACCCCTCCGATTTCCCCCCTTCATTCTTCCCCTCCCGCTATCTTCTTCTTCTTCTTCTTTTTTTCCTTAACATATATTGCATTATTTGTTTCATAGGTACAGATCTGAGATTCAACAGTCTTGCACAATTCACAGCGCTTACCAGAGCACACACCCTCCCCAGTGTCCATCACCCAGTCACCCCATCCCTCCCACCCCACCCCCCACTTATTGGAGCTTTCTTATATCTTACCATTCATTCAACCCCAAGAGGTCAGAAACTGGCTAGCCCGCTGGAGTGGAAGAAGCAAAGAGAAGTGGCACAAAGTGAAGGGAAGAGCCAGCCATGCCTCCTTCCCTTTCTTTGCTGCTTGAGCCTGCTGGCTTGAAGCTCATGCCAGCTGGGGGGAAATCTGTCATTAAAGATAAGGTGGAGTTTTTTCTGGTCTCAGACCTCAAATTATGTTTGCAGCTAACTTGTACCTTAGAGTAAGAGAAAAGTTGTGGGAGCTGCCCACATTCCCATATGGGATTGTCAAGGATTATCCCCACTGAATGCCATGGGAACCCATAAAAAAAGATGTGTTTTGATTCCATTCATCAATCATACATTCACTGTATGGGTTACATGGACTTTCCATTAGTAAACTCAGTTTTTTAAGAAGCTGGTTGCTGAACCATGATTTAGTCTTAGACAGAGACCTAAATTCCAAGTGTGCCTGCCCATATAATCTATTTTATCTGCCATTGCTTCCAGCTGTCCCCCTTAATTCTTCATCTAAGCTAAACCTCTCCCCAAATAAAAGTTTTTAATCTTATACTTTTAGGAATATTTTCATTTTATTTGACGGCTCTCAAACAATGGTTCTCAAACTATGGTATGTAACAGAATCACCTGGAGAACTTGGCAGATGTATAGAGGTCTATGCTTCATCCATCCTACTTCAGTGAGTCTGGAACATTTTTATTGTTAGCTCTCTAGGTAATTCCCACACTCCCAAAGTATGAGAACTTCTGTCTTAAAAGACACAGATTGCTCCTGAATGGGGCATAGGTTTGGGGACATAGCGTCATGTCACCTGGATCTGACAGCCATATTCTATGTCTTAGTGCCATGTAGTTATGCTGTTCTAAGAATCACAGAGATCACACAAATTGTGCCATGATACAATCTTCTGTGTGTAGTGTGTAGGGATCAGGGGACACTGAGCCAGGCAAGTGTGTCCAAAGAACCACCATGCAGCTTGCTTTTCCCTCTTCTGAAAATGTCTCAGGGCTTGTCATGGTACCTAAATTGTTATGGTGATATGAGGTTTGGGAGGGGGGCACAGGATGGAGTGAAATGAACTGGGAGGATATTGGAGAATACAGAAATGGGAAAAAAGCGTTTCCAAAATTCATATAAACTTTGGTCTGATGCTGACACTCAGCAGGGGCCAACAAAATTTCTAAAGATTCTTTAAACTTGTCTGGTTTCAGTCCTTCCCCAAATGGCTCAAGATATCTAGGGAGATCATAGTTACTTAAAGAGAAATACTCTACATTGTTAACATACTAGTTAAAGGGTGAATACAATCAATAAGAAAAATGCTAAGATTTTTTTTTTTCAGTTTTTGTGTTGCTTTTTATTTGAGAAATAGTCATCAATATTACGGAAGAATGTTCCCTGGTACAATATTTAAACATCCATTTATCTATTTATATATTCATTCATGTATATGTATTTACATATATATATATTTTAACATTTTATTTTATTTTATTTTATTTTATTTTATTTTTTTAAAGATTTTATTTATTTATTTTAGAGACAGAGCACAAGAGGGGGCAGCAGGAGAGGGAGAAGCAGACTCCCTGCCGAGCAGGGAGCCCGATGCGGGACTCGATCCCGGGACTCCAGGATCATGACCTGAGCCGAAGGCAGTTGCTTAACCAACTGAGCCACCCAGGCGCCCCTAACATTTTATTTTTAAGTAATCTCTACTCCCAATATGGGACAAGATATAAACAGACACACCCCCAAAAAATACAACCATGTCCTAAGATAACATGGAAAAATACTCAGCTCATCTAAATAATAAGCACATAATTAAAACGTTTTTTAAAAAGATTTTATTTATTTATTTGACAGAGGGAGAGACAGCAAGAGAGGGAACACAAGTAGGGCGAGTGGGAGAGGGAGAAGCAGGCTTCCCGCCGAGCAGGGAGCCCAATGTGGGGCTCGATCCCAGGACTCTGGGATCATGACCTGAGCCCAAGGCAGACGCTTAACGACTGAGCCACCCAGGCGCCCCAATTAAAACATTTTAAAATGTATTTTTAAGCTAGTAAACTTGCAAAAACTATAAATAAATGCTAGCGTAAATGAGGGTAAAATGAAAGTCTTTTGAACATTACTTATAAATTAGCATGAGCTAACAAAAGTCAAAATTATGCTTGTCATTTTTATTTTTTATCTTTAACCCTTTCTTTTGAAAAATTTTCAAATTTACAGAGCAGGAAATTTTATGTAATCTTCATCTAGATTTATAATCTTACTTTAATGTTATTAACACCATCATTATCATCATCATCATGGATGAGCATCTAAAAGTCGCAGACATTATACCATTCTGCTGTTTTACCCTAAATACTTGAGTATGTATCCACTAAGAATAAGGATATTCTCTTATGCAACCACAGTGTAAGTATCAAAATTAGAAAATGTAACTTTGATATAATACTGTTATCAAATACATAGTCAAGATGCAGATTTTGCCAATTGCCCCAGTGATAATCTTTATAGTATTTGTTTTTCTTGATCTGAGGTCCAGTCTAGCATCCCTCATTGCCTTTACTTGCTCTGTCTCTGTAGACTCTCTCTCTTTTTTTAAAGATTTATTTATTTATTTCAGGGGTGAGGGGGCAGAGGGAGAGGGAGAGAGAGAATCTCAAGGAGACTGCCTACTGAGCGCGGGGTCCAACGTGTGGCTCGACGTGGGGCTCAATCTCACCACCCTGAAATCATGACCTGAGCCAAAATCAAGAGTCTGATGCTTAACTGACTAAGCCACCCAGGCGCCCCTCTGTAGTCTCTTTTACTCTGAACCCGTTCCTCAGCCTTTCTTTGTCTTTCATGACACTGACATTTTTTAGAGACTGCCTGGTTAGTAGAATGTCCCTTAATTTAAGTCTGTCTACTATCTCCTCATGATTAGATTTATGCATTTTTTGGCAGGAGTCTATAACTTTTGACCTCATACATTCCAGTTCTGGGAATCTGTTAGGAGAAAATAATAGTAAACATGTAAAAGACAGCTTATATGGCTTTCAAGGAGCACACATGTTGGATAACAGTAAAATCGCAGCCCACATGCCCCGAGGCGATGGTGGGTATGCTCTGTCCTTCAGGGGCATTATCTTACCCAACTTCTCAGTAACGTGAGTACCGCCGAGTCTCTTCACTGCCTACCCAACAACTACCCTCCCCTTTGTCCCTCTTTGGGAAGCTCAGGAGAATGAGTCAGAGCAGTTCTAAGCCAACCACGATCACCCACTCCTGTCTCCAGGTATGGTTTTTTTCTTTGGGGAGAAGAAAATAGACTGATGAGGAAGTGGGTTGATGGGGGTGACCTCAGGGAAGTCAGTGAGAGAGCTTAGGTCAGGAATGGGGCAGTGACCAGACCCCTGTGAGGCACTCCAGTGAGAGGCCGAAGGAACCAGACCAGAGCACCAGGCCTGACTTTCTGTCCGTCATAAATCCTCCCTCTTTCTATGCGATGTGACTTTGGGAAATCTGCCTAAATCCTTCTGCAAAGGACTGTGTAGCTCTTCATTCGTGTCCAGTGAGTGTGCTCTGGCTGAGGAAGATGGGGATGGCAATGCCAGATATAGGAGGCCTAATCCCCACCACGATGAGCGCATCCTCTCCTGGACAGTCCTCCTCATGCACCTCCAGGTAGCCAGAGGGATCATCCCCCAAGAGACTGGTGACCTAGATACAGAAACAGCAACCACCGTCTGGTAGGACAAAGTCTGAACTCTTTGACAGGACGGCCATGTTCAGACCCTGCCCACCTCCAAAGCTTCGTTTGTCACCACATCACTCTGCACCCCACAGATCCCCTTGTACTTTTAATTCCCGGGATGGACAATGGCATGTCTGGGCTCCCTGCTTTGGCACACAGTGCTCCCTGTGTCTGCGATGTCCTGAAGACACTTCTCTGCCTGGCAAATGCTTCCTTGTTGTTTAAGACCCAGTCTCCATGTCACTGCGTCAGTTAAGTCATTCTTCCTCAGCGTCAGTCTCTCTGCCAACACCCTCGCCATGAGAATAAATCATTTCCTCTTTGTGTTTCCGCCCTCACCGAGTTTTGGGAAATAGAATGTTCCTGCATTGTCACTGGGAACTCAAGCTTCTTCTTTTCCTTTGTAACGCATCTCGTTCCTAGACCATGAGTTCTGCGAAGTCCAGGAGCAAGTATTGTTCATTGTTTTGCCCTTAGGGTCACTTAGTACAGAGCTTGACGTATGGTCACCCCTTGGTCAATGTTTGGGGAATGAATAAAAAGCATACAGATGATAATGAAGAATGAATTAATGAATTAATGAATTAATCCAAGGTCTTTCTAGTTATAAAATGCTATGGTTTGAATATTCCTATTGAAAATGAAATACCATTGCACGTTGGAATATGGGCTAAATCCTAAATTAAAATACACATATATAAAGCGCACATGTAAAAATATATACACTATGCTTGTATATATATGTTTGTCACCATGATCGTTAAGGGAAAATTTCTTATTCTTTATTCTTTTCTTATTTACAGATTTCTTGTGACAGTATAAGGAATAAAGTGGAGAAAAATAGGAACTCCTATTCTAATGGCTGGCTTTAAATGCCAGCACACAAATCTTTCTGTATTTGTCTTCAATTATAAGACAACAATACAAATATCCACTTGCTTGTAATAATCTATGTGCTGGTTTCATTTCTCCACCCAAAAGATAAAGACAAAACAGAGCTGGAAGATGTGCATACAAAGGCACAGCTGAAATACTCAAGAGAATAAAAAAGATTCTTACTTTCTTCTGAAGGACACGTGAAACTCGATTACTCCCATCTAAGACTATACTTTCAGGGATCATTTCTATAGTTTGTTACTAAGTTCACTTTAACAAATACTTACTGAGGGTGCCTGGGTGGCTCAGTTGGTTAAGCGACTGCCTTTGGCTCAGGTTATGATCCTGGAGTCCTAGGATTGAGTCCCGCATCAGGCTCCCTGCTCAGCAGGGAGTCTGCTTCTCCCTCTGACCCTCCCCCCTCTCATGTTCTCTCTATCTCATTCTCTCTCTCAAATAAATAAATAAAATCTTAAAAGAAAAAAAAGCAAATACTTACTGAGTGTCTGCTCTGCATTCATTTATTCAACAAGTACTTGTCAAACACTTAGTATGCGTCAGGAATTGTTCTAGGCAATACAGATAGAGCAGTGAATAAAACAAAAATCTCTGCACTTATGGAATCATATTCTAGAAGCATGAGGGATCATAAACATAAATAAATTATAGAGTATGTCAGATAGTGATAAAGTCCTTTAGAGAAAAACAAAGTTGGAAATGGAGTTAGAAATGTCAGTAGGGAAGGGGGCATTCCAATGTTAAATAGATGCTCTCAGAAGGTGACAGATGAACAAAATCTTAAATGGTTTGGGGAATAAAGAAGGAGATGTGCAAATGATCACACTTTTCTCTATAGTCCTATGGACCTTAAATTCCACTAGGTTGTGTTCATTGGTAATGACCTACCCTTTCTAGCTAGTTCAAGGTGCTGTCACACTGAAAGACATACTCCTTCAGGTAGAGATGGAAGGTGTAAATTCCATTCAAACTTTGAAAGATCAGGAGAGACTGGCATTTCAGGTGAGGATGGCAGAAAGAATGACACCAGCAAAGAAGGCCCCAGGCCAGGACATCTTCCTTGCTTTGACAGAGAGGTAAGGTTTAGAATTAGTTACATGAAGTGGGACTATAAACCAGTTGAGAGATCACACTTAGTTGTACGGTTATGGGAAGTCACCAAAGTTAACTGAGCAGGGAAAGAAGATGATGAAACAAGCGTCTTAGTCAAACTCATACAATGTTAGAGTTCAGTTCAATTAGAATAAAAAAGAAGTGACAAGCAGGGAGGCCATTAAAAACTTTTTTTTGGTGCTGTTATCCAGACATTGATTGCTGAGAGCTGGGTCAAAAGGGAAGCAGTGAGGGCAATGACACTAAAGAGGAGTGAGGTTTATGAAGCATAAATAACAGAGCTTGGTGGACGATTAGATCCAAAGGGTAAAGAAGAGGAGGAAGTTAGAACTGACACATTCACAGAGTTCAGAGGGAGGCGAGCAGATGGCGTCAGCCTGAGATGGAGGGCTCTGTCAGCCAAGCGCAGGGTGACTGGCTCCGGGTCACACAGTTCATGAAAAGCTGGATCCAGAACACAGGTTTCCTGCTTTTCCCACCCTAGATGACTCCAAGGTTCTAAAATTGGCAAATGGGCAAAGAGGGCCACCAATAGAAATGAGCGATCACAGAGGGATAGCCAGGTTACAAATGGGTACAAGAGGTAGAGAGTGTTTTATATTCGTGGAGTTTGAGGATATTCAAGTGGATGTATTTGGGAGATAGGCATTGATTTAGGATTGGAAATGACTCTGTCCCTTACTAGTTTGTGATCTTGGGCAAATCACTTAACCTCTCTGAGCCTCAGTTTTCCTGGTTGCAAAGTAGGCATAATGTTATCACTTAATGTTTGTAATTAACTAATTAATTAACATTTGTAAAGGCTCCGAACAGGCCCTGGTACAAGGTAAGTGCTATTTGTTAAATAAAATATGAACGACGCAGTGTAAAGAAAGAGGTTGGCTTTTCGGAGAGGTAAGAAGACATAGGGAAAGCTAGATGTCATAATGGACATTACATCTGTTATAGAAGTCAAGAGCCTGGGTGGCTCAGTTGGTTAAGCATCCAACTCTTGATTTCGGCTCCCATCATGATCGCAGGGTCATGAGATGGAGCCCTGAATTGGCTCTGCGCTGGGCATGGAGTCTGCTTAAGATTCTCTCTCCTTCTCCCTCTGCCCCTCCCCCCACTTCCCCACCCTGAGCTCGCTCCCTTTCTCTAAAAAAAAAAAAGCCAAGGGAGGAATTTTATGAAGATGAAAACAAAATCGATGACACAGAGATACAGAGAAAGAGGAAGGCCAAGAGAGGTCATAGGTGTGGAAAGGAGGCTTTCTAGAGTGCTTTTTTTTTTTTTTAAGATTTTATTTATTTGTCAGAGAGAGAGAGAAAGAGCACACAAGCAGGGGGAGTGGCAGGCAGAGCAGGCAGCGGGAGAAACAGACTCCCCACTGAGCGAGGAGCCCAGGACCCTGGGATCATGACCTGAGCCGAAGGCAGGTGCTTAACCGACTGAGCTACCCAGGCGTCCCTAGAGTGCATTTTGGACAGGGCGGGCAGCCAGGAGAGACACCCAACTACAGGGAACTAAAGAAGTAGTGAGAAGCCAGGGATTTAGCAGTGATCTGTGATCTGTGAATGTATCCCAGAGCAGATACATTTTGAAAATAGGCAGTGAATTGTTAAAAGGCTGTTGAGGAAATTTGGAGTCATTTCTAACCATCCAAAAATGGACAGCATGGAGCATAATGCTGGCCTAATCTTTATAATTAGGTATCAAATACTAAGTTGAATGCAGCATGCCCTGGTGTAAGATGGGAGATTTTATGATTCCATTCCCCCTTACCCTGTCCCCCGCCAAAAAAAGTTTTCCTTGATTGCAAATTCTGAAAATCTGAGATACTCTCATTACATTTTATTTGCGTTTGTGTGGAAACTAGAATATTTTTGCTCTGTAGGAACATGTGTGTCACAAACATTCAGAAACTCAAAGGAGCCATATGAAAGGCTGACTTGGTACACAGTAGACTCAAGATTCTGGTGTAAAGAACCGTCTACAAATCACCCATTTGCTCTCAGTTTGAGAAGTCGTCACAGAGTTGTTCTCTCAGCATCTCTTGATCTAAATGTTGGCTTATAGATCCCAGCGCAGTAAATAGACTTAGAATTTGGAAGTCAGAAACTCCACATTACAAAAAGCTTTCTTTTCCTTGGATCTTTTTTCATAGCCTATATAATAACATTGGACTGAAAAACTTTGTCTTATATGCTTAAAGGCATTGATATTTGCAGGGAAAAGTCACCTAACCAGCTCTGAGGAATTACTAAACTAACAGAGCCAGGCAAAGCCAGAGAAAGGAAGGCCAACAAGAAGAGACTTAATTCAGTCCTTAGGAGTTTTACTTACATATTAGGTTGCAAACTACAAACCAGCAGTGCCTGATAGGAACATATGTGACCCTCATATGTGAACTACGTGTGTAATTTAAATTTTCTTTCACGAAGGCCACATTGTAAAGAGGGAAAAACAAACAGGTGAAATTAATTTTAATATTTTATTTGCCTAATATCAAAACTATCATTTTAACATGTAACTAACATTTAAAAAAATCACTAACAGGATATTTTTGCATTATTTTCTCTACACTGTCTTCAAAATCCAATGTGCATTTTACACACTCAGTATATCTCAATGCAGACTAACCATCTGTTCCAATGGTCAATAGTCACACTGGACAGCAGCGTAGCTCTGAACCAAAAATATCCTGCTTCAGTATTTTTTAAAGGGCAAGTTGCCAAACAGAGGTAGAATTTAGAGAATGCTCTATTAGAGCAAAACTCTGAGCAACCAGTAACTTGAAATAAACATGTACTTTCCCACTCCGGTGAGCATTGGGACTTTTCTGATTTTTCTTGAGTTGGGTCTGGGCCTCTTAGCCGACTTCTCATCTGAAACCGAAATAAACAGGGATGCAGCATATTCTTGAATCACAGGAAAGAGGCGTGCAGTGTTTTCCCAGAGAAAAGCATTTATCCTCCTGTTGGGAAAAAAAAAAAAAAAAGAAGAAAGAAAGAAAAAAAATTGAAGGGGGCATTGGGGGATAACTTAATGTTTATTCCTTGGCTGGACTCATTCTATTTAACTCGAGTGCCCCAGGAAGGATGAGGGAGACATCTTTCGCAAAAGTTGGTTTGCACCCTGGTTGGTGGGTGGGCTGGGTGTGTTTTCAAGTCTGCCTCCCCCCCGCACCCCCGGCCCCAGGCTTGGTGCGGACCCTTCAGAAGGCCCAGCGCGGGCACGTGCGGGGCTGGTTGCGCGACCTCGCCGAGCGCGCGGGGCGGGCGGGCAGCGCGTTCCCGCTCCTGCCCTCAGGCGCTGGCAGCCCCGCGGCTCCGGGCAGATGGAGTTTCCGGCCTGGCTCGGCGGTCGCGGAGCCCTCCGGCCGCGTCGCTTCTGCCTGAGGTCAGGGCCCCCGCGGCCGGAGCGCGCCGTCGCTCGGAGCATCCGGGGGGCAGTTCCGCGGCGTGTCCACACCCTCTCGCCCGCCG
Source organism: Mirounga leonina (assembly GCF_011800145.1). Lineage (NCBI taxonomy): Eukaryota > Metazoa > Chordata > Mammalia > Carnivora > Phocidae > Mirounga > Mirounga leonina. Next base: position 10,689,133 of record NW_023270615.1, read on the forward strand.
CTCCCTGCGTGCCGGGCCGGGCGCCGGGTGGCGGGCCGGGCTCGCCGCCGCGGCAGCTCCGAGGCTGGGCCCTCCCCCGCCGTGGCTGCGGCGCCGAAGGTGGAAATGCGGAAGTTTGCAGCCCCACTGACAGCTGCGGCTCGCGCCCCGCTCGGCGTGCGCTGCAGCGGCTCCGCGGCGCGCCGGGCCCCCGCCGTCCGCGCCCCGCGCCCCTAGAGGCGCACGAGCCGCGCGCGGGCCATGGCCACGCTGCCGGGCGCGGAGCGGCGCGCGTTCGCGCTCAAGATCAACAGGTAAGACGCGCCCCGCGGCGCCGCGCAGCCCCGGGCCGGCCGAGCGCCGCGCGGGGGCCGAGTCCCGGGGGCGGCGCGGCGGGGTGCACCTGCGACCCCCGTCCCGCCACCCCGGAGGCGGCCGCGCTGGGGCCGCTGAGCGCGCGACAGTGTCCGTGCGCGCCGGCCTCCGCCCGCGCCTCCGCGACGGTCCCAGCCCGCCCGGGTGTCCCGGGCCACCGGCGTCCCTTCCTGAGCGAGCCTCGGGGCCACCTCCGCGACCCGCGTCGCCCGCGCCGCCCTCGGGGTCTGACAGGTGGCCGCGCCGGGGAGGGCGAAGGGCGCGGGGCGAGCTGTGCTGGGCTCGCCGCGGACTTCCTGATGAAGCGCGCCGGCCTTTGAGACCTGCCGGGAGATGGGCCAAGTCAAGAAGCGGTTGCAGGGCGACTTGTGTTTCCAGGCAGCTGCTGAGCACTTGGGCTGTTCTGAGCAGGGCTCTTTCCCCTCGCGTTGTATTGTCCCCTCCGAAGAAGTTTGGCTCCTGTTGACATCGCTATTTTTATTCCCTGGTCCCAAGGAGCCGTGAAGCGGAAAAAGTGATTTTTTAAAAAATTCTCCATTTAAATAAACAAAAAGGAATGGCCTGTGGCTGGCATTTTTACATTTCTAGCGCTCCGGCGGAGAACTAAGGGCAATGAATCCACCTCCCCGTCCGGTTCCTAGTCCAAATCGCACACGCTCAGTGTGAGCACATTTACTGCTCAAAGTTCTCGCCAGAGGTGCTGCAGCTGCAGTTTTCCCTCCGCTGAAAACTGCTGACAAGTATCGGGGGACATTTTTGTCTTGCCCTGAGAAATCGAGACTGTCCAGTTAAAAGATAACACGAAACTGGTCCCGAAGGCTCAACTTGTTATTCTCCTGTGCCCTCCCTGCTCTAGGACGTGTTATTCTTTTAGCTGAGCCCGTGAGAGGGTAGTTGCACCGTACGTTTTGTGTGCCGAGGGCGTGTGGAGAGGTTGGAGCCAGAAGGCATTAGAAGCCCCGAATAATCAGGTGATAAGCCCCCCACCCCGGCCAGGGCCCACTGGGCTTTATTGCTGTTTGATGTCCACCTGCTGGGTAGCTGTGGGCAAACCATTCCTTGTACCTTACTATTTCTTCATCTTTAAAATGAATTTAATTATTAATGGGCATTGTATATTAATGTTAGAGTACCGAAGGTACTGGTTAAAAGGCATGATGTCCATCAGGAGTCTCCCTATGGGGATTTTATTTTATTTTATTTTATTTTATTTTATTTTATTTTTTTAAAGATTTTATTTATTTATCTGAGACAGAGAGAATGAGAGAGACAGAGAGCTCATGAGAGGGGGGAGGGTCAGAGGGAGAAGCAGGCTCCCTGCCGAGCAGGGAGCCCGATGTGGGACTTGATCCCGGGACTCCAGGATCATGACCTGAGCCGAAGGCAGTCGCTTAACCAACTGAGCCACCCAGGCGCCCGGGATTTTATTTTATTTTATATTTATTTATTTATTTATTTTTATTTATTTAGCATTAGGGTTCATGGCTGTTGCAAGCCAGAAGGGGCAATGAATTCGTTTGGGGAGTATGGGAATCAAACTGAAGTGAGCAATGGGTGTACCACTTGCCAGGGCTACTGCTCTTCGGGCCCTGTGAATTTTAGCTCAGGAAGCATGGCTGGGACAGAAAGATGTTCGAGACTGTGGGGTTTGGTGGAGTTGATCTGGGGAGAGCAGCGGGACCTGCACTAATCCTGTATGCACTCTTGAAAGTAGTCGTGGGGTTGGTGTGGCCTGAGGGTTAAGAATAAAGGCCCTGGCTAGAATTAGGACCTGCTTGCAGATTGGCCCCCTGCTACACACTGTGGGGCCCTGGGCCTGTTATTTAACCTTTGTAAACTTTGGTTTCTTTATATGTCAAATGGGATAAATCATAGGACCTACTTCTTCTGACCGTTGGGAAGATTGAGGGAAATAGGTGCCTATAGCGTGTGGCTCAGAATAAGTGTTAAGTGTTAGCGGTCCTCATCGACCTTGCCATCAGCTTCATCACTGTCCCTATCATCGTTTTTGAGAGCCTAAGGAAGAAGGGTAGGAGAGGAAGCTGCAGTTAGAGAGCACTTTGGGCTGGGTCCACCAGCCGTAGGTTGGAGCTGCTGGGGCGGATGTTCTCCCTCATGTGACTTCCATCCCTTTGCTGAGATCACCAGACACACCCAGTGGAACAGAGTGTGTGATGCAATCTGAACAAGAAGAGCCCCCATTCAAGTTAAGTATAAAAGGTTCCCTAATCCTCAGGCAAGAAAAAGGATCGGATATTCCTATTTGGGGGGGGGGGGGTTCTGCTTTCCCTTTGGAAGCATTTGTGTCTTAGGTGAAAGAGTTATACCAAGGAGCTTAGCAGAAAGTATTGTTCAAAGGAGTGGATTTAGTAAGGACATACCTGGTATTAGCATCATATTAAAACTCACCATTCATTGAACACTTACTCTGTCCCAGACACTGTGATATGCTTCATGGATTATATCACTAAATCCTTACAAAAATCTTAGGAGACTCACATGAAATCTCATATAGAAGGACAGTGAAGCTTGGAGATGTAGTTTGCAAAAGGCCATGCAATTTGTTAAAGGCCAAGCAAGAGTAGCAGAGATTACAAACTACTCCAAAGTCTGTGCTCTTAATTGGGCATGTGCTATTTTGATGCACGAGCCTTAATAATTTCCTTTGAAAGCAAGCAGGGAATGACTTTAAAAAAAAAAAATTCTCATCTCAGTAGCCGCACTGGCAAACTTCTGTGTTCTGATCGGTGTTTAAACCACCAATGTGACATTTTGCAGTTTTGCAGTTGGAAAAGAAAATGTTTTCCCTTGCACGCCCCAGTGTTGAAATATGGCCCTAAAGTACATTTAGCATGGGTTCCCATTTTTTCCATTTTTTCACCTTTCTACTCAGAATAAGACGAACTATCCCTTGAAAATGTTTGTGGGGGTAAAATCAGCGTGCTTCCTATTACGGAAATATTCAAATCAGATATATTAAAATTTTTCTTTGTAAAGAGCTCAGTTCTGCCCGCACCAACCTCAGGAAAGAGTGAGCTGACTAACTCACAGTGGGAAAAGAGTGTCCCCCACTGTTCCCAAATTCTGCGGCTTTCTCCAAGTAACATTGCTCAGTTTAGGGGCAGGGCCAAAGCAAAACAGGAACCTGGGAATGCCCACCAGTGCCCATCCCCCACGATTGCCCTGGCTCTCCCATGCTCTGAAGAGGCCTAAATTCCCATATGTTGGAAATCCACATGTTGGAAGAGTCCCATCCTATAGGACTTTTTGTTTTGTTTTGGGGACAAAGTGTAATTGTATGATGTAATCGTGTGACTTGTTACAGTTAAACGTTTCTCTAGAACCCACCTCTCAGGGAGATACAGGGGAAAAGATCCTCCACTGAAGTTTTCTGAGCTGGGGAAGTAAAATTTAATTTCGCATAAGTTTCATGTACTCATCTTTGTTTCAGTGTAATTGTCGCTGACTTCCTGTGCACAAAAGGACTAGATTGAATTAAGAAATTCATGGTAATGTTTGCATTTGGGATTTCAGACACTGCTGCTTTAAGTGTCATAATACAGTCCTTGTATGAGCACCAAGTCTGATCAACTACCTTTCTTTCTTACTGGCATTTAGTGCTTTCATAGATTATAAAAATTATTACTAATATTCTGAAAATTCATTAAGGGAAGTCTTGGTTTCTTTCACACACAAAATAGATATAGAATTTAGCACATATTAAAGTAAAATAAGGACTCTGGGTAAAGAGAGCAAAAGTCAGAAGGCGGAAAAAACATAAATGATCTTCTGGACACTCAGGATTGAAAGGAATAAATAATAATAGCTTATGCTTATAACATGGCTACTGTATGGCAGTCTAAATCTTTGCACGTTATAACTCATTTACCCCTATGAAGTATGAACAATTATTACCTCCATTTTACACACGGAGAAACTGAGCACGGAGAAGTCCTAAAAATTGTCCAAAGTCACAAAATAGCTAACAAAGGGCAGAGCTGGGGTTCAGATGGAGGCAGCCTAGCTTCAAAATCCTCTCCTTTAATCTCTATACCATGCTGTCGTCTCAGTTTTATATTAAGATAACAGGAAAATAAGTAACGTTTATTGACTGTTCACCACGTGCCAAACATTGCGCTAAGAACTTTATATATCTACATTGCATTGTTGTAGAAAAGGGACAAAATGTTAAGCAAAATAATCATCATTACAGAGTGATTTTATGGAAGATAAAAACAAGGAGCTGAGAAAACAGATTGCATTTAAGAATCCCAATAATTTTGGGCATTAGGACTAGAACAAGATGAAGGTATAGAGATCTTCCTGAGAAGTATTTGCTATTTTGTCTATGAAGATGATGCAGGCATAGAAATTTATGTATAAATGTGTGTCAGCAGTGAAACTAAACTAAATCTTTAGTAGTGATGGCAGAGCAGGATGTTGGTGCTTTCTGGAATTGCTTCATTTGTTGAACGTGTTCTAGACCAACAACCAATAGACAAGGCTTTAGGCAATCAAACTCAGGAATTTTGGTCTTTCACATTCCAAATCATTTTCTTCCAGATTCTTGGGACAGCTCTCCTTGACTTTGGGCGTCAAGTGCAAATGAAAGAACCTTCTGCCAGGGTGAAATTTTCTTCATTTGGAGTTCTCTGAGCTCTGACAGTTCACATGCATGTGTGGAGCTAATGTTCACTTCTACATGGAAGATAGATGTATAATTGCGTCATATGGTTACCTGTGGAAAGCAAATATAATTGCATCATGTGGTTACCTGGGGAGAGAGAGAGAACTCAAGGGACGAGGTCTCCCATCTCAGCTCCCCAGACAGAGCTAGTGATGGAATGGGGTGATGTTATGAGCTCCCCATCTTTCTGTCCTCTTGTTTAACAGGGACCTTGAGGAGGCAGGGGTGTGACGCTCAGACTTCTTGCTGAGGAAGGGTAAGAAACAGGAGGCCTGGGGCGCCTGGGTGGCTCAGTTGGTTAAGCATCTGCCTTTGGCTCAGGTCATGATCTCAGGGTCCTGGGATCGAGCCCCGCCTTGGGCTCCCTGCTCAGTGGGGAGCCTGCTTCTCCCTCTACCCCTCCCCCCTGCTTGTGATCTCTCTCTCTGATAAATAAAATGTTAAAAAAAAAAGAAAGAAACAGGAGGCCTTAATTTTTTTCAGTGGCAAACAATCAGGTGCTTATTCCTGTTTTGGTCAATAGGAAAATGTTAAAACAAAATGTACTATCGCAGTTCCCACAAGGGTCTAGTCTAATTTATTAGCAACCAGCAGCCGCAAGGGTTCTCTAGGGTCCAGGGAAATGCATGCGTTTCTATGGTTGTGGTAAGTGTGGTCCCTCTGCTTCTGGAACTCACGCTGTAGTGGTGCAGCTGGCTGTTTGGACAACTTGGGGACACACAGAATAAAAACAGGCTGATCTCTCTGAAAGTATGTATGAAGGCATCTGTATGCCGGGGTTCCGTGAGATCAAACAAATTGGTAAAGTTGGCACAGGATACTGTGTCCCACTGCATTCAGATCAAATGCAGGACTAAAAAAGCAGGATTGGTGGTGTCAGAAAGAGTTTCCCCTGCCCTCTGTTCTTTTCATCCGTGTTCAACGTGAGAAATAGGAAACAAGTAAGCAAAAATGTCGACCACCTATAAATTACAGCTCAACATTTGCATGTATAGCCTTCCATTTTCACAAAAATAAGATCTTATTGGATATGCTGCTTTGGGGTTTGTTTTGTTAATTTTAAATATTATGAACAACTCTCCATGTCAATCACTGTAGATCTACATTGTAATTGAGGTAAGGCTCTGTAAAATTGCATTGATTGCATATACAATGATTAGTTGAATTCATTTTCTGTTATTGTGCCCCTCCGATTTCCCCCCCTTCATTCTTCCCCTCCAGCTACCTTCTTCTTTTTTTTTTTCTTAACATATATTGCATTATTTGTTTCAGAGGTACAGATCTGAGATTCAACAGTCTTGCACAATTCACAGCGCTTACCAGAGCACATACCCTCCCCAGTGTCTATCACCCAGTCACCCCATCCCTCCCACCCCACCCCCCACTCCAGCAACCCTCAGTTTGTTTCCTGAGATTAAGAATTTCTCATATCAGTAAAGTCATATGATACATGTCTTTCTCTGTTTGACTTATTTCGCTCAGCATAATACCCTCCAGTTGCATCCACATCGTTGCAAATGGCAAGATCTCATTCCTTTTGATGGCTGCATAATATTCCATTGTATATATATACCACTTCTTCTTTATCCATTCATCTGTCGATGGACATCTTGGCTCTTTCCACAGTTTGGCTATTGTGGACATTGCTGCTATAAACATTGGGGTGCACGTACCCTTTCGGATCCCTACTTTTGTATCTTTGGGGTAAATACCCAGTAGTGCAATTGCTGGGCCATAGGGTAGCTCTATTTTCAACTTTTTGAGGAACCTCCATACTGTTTTCCAGAGTGGCTGCACCAGCTTGCATTCCCACCAACAGTGTAGGAGGGTTCCCCTTTCTCTGCATCCCCACCACCATCTGTCATTTCCTGACTTGTTAATTTTAGCCATTCTGACTGGTGTGAGGTGGTATCTCATTGAGGTTTTGATTTGGATTTCCCTGATGCCGAGCGATATTGAGCACTTTTTCATGTGTCTGTTGGCCATTTGGATGTCTTCTTTGGAAAAATGTCTGTTCATGTCTTCTGCCCATTTCTTGATTGGATTCTTTGTTCTTTGGGTGTTGAGTTTGATCAGTTCTTTATAGATTTTGGATACTAGCCCTTTATCTGATATGTCATTTGCAGATATCTTCTCCCATTCTGTCAGTTGTCTTTTGGTTTTGTTGACTGTTTCCTTTGCTTTGCAAAAGCTTTTTATCTTGATGAAGTCCCAATAGTTCATTTTTGCCCTTGTTTCCCTTGCCTTTGGCGATGTTTCTAGGAAGAAGTGTTTCTAGGAAGAAGTTGCTGCGGCTGAGGTCGAAGAGGTTGCTGCCTGTGTTCTCCTTTAGGATTTTGATGGACTCCTGTCTCACATTGAGGTCTTTCAACCATTTGGAGTCTATATTTGTGTGTGGTGTAAGGAAATGGTCCAGTTTCATTCTTCTGCATGTGGCTATCCAGTTTTCCCCACACCATTTGTTGAAGAGACTGTCTTTTTTCCATTGGACATTCTTTCCTGCTTTGTCAAAGATGAGTTGACCATAGAGTTGAGGGTCCATTTCTGGGCTCTCTATTCTGTTCCATTGATCTATGTGTCTGTTTTTGTGCCAGGACCATACTGTCTTGATGATGACAGCTTTGTAATAGAGCTGGAAGTCTGGAATTGTGATGCCGTCGGCTTTGCTTTTCTTTTTCAACATTCCTCTGGCTATGTGGGGTCTTTTCTGGTTCCATACAAATTTTAGGATGATTTGTTCCATTTCTTTGAAAAAAGTGGATGGTATTTTGATGGGGATGGCATTGAATGTGTAGATTGCTCTAGGTAGCATGGACATCTTCACAATATTTGTTCTTCCAATCCATGAGCATGGAACGTTTTTCCATTTCTTTGTGTCTTCCTCAATTTCTTTCATGAGTATCTTATATGAGTATTTTATAGTTTTCTGAGTACAGATCCTTTGCCTCTTTGGTTAGATTTATTCCTAGGTATCTTATGGTTTTGGGTGCAATTGTAAATGGGATCGGCTCCTTAATTTCTCTTTCTTCTGTCTTGTTGTTGGTGTATAGGAATGCCACTGACTTCTGTGCATTGATTTTGTATCCTGCCACTTTACTGAATTCCTGTATGAGTTCTAGCAGTTTTGGGGTGGAGTTTTTGGGGTTTTCCACATAGAGTATCATATCATCTGCAAAGAGTGAGAGTTTGACTTCTTCTTTGCCGATTTGGATGCCTTTTATTTCTTTTTGTTGTCTGATTGCTGTGGCTAGGACTTCTAATACTATGTTGAATAGCAGTGGTGATAGTGGACATCCCTGCCGCCCCGCTGGGTTATATCATTCTTTTAAATCTTTATTTGCAAGCTTGACCCCTGCTCTTAAATGTCTCTTACCTCTTCCTGTTTAGCTTCTCTGCCAGATCCCTGCGTGACCTCTGAAGTCATGCTTCAGAAATTAAAATGGTCATACATTTCTCCTTTTTCCTTTGCCCGATAGACAACTAAAGATGGTGGTAACCTCCATCTTCCTTGCTTTCTGCCTTTATTCATTGAATAGGTGGGTTAACGATGAAGGTGGATTGTTCTAGCAACTTAATTCTTTCTTGATTCTCTTTAGTTGTCACACTTTCACTCACTCTTTGCTTTCACAATCTAATCTAATCTACCTGTCCTTTGCATAAACTCTTGCTCTTTGAAATGGAATGGCATGTCGGAATCAGAATCCCTGTCTCTCACAAACAAGATCCAGATGATGTAATTCACTGTGTTTTCCCTTGGATCCGGGTATACATAGACTGGACTTCTTTCACACTTTTTTGGGTCCCTCTGGCTCTGGGATTGGCTTTATGTTTGTACAACATGTTAGTGTCACTCTGCTTAGAAACCTTGAGGCTTCACAAGCACTCTTATCATTCAAAGGATAAAGTTTATTGTTCTTCCTATGCAAGAGGTTAAAGGTAAAAATAGCAAACAGGTTACCTAATGGTATTCAGGCTAAACTGGAACTAGAGTAAGAAATGCAGAACTGTAAAGTAATCAACTTTTTTCTCCCATCTGTTGACTTTCTGGTGTGTGGATAAGTTAGGAGGCTTGCAAATCCTAGGCTCATAAGTTTGAGAGTGAGAATACACTCCAGCTAATGAGGGTTACTCTGTTCTGAGCACTGCACCAGGTCCTGGAAATACAAAGACAAAAAGTCATGGCCTTGTCTGCAAGGGGCAAGGACATTAACCCAAGATTATGGACTGTGAAAGGAGGGAGACTTCATTTGCCTCCTAACCCTGCCTTTTGGGCATTGTACCTTTAAAGTGGTCCTTTTGGCTTCGTGCTGCTTATTCTAAGGATCCTAGCAGTATCCAGAACATTCTTGGAGATCCTTTTAGAATTGCTCTCAGAGTTTGGGGGACATTTATTTTAAAAAATAAGCTCAGTGGCATGAAATCTTTTTCCCCTGGGGGAGAATCTGCTTTTTTTCTTACTTGGAAAGTTTCAAAAATATAGTAAATACAGATAGATGGTAACATGGCAGGTACCTGAGAGCCTGCTGAGCAGAATGAACAAATGTGATCATTTGGTCACTTTTTTTTTTTTTTAATAGGCTCCACACGGGGCTCCATCTCATGACCCCGAGATCATGACCTGAGCCAAGACCAAGCATCAGACGCTTAACCAACTGAGCCACCCAGGCGCCCCAACATTTGGACACTTGTGTCTTAGATATTTCTAAATGAAAAAAGAGAACATTACAGATAAATTTGAAATCCCCATATTCTGCTCCTTCAGAGGTCAGCACTACCACCAAGTTGTACTTTTAGTGTGTGTGTGTGTGTGTGTGTTTGTGTGTGCGTGTGCGCACGCACATATCCATAAATGATACACTGTATGGTTTCTGGAATGAGCCAAAGTCATTAGCATTTAATCAAGTCTGTTAAATTAGGTAGTATCAGTTTGAGTTAATGAGAAGATATGACTTTAAAATCATGGAGCTGGTTTTTAGCGGCCTCTTCAAGTGGCTCTGAAAGCAGTTGCCAAGAAGAACCCCCAAAGATGATTTCAGGAAGCCAGCTCTATCAGCATAGACTGCATGGCCCTTCTTGTGTGAAATTATAAAAAAAACAAAAAACAAAAAACCCAGCAACAGGTATTTAGATGTGTACAATCTGGTCATGCTTTTTTTAATCACTCCTTACGTTATAGTCACATTACCTATTTCCTGGAAAAGCCCGGAAACTAAAACAAAAAAAAATTTTTTTTTGTCTCTATCAGATGAATGTACCCGCGATTTGCGTTTGACCTGAGATAAGGAGTTGAGTTGATAACATGTTTATTTTTAAATAATGTTATTTTTTAAAGATATTACTTTTTAAATTTCTTTGAGAGACAGGGAGAGCATGAGCAGGGTTAGGGGCAGAGGGAGAGGGAGAAGCAGACTCCCTGCTGAGCAGGGAGCCCGATGTGGGGCTCGATCCCAGGACCCTGAGATCATGACCTGAGCCGAAGGCAGATGCTTAACCAACTGAGCCACCCAGGAGCCCCAATAATATGGTTTTTAAAGCATAAAATAAAGATTCTGCCTCATTGCCCAGACATTTGATTGGAGAAAGTCTGTAGATTAGCACAAGAGGGTATGGTGTTTGCTAAGAAGGATGTGGTTCTCCTGGCGTGGGTGTAACTGAATGGTTGGGCTGGATTCTCCCGTTTGAACAGGGAGATGTAGTCCCCTGTTGCACCACACCCCCCATGAGAGAAAGTGGGAAGAATGGCCACAGATAGTAGGGCTGTCCTCCAAATCCCTGCTCTGCCTTGCTGCGACACAGGGCAAGAGTCCACACACAGCAGACCCCTTCTGTGGTTTGAGTTGTTTGAGTTGTCTGCATTCGGTTCTTGGCGCCGTACTTGAGAACTCAAGAGAAGTTAAGTTCTCACCAAGAAGATAACCCCCCGGGGTCCCGGGTCATTGGGGAATCCAACCAGAGCTGCCTGCGGGGTGCCAGTCAGCAGGCACCGATTTATACCAGCATGACGGCCCATTTTCCCTTATGCTCGCAGAAGAAGGCAGGCTCAAAGTCCACTAAAAATGTACCATCTCCTGCTTCAAGGCAGCGGTGGCCATCTGGTCTCTGCGGGAACAGGATTGTCGCCTCCCTGTTGTCGTTCTCACTGGTTTGCTTCACCTGCTAGTATTGTCCTCTTTCATTCCAAATCACTGTCTGCTTTCACAATATCCCTTTAGAAAGGGTATCCACTTTTTCTGTTGTATATATCCACTGTAACTGTTGTATATTACCTGTTGTATACCAATCACTTTATTCAACTCACAAGAATTTTTTTTGATTGCCTGTAACTTTCTCTAGGCAGTATGAGAGGGGGAAAAAACAACAACCAGTGTCTGCCCCCCAGAATTCAGCGGGAGGGAGCAGGTTGACTAAGAGAACAGAGGAGATGGAGTTTGTGTGGCTGGGTGAGGGTTAGGGCAGGATTGTTGACAGAAGGCACAGGGAGGGGAGCAACAGATGAAACTGTTATAATGGGAAGAGTAACTAGCTGTGTGCAGAATGGGTGGGGTAGGGGGAGTTCTGTGAGATGGATCAGGAGGCGGCTGCAGTCATCCCCATTGTGAGGTGATGAGGTCTGGGGATTAGGCTGGAGTCACAAGAAGAAAAGTGACTGTGGCCACAGATACTTCAAAGGGAATCAACTGGATTTGAGAAGCACCTCAATAATTGTTCATTTGCTCTTCTCATGAACATTGACTGTAGTCTGCTGTGTACCTGCAGAGTTCTAAGGGCCAAGGATAGAGCTGTGAGCAAGACAGTCTAGGTTCTTGTTCTAAAAGAAGTCATTTTCCAGGGTCGCCTGGGTGGTTCAGTTGGTTAAGCGACCGACTCTTAGTTTCGGCTTGGGTTGTGATCTCAGGGTCATGAGATCGAGCCTTGCATCAGCTCTACGCTCAGCCTAGAGTCTGCTTGAGATTCTCTTTTCCTCTCCCCTCCCCCTCCCCCTACTCCTGTGCTCTCTCTCTCTCTCTCTCTCAATAAAATAAATAAAACCTTTAACAAAAAATGTAAGTCATTTTCCAGTGGGAAGATAATAAAGTAAACCAGGAAAGAAACAAGGAAATATCAGATAAAATAAGAGCCATGCAGAGAATGTACAAGGGTCATGTGGAGAGTGTGGATACTTCAAAAGAATGGACGAGGAAGGCATCCCTGAGTGGGTCGGTGACTGGGGCTGGGACTGGTTGGGGGAATTAGCAAGTGCTGTGGCTGGAGTAAGTCTGGTGTGTTGGAAGAAAAGAAAGAGCCAGCATGTCTGGAGTAGAGTGGATGAAGGGAGAGTGGTAGAGATGAGGAGAAAAGTTGGCAGCAATCAAATCCTTATAAGCCATGGGAAAAGTTGAAATGTTATTCTAAGTGCAATGGGAAGGATTCTGGAACAGAGGCATGACTTGATTGACATCCCAAAAGAGATGACACCAAGATTTCCATTCTGGGGTTTAAAAGTGCACTCTGGCTTCCCCACAGAGAAGCAAAGAGTGGAAGCAAGGAAAATAATGGGGAGGTAGTCAGGTTCCAGATGGGTGGTGGTGGCAGCTGGGACTGCAGGGGGGAGGGGCAGTCAGGTCTGAGCTACAACTTGGAGATTGAGCGGATGGATTAGATGTGGGCTGGGGACAGTGGGAGAAAAAGAGAAATCGCCATGTCTCTGGGGTTGGAGTTCTGGGTGGAGATGGGTGCTTTTCACAGAGATTGAAAAGAGTGGACGAGGAGCAGCCTTTTAGGGTGAATCAAGAGTTTAGTTGGGGGCATATTAAGTCTAAGATGCATATTAGAAATGCAAGTGGAATTTCCTACTATGTAGTTTTATTTAGGAATCTGAGACTCGGGAGAGAGGTCAGAGCTGGATATTTAAATTTGCAAGTCATTGCCATGCTATTTTTCAAAACAGAAGAAAAGAAAATACTGAAATTATCTTGATAAGATTTTGACAGCCACAAAGCTGTATGTATGGTCTGAAATCATTCTTATTGAAAAACAAATATGTATATATCTCCCTGTAGAGTTAATGGATCAATACATATGGTAAGGAGGGGACCAGAAGGACATATGTGAACATGTTATCAGTGTTATACCTGGGTAGTTGTATTCCTGATGATTTTTGTTTCCTGGCATGTGAAGCGTGTGTATGTATGTATGTATGTGGGTATATTTCCCACATTTTCTTCAAAATTTTGTAATTAGGAAAGGTGAGATTTATAAAAGAGATAACACCAAGATTTCCATTCTGAGGAAACTGGATAAAGATGGTGCCAGTGAGTAATTGTGAAAACTTGAAATCTGAGTAAGTTTTGGGAGGGTGATTTAAACTTCTCTTGTAGAGTTTTTGTTTAAGAGAATGGAGTAGGCTGCACAGTGATGGATAGTTACTCCTTCCCTGTGAGAGGATTTTACTTTTCACCTTACTGAAGGTGATGTGGTCACTTCGAGGTGAAGCTTTAAGAGCCATGTCAGCTTTTCCCTGTTCTGTACGATCAGCAATGTTCCAGATGGGTCTGTAGCCTGCGCCCTGGAGTAAAGACAGTTAGGGGAGAGCCACACTTGCTCTCTGGTGGTCTTTGTTTTTATAAGCCGCTAAGATTTTTGGATTATTTGTTATCACTGCATAACCAAGCCCACTCTGATTGATACAGAGAAGCATAAACTATACAACATTTCCATGGGGTAGCTTGAGATATAGGTTTGGAACTTGAATGAGAGGTCAGGAAGGAACATATTAATTAGGAAGTCATCAATGAAGGTGGGAAAGTGTAGTGGGAAGAGGAAAATCATGGGACCAGGGCATGAGCCACTGCCAGTTGGTGTAAGAGGGAAAAGCTGCAAAAAGAGAGGAAGAAGAATTTGGCCCAGATGTGGCAGATAGGGTAGTGCTAGAAAAGCAAGCTAACAGGGCAATTCGAAAGGTCCGGGGACAAAGAAAGAGCCATTGGATCTGCTTTGCTGGTGGTCAGTGTAAACGTCTAAAACAGCAGTTTTAGTGGATTTGTGGGGAAGGAAGTCAGATTTCATAGGGTTATGGGGGGAGTCAGTGCAGAGGAAATGGAGGAAGCTGGTAGAGACCACTCCTTTAGAAAGTTTGGATGAGGCAGAAGAGAAAGTGGGACATCGGTAACCAGAAGGTTCTAACAAAGCTTTGACCTTTACACAGATTTAACATGCCATGCTGGCCAGAGCATGCTCTGATCTGAGAGGGAAAGCGCATGTATGTTTCATTCCCATAAAATAAGTCTTACACATGGATAAAGATATGACCCGATACTGTCCGATTTATAACAAATTTTGCTTTGCGCCACCGTTGGGACCCTTGACAATAAATAAAATATTCTTCTTATCTGTTTTCTTCTGCGGAGATTCTGAAACTCTCAACACTGTCATGTGTTATCTTTCAGAACTGATAATCCTTTCTATTTTATTATCTTTATGTGTTTGAAGTACAAAAATTATAGGAAGGAACACCAGTATCGGTTATATTTTGCTGCCTAACAAACCACCTGTTGTGGGTCGAATCGTGTCTCTCCCCAAAGATTCCTAAGCCCTGGTACCTGCAAATGTCATCTTGTTTTAGAAAGAGGGTCTTTGCAGATGTAAGTTAAGATGAGGTCATACTGCATTAAAGTGGGCGCTAAGTCTAATCAGCGGCATCCTTAGAAGAAGAGCCACAGAGCCACGGACACACATAGAAAAGAGGCCACGTGAAGACAGAGGCAGAGACCGGAGTTACGCCACCACGATCCAGGGAACACGAAGTTGGCCAGCAACCACCAGAAAGTAGGGAATCAAGGAAGGAGTCTTCCCTAGAGCGTCAGGGCTGGAGCGTGGTCCTGCCGACACCTTGAATTTGGACTTCCGGCCTCCAGAACAGTGAGGGAATAAATACCACTGGGTCTGTAGTGATGTGCTATGGCAGCCTGGGAAACTAGTATGTTACCCCAAAGCTTATTGACTTAAAGCAACAGCAGTTTATTATTTCTCATGATTCTATGGGTTGACAAGTCGGGTTGGGCTCAGTGGGGCAGCCCTGCTGGTCTTGCTGTGGTCGTCCATGTGGCTGCAATTATCCGATGGCTCAGTTGAAATGGGATGTCTACGCTGGCCTCACTCGCAAGTTCAGGACCTTGGTGCTGTTCTCCCGCTTCACTTGGCCCCATATCCTCCAGGACTCTAGCTCGGTATTCCTTCTGTGGTCGAGGGAACTTTCTACCAGGAGGAGCATGGAAGCCACAAGGCTCCTTGAGGCTTGCTTTAGAGCTTATACAACATTCCTTCCCCCACATTCATTGGTTCAAACAAGTTACAAGGCAACCGAGCTTTAATGGGTGGGAAAATAGACCCAATCTCTTGATGGGAGGAGTTGCAGAATATTTGGCCATTTTAATCTCAGTACAGCACCGAAGAAAGCAAGCCATCGTATTCCAGTTTCAACTTCATGGATTTAAGCAGAAGGTCTTGTCGTTCCCTGCTCCGATCACAGTACCCGTTTTACTGGCAGGGAAACTGAGAACAGATGAAATGGACTCCTTCATAGTTACCAATGAGTCATGCTTTGTGAGACACTTTTTTGGCCCATGGAAGCCAGCTATATGTCTGGAAGAGCTAATTGCAGTCCTGCCTGGAGGCAGGTGAATGAACTTATATAACTTCTTGGGTTTCTCTTAAATACCATAATTACACCGATGGAGTTGAGATGGCAGAGCTGTCTGGTCCAGAGACGAAGCAGCGGTGTGAGGGTATTATGGAGACAAGGTGCTTGGAAATTCCTATGTGTCACTCCAAGGAGCAGGATTTGAGGCTAAATTAAATGACTGGGAAAAGGGTCAGCGAGCACTTTATCCTCAAGAGTTACCCTATGGGCTTAGAGATTCGGTAATGCTATGGTCCAGTGTAAGTCCTGGGCTGGGAAGAATTAAAGTGAGTAGAAGAAGAGAATACAGGGCGCCTGGGTGGCTCCAGTTGGTTAAGCGACTGCCTTCGGCTCGGGTCATGATCCTGGAGTCCCGGGATCGAGTCCCGCATCGGGCTCCCTGCTCAGCAGGGGGTCTGCTTCTCCCTCTGACCTTCCTCCCTCTCGTGCTCTCTGTCTCTCATTCTCTCTCTCAAATAAATAAATAAAATCTTTAAAAAAAAAAAAAAAGAAGAGAATACAGCAAGGAAGGCAGAAAGACCAGCCTGAAATGAAGATACAAGACATGGGTTGTGTCAGAAGGGTCACCCTTCAGTAAGCTAGGATTGCTTTTAGCAGCTGCAGGGAAGAGACAACCCCGCAAAACAGTGGCTTCAGCAGATGGGGAGTTTGTCTTACGTAACAGGAATTCCAGTGGTTGGCAACCCACACTTGGTAGGAGAGCCCAAAATGCCACCAGAGACCTCGTGTCTTTGTGTCCCATCATCCTTGGTGCGTGGTTCTCATGCTCATGGTCATAAGGTGGCTCTTGAAACTACGCACTGGAAAAACCTTGAAGACAGGAAGAAGACAGAAGGCCAAAGAGGCACGTCGGCTAACGTTGCTCCCCTTTAAGGAACTTTTCCAAAAACTGGAAACTGGACATTTGCTATATATCACATTTGGTCAGATCCCTCTACCTACAAGGAAGGTTGGTAAATACAGTTTTTATTGGGCCAGCACATTGCCACCTCCAACAAAACCTGGGTTGAGCTAGAAGGAAGGGGATAATGGCTATTGATAGGCGACCAGCGGTCTCTGCCATAGCCCCCCCAAATTGCGGTGGGCATGAAACAGTGACAGAACTTCCATTGTAGCATCATGCCACCTCCGACCCATTAATACTCATATCAGATTCAGGCTCATCAAACTCCAGAATCCTAATGAGGAGGGAAGATCCAGGCCTAATGATCTAGGCCTCATGAGGAGGGATATCTGGGCTTATAGGTCCAGTATGAATCTGGGTAAAAGAGCTGTCATAACAAATAATCCCAAAATCTCAGTGGAATAACCCAACAAACATTTATTTTATGTTCATGCCACAGACTGATACAGATCAGGTGGCTCTCCTCTAAGCAGTGACTTTGGACCCCAGGCAGCTTCAACCTTATGGCTCTGCCATCTTGTAATTGTTAGGTTACTTTGGCATCATTCAGCCAATGGCCAAGAAGAAGAGACTGAAAGACTTTGTAGCCCATTATTAAATACCTCAACTCAAAAGTGGTACGCATCAACTTCTGCTCACGTTACATGATGAGAACTACTTACAAGGTCCACTGATAGGCAAGGAGGGTTGGTGAATACGGTTCTTGTCTGGCAGTCACTTTCCAGCAACAAATCCTCCCTGGGAATGGGGAGCATGAATCTTTGGGGGGTCAGCTAACCATCTGTGCCACACAGGGTCCCAGTCACAAAGGAGGGGCCGTTAACCAAATGTCAGTCAACATACAGATAGGCCTGGTTTGCTGTGCTGTTGGCAGATAGATGAAAACTCTGTGGTCTAAGTCACAGGGGATATGGGTGTGGAGACTACCAAGGAAGCAATATCTAAATGTGTATAGCTGAAACACCTAAGATTCTAGATGGAGATGCTAAGAATACAAGGCATACCTATCCTTTAAGGTAGGGTGGCTGATAGTAGAAAAACAAAACAACTTAAAATCTCATTGAAATTGAGGACTCTAGAAGTGCCATGTGAAAGTTAATCTTCATTCTAGAGACCCCACAGATTGGTAAGGAGCCAAGTTGCTCAGCCATATTTTTTTTTTCCCCAGAGAACAAGCATTTAAAAAGCATTTGAGGAAAAACCAGAAGATTAAGATATTTTTAAACAGCTTTTGAGTGATTAAATCAGAATTTTTTATTTGACGGGAAACAAGATGTTATCTAAGAGAAAGAAGCATTCTAAAACATTCACTCCCACTTGAGGGGTAACCTTGTAATGGTCCCACCTCCCCTCTGTGACAGAATTTTGATGAGAAAGCTGAGTCACTTTGCTTTTCGTGACTGGTTTACTTTGGGTCTGAGGAATCCTCTTGTTTTATTTGCCTTTTAATCATTTTAATAGTCTGTGACATCAATCTTCTCATTCATATTATCATTTGTAGTGATAAACAATTCAGAGAGCCCTCACTACAGGGAGAAGAGAGTAGAGACCTTCCAGTCAGAAACTTGAGGCCAACAAGTCCGATTCCGGTCGCCCTCCACTGATTCTCAGTGGGAGCATCTTGTGCAAGTTCTTTAATTTCCCTGAGTCTTAAGTTTTTCCATCTGTAAGACAGAATAATGCCCATGTCACTGGGTCAAATGATACAATCTCTATGAAAATGCTGCGTAAGTCAAAGAGCACAACACACATAGTAATGAAACATTTGTGAAATGCAAACGAGTGCCACGTTTCTGTGCTTAGTCAACGTGTCCTATGTAACGGACCTGGAACCAGGTCTCCCGCTAGGAAGGTGCTCGGAAAAGAAAACTAAGAATAAATACGGACAAAGTAAAAAAACACTGAACATGAGGGATAGAGAAATGTTAAAAGCAGTGACCGCAACAACATAAAGTAAGGTTTCAACTCATTTACAGAGCCTGTCCGTCAGAACACGCAGGCACGTGCCCACGTGCACACACACACACATACACACCACATACATCATAGTTCACTCAAAAGGAAAGAGACGTAAAGGCCAAGGGGAAATTTGGACCTTCAATTTCCCCATGACCTCACATTTTCTGAAAACTGAAAGAGATGGTAGGCACACACTGTTGCCTTTTCCAAAAAGTAACTTCTGTGGAAAACTGTGGCAGTTCTGAAAGTCTGCAGGGGGAACTTGGTAGAGCCACTTAGATAATGCATATCATGTGATCACCAGGGATGCTTATATGAGAGATGGGGAAGAAATGTGGGAACGCAGAGCCATTCGGGAGAAGAAGGGGTTCATCCTGAAGACAAGCAGCTAGAGTTACAGACTGGAGACAACAGACCTGTTTCCTAGACTTTCCTTAAGTGACAAATGGCTTCTTATTACAAAAGCTATATGTGTGAATTATAGAAAAAGCAGGAATGCATGTGAAGCAGAAATTTTTAAGATAAAAATTATTTCTAGGGGCGTCTGGGTGGCTTAGCCGGTTAAGTGTCTGACTCTTGATTTTGGCTCAGGTCTTGATCTCAGGGTCATGAGATTCAGCCCCCACGTTGGGCTCCGCGCTAAGAGTGGAGCCTGTTTAAGATTCTCTCTCACTCTGCCCCTTCCCTCTCCCTGCTTGCGCTCTCTCTAAAACAAACAAATAAATAATTTCTAGTTCTTTGACCAAAAGTTTATCACTTTTAACAGCTTGATATATATATATTTTTCAGACTCACACACATACATGCATGTTTTCTACAAAATTGGAAGCAGACTTATAGACTGTTTTGTAACCTGCTTTTTAATTTAAAAATATAGTATGAACAACTTTTCATGTCACTAAATATTCTTGCATGACATTTTTAAATGAATGCATAACATTTCATTGTGAGGATTGTAATTTTTTTTTCATCTTGAATGATTCTTCAGTATAAATGCTGGAAATTGAACCACAGACTCAAAGGTTATTCAGTGATTTATATAGCTGCCCAGTTGTCTTTCTGGAGTGTTGCGTGACATTTGTCTTCAGAATGAGATTTTAAAATACTTGAAAGATGTTCAAATAGGTACAAACAGGTAAGGCCAATCTTTTATAGACATCTTCAAGAAAAAAATCAACCTCAAAAGATTGAACTGCAACCATTATTGTGATTGA
>NW_023270615.1:10708938-10776797 GCF_011800145.1 Mirounga leonina
AACTGCAACCATTATTGTGATTGAGTCAATGAACCCAAAGATAAATTTGGTTTGGACAAATACTATTAATTCATGAAGTTTCCTTGTGGCCACAGTTTTTAAATGAATGCTTTTCTGGATAATCTCAGTCCTATTTGAGGGTATCCTAATGTTAATTACCAACTTTTCCAGCTGTATCAAGAATCTGTAAACTAGTCCTCTTAAGCCAGTTAAATGTATATTTTCTTGAAGAGAATAAAATTATATAGAAGTATGAGATCACCTAGAAAAAATAACTTATTATGCACAATTTCTTTTTTATTGCCAGAGTTATATGCTATTTACATTTAAATCTGACATTTAGGGGTGCCTGGGTGGCTCGGTTTGTTAAACATTTGCCTTTGGCTCAGGTCATGCTCCTGGGGTCATGGGATTGAGTCCCACGTTGGGCTTCCTGCTCAGCAGGGAATCTGCGTCTCCCTCCCTCCCTCTCTCCCTCCCTCTCTCTCTCTCTCTTCCTCCCAATCACTCGTTCTCTCTCTCTCTCTTTCTCAAATAAATAAAATCTTTAAAGAAAAATCTGACATTTAATTCTCTGTTATATCCCCTTATTAATTCATTAATTAACTCACTAACTCATTCATTCATCCATTCATTCATGTGACAAACATTTACTTGAGCATGTACTATGTGCCAGGCACTGTTTTACACTTGAGGGATATAGAAAGACCCTGCTCTTACAGAATTTAGGTTCTAATGATGGAAATAGATAACAAATACACAGATCAATATATAATACAATGTTGAGTGGTGGTAAGTGCTGTGAAGAAAATCACACAGGGTGAGGGCTGTGGAGACACCAAGTCATTTTTGGAGTGAACATGAATATTTGAGTCACAACCGGATTCCAGTGCCCATTTTACCACTTCCTGACCAGCTTTGAGCAAGTCACTTAGCTTCTCTGGGCCTCAATTTCCTTATCTGTTAATTAAAAGATAATCTTCTATTTCCTAGGGTTGTTATGGGGATTAAATGAGATTATGTGGAAATTGCTTATCATGTAGGTGTTTGAGAAATATCATTCCTCTTTCTTCCTGTCTTTTGGGAAAGGGAAAATGATTTGGTATAAGTAATCAAATTCTCATGTGAGACGAAGAAACTAGCATATTCTTTATTCCATATTTAAAGAAGGGGTAGGTAAAAATTTTTAAAAGGTGTTTTGTTTTATGTGAGCAAAATCAAATACCAGTGCTTTTCAGGAGAGAAGGTCAGCATGAGCCTTCACATCATGAGATGATCTCTAAAATCCCTTTCAGGGCTAACAGCGCTTTGTCCTTTTATAAATTCTTCCCCTACTCCACCCATTTTAAAGGATGAGTGCCAGGTGCCAGACTCTACTTGAGAAGAAATTTGGGCCCCATGCCTATCAAAAATGATAGTAATGTGACTATGACTTTTGTCAAAATTCTGTTTTGCTGAAAAGTAGAAAGATCATTGTATAATGTGTCTTCACTGACAGGGGAAGACTAATATAAACTGGAGAAACTGAGAAACCAGTGGTATGTTTCTTGCCCTGCCAGAAGGAAAGAGAGACACAATGTGATCACTAATAATTATTTTAAAACATTAATTCTTGGGGCGCCTGGGTGGCTCAGTCGGTTAAGCGTCTGCCTTTGGCTCAGATCATGATCCTGGGGTCCTGGGATCGAGCCCCGCGTCGGGCTCCCTGCTCAGCCGAGAGTCTGCTTCTCCCTCTCCCTCTGCTGCTCCCCCCCACCCCCCAGCTCATGCTCTCTCTCTCAAATAAATAAATACATAAAATCTTTAGCCACACCCTCTTTGGGGTGATCTGTGGTGGACGTTTTGAGGGCAGCTGACCCGCAGCCTGCATGCCCCAGACCGCCTCCTGTGGAAGCCTGAGCTGGCCGTGTAGCTTTCTCCCTTTGTCTCATAACCATGTCCACCAACAAGAATGCTAATTCACCAGCTGCCCACCTTAACAGATTCAAGAACAAGGGGAAAGACAGTACAGAAATGAGGCGGCACTGGATAGCAGTTAACGTGGAGCTGAGGAAAGCTAAGAAGGTTGACCAGATGCTGAAAAGGAGAAACGTAAGCTGATTTCCTGATGACACTACCTCTCCACTGCAGGAAAACCACAACAACCAGGGCACTGAACACTGGTCTGTTGATGACATTGTCAAAGGCATACATAGCAACAATTTGGAAAGCCAGCTCCAGGCTACTCAAGCTGCTAGGAAACTACTTTCTAGGGAAGAACAGCCCATCATAGACAACATAATCTGGACTGGTTTGTGTCTTCTTGGGCATAACTGACTGTAGTCTCATTCAGTTTGAATCTGCCTGGGCTCTCACTAGCATTGCTTCTGGGACATCAGAACAGACCAAGGCTGCGGTAGATGGAGGTGCTATCCCAGCATTCATTTCTCCTTTGGCATCTTCCCATGCCCACATCAGTGAACAAGCTGTATGGGCTCTAGGAAACATTGCAGGTGATGGTTCGGTTTTTGAGACTTGGTTATCAAGTATGGTGCAGTTGACCCGCTATGGGCTCTCCTTGCAGTTCCTGATATGTGATCTTTAGCATGTGGTTACTTACATAACCTTACTTGGACACTTCCAGACCTTTGTTACAACAAGAATCCTGCACCCCCGTTAGATGCTGTTGAGCAGATTCTTCCTACATTAGTTTGTCTCCTGCATCATGGTGATCCAGAAATATTAGCAGATACCTGCTGGGCCATTGGCTACCTTCCCGATGGTCCAGATGAATGGATTGAAATGGTTGTGAAAACAGGAGTTGTGCCCCAGCTTGTGAAGCTTCTAGGAGCTACTGAATTGCCCATTGTGACTCCTGTGCTAAGAGCCACAGGAGGTATTGTCACTGGGACAGATGAACAGACTGGGGTTGTAATAGATGCAGGACCACTTGCTGTCTTTCCCAGCCTGCTAATGAACCCCAAAACTAATATTCAGAAGGAAACTACATGGACAACGTGAAACATGACAGCTGGCCGCCAGGACCGGATACAGCAAGTTGTGAATCATGGATTAGTCCCATTCCTCGTTGGTGTTCTCTCTAAGGCAGGTTTTAAGACACAAAAGGAAGCTGTATGGGCTGCTGAGAAACTAGGTGAAACTGAGAAACTTAGTATAATGATGGAAGAATGTGGAGGTTTGGGCACAGTGGAAGCTCTACAGAACCATGAATATGAGTCCGTGGAGAAAGCTTCATTAAATTTGATTGAGCAGGATTTCTCTGTAGAGGAAGATGAGAAGGTTGTGACAGAAACTATAGGTTCCAAGTTCAGGATGGCACTCCTAGGACCTTTAACTTTTAGATTGTGCAGCTGAGGCAGAAAGTTGTTTGGTAGAAGTTTGTCTTCTTGTTTCTCTACCAAGAACTCTTTTTCAGTATGTTTTGTTATGGTAGCACTTTTTTTTTTTTTAAAGATTTTATTTATTATTTATTTGAGACAGAGAGAATGAGAGACAGAGAGCATGAGAGGGAGGAGGGTCAGAGGGCGAAGCAGACTCCCTGCTGAGCAGGGAGCCCGATGCGGGACTCGATCCCGGGACTCCAGGATCATGACCTGAGCCAAAGGCAGTCGCTTAACCAACTGAGCCACCCAGGCGCCCTGGGTTTCTTATTTCTATGTGGAATCTCCTACCTTGCTGTGTCCTGTAAATGAAGATTAAGTTCCACCCTTTCTTTTAAAAAAAAAAAACTTAAAAAAACCCCCAACATATTAATTCTTGTACTTATTGACACCTGCTACGTCCTCCACATGCATGTAACTATATATATTATTATATATTCATATGCATACAATTGACATGCATATAATTATGTCTTATATCATTGGATCGTTATAATTCTATAATTCTTATAACAGCCTAATGGGTGAAGGGTGTTCTTATCCCAAGGTGTGGATTTGGAAACTGAGGCTGGGTCAGGTTATGCAGTTGTGAGTGGTAAAGCAGTGGTGGGAACCCAGGTGTGGGACACCCAGCTAAGGCCAGAGCCATGCTGTTAACCCCTTGCTGTTGGTCATTGCCAGCCCCAGCTTCCAGCAAGCCAGCTTGCCTGCCCACATCAGTTCTCACCACGGCCTTGCTGTGGAATCTGTTGAGGCTGTTTTTTCCATATGCCGTAATACGTTTAGTTTCGCCTCAGATGGGCGAGCAGATTAACTTCCGAGAGAGATGGACCATCTCCACTCTAAACACAACTAGACATGGCCTTCCAGCACCTGAAAACCCTGTGGTGGAATCCCTTCATCCCAGTGCAAATACCCTTTTATGGGGTCGGTTTTTTAATCTTTCTAGTAAAGTGGGCCAACACTAACCCGATTTTTCTCTGGAATTAGCTATGAACAGAGATGCATTTTCAAACTCAAAATTCTAACTCCCCCCCGGCCCCAGCACTAAAACTGAAAACGATCTGCTAGAAACACTGCCCAGCCTTCAGAGACTTAATCAACTCAGTGATATAATGCGTGAAACTTGATTTTCAGATGGAAAGGAGGAGAATGTTTGCGGATGTTGGGAGATGACCTCTCTGTTTTTGGTGTAACAAGCACATTTCCATTCACATCTGGCCCCCTCAAGCCAATGCACTTTCCCACGGGTGGGGTTACAGCTACGTTCATTCTCTGGGAAGACATCAGAGTGTGGAGACAGAGATGCTGCCCTGGGGATCAGTCTTGGGTTCTAGTCTCTGCGACCAGTGAAATTTGGATTTTATTTTATTTTTTTTTTTTTTAAGATTTCATTTATTTGATAGAGAGAGACACAGTGAGAGAGGGAACACAAGCAGGGGGAGTGGGAGAGGGAGAAGCAGGCTTCCTGCTGAGCGGGGAGCCCGATGCGGGGCTCGATCCCAGGACCCTGGGATCATGACCTGAGCCTAAGGCAGACACTTAATGACTGAGCGACCCAGGTGCCCCTGAAATTTGGATTTTAGATACAAAGAAGAAAGATCTGACTGGCCCCAAAACAGCTCAGTATTTACAGACTGACATGTTTTGTTTAATATCAGGATTCCTGGGGAGCCCCAATTTGGACAACTACTGTTTTGAACTGCACAGCTATGTTCTTCCTTCTTCCCTACCGTCCCCTTGAGGCCTCAGGTGGCTCTAAATGAAATGGAGTGTGCGTGTGTTCATGGGGGTGGAGTTACTCTATGTATCTCATTGCCCAAATCCACTGACTCTGACACCCACTGTGTTCCCCACCCCACCCTCAATGAAAGGGACGCTTCGACTCACAATCCCCCTTTCATACAATGCCACCATCCATCCTCCAAGACAATGTGTGGTGCCCACTACTCCAAAGTCTTGTCAACTTGGTCTTTAATGTTGGCTTTCAAAGTTTTTTCACCACAATCCATGAAAAGAAATACACTCTACATTACAATCAGATACTTACCCAAATGTCTCTTATCCTCCCACAATTCTAGGTCATCGGCGGAATAGGGATGCCATCCAAGATCTGTTGGGTCAGTTGGATGACATCAAGATGTAGATGCTAAAACTTTAAACTCATTAGACCAAGTAATATGGGACTTTGAGATAATTGTTCAGACAGTTTAGGGAAACAACTAAAAAGGGCGCCCCCAAATGATCCCTATTGATCTATTTTTTTATCTGACAGAGGTGGGAGAGGCACAAGAAATAGTCTTTAAGGGGCGCCTGGGTGGCTCAGTCGTTAAGCGTCTGCCTTCTGCTCAGGTCATGATCCCAGGGTCCTGGGATAGAGCCCCACATCGGGCTCCCTGCTTGGCGGGAAGCCTGCTTCTCCCTCTCCCACTCCCCCTGCTTGTGTTCCCTCTCTCGCTGTCTCTCTCTGTCAAATAAATAAATAAAATCTTTAAAAAAAAAAAAAAGAAATAGTCTTTAGGTGTTCAACATGGGGCTGATTTCTTTGTGGTAGAAGGAAGGACAAATACATATGTGAAACCTTTAAAATATACCTATAAAATGATCCCATTTTCTAAGTGGCCTTGCTGTTGAATCCAGAGATTGAGGGTATGTAATTCACAGGTAATTTACCAGTTTTTAAGTAAGACTTTCAACAAGTCCAAGGAAGTTGGATAAAGGGTGGTGCCACAGAAAAAATGAAATTTTTGAGATTTTTTTTTTTTCTCTGAGTATTGAATTAAGGATTTCTTTTTCATTCTTTTTTTGGAGTGGGGGAGGCAAACAGGGGCAGGGAGAGAGAGAGAATCACGAGCAGGCTCCATGCCCAGAACATAGTCTGACATAGAGCTCAATCCCATGACTCTGAGATCATGATGTGAGCCGAAATCAAAAGCCCAACCAACTGAGCCACCCAGGCACCCCTGAATTTAGGATTTCTTAGTTGACATTGAAGATCACATGTGAATATTGGGTATTTAAAAAATTTTAAGTGACTTGAAGGTTTTCCTTTTGACAGTAAAAATATTTCCACACAGCCAAAATAGAATATAATTCTGCATAAATTGTTATTCACATCTGAAGTATGGAAAGAAGTGTGTTTCCTTGTTTATGTTACAAGTAATTTGAATTTGCTGTTCGTTTTTTAATGTCTCTTTAAAGTCAGCTGGAGAAAGAGATCATGAGCTGCTATTTTATATCTTTTCACTGCTCCCACTTTTGGTGAACTAGTCAAATATGGCAAGTTAATGAGCCTGTAGAATTTACTTGAATTTGCTAATCCTTTAACCAAAAGGGCACTTTCGACCAAAAAAACAAAACAAAACAAAAAACAACAAAAAAACAAAAAACAAAAACACCAAAAACCTTTTATGGTGTCCATTTGTCGTTTTTAAAATATTCAACCTAGTTTTATGGCAGAGAAATCTTTGTTTCAAAAATGTGGCAATCTTTGGGGAAATAAATATTTCCAGTTTTGTTTTTTTTTTTAAAGATTTTATTTATTTATTTGACAGAGAGAGCGAGCAAGTACAAGCAGGGAGAACAGTAGAGGGAGAGGGAGAAGCAGGCTCCCCGCTGAGCAGGGAGCCCGATGCGGGACTCGATCCAGGGACTCCAGGATCATGACCTGAGCCGAAGGCAGTCGCTTAACCATCTGAGCCACCCAGGTGCCCCTAAATATTTCCAATTTAAGTCCTCTTGACAGTATTATCATTTATAAGTAAACCAAAATATTTCTAATTCCCTTCCATTGTCTCTGTATAAATTGTATTAAAATGTTCTTTTCTGATCTTCTCTAAATTAAAAAAAATAAGTGAAGTTGAGTAAACAAGCTGTACAGACTTTGTATTAAAACTTCAATGTCTTCAGAAAAGGAAGCTTGTATTCAGAATAGTGCAGTTTCTAGTGATGGGGGTGGGGTGCCTCATTTGAGGTGTCTCTTCCGAACGCCAACACTGAGGTGTTCTGTACATCCACACTCAGGCTCTACCTTGGGCTTGTGTCCTGGAGTCCCAGAGGGACTCATCAGTTGTTTGGTTATTTTTCCCTATACTCTCCTTGGTACATCTTTTTTTTTTTTTTAATTTTAATTTTTTTTTTAAGATTTTATTTATTTATGAGAGACAGAGAGAAAAGGGACAAGCAGACTTGACGCTGAGTACAGAGCCCAATGCTGGGCTCGATTCTCACGAACCTGAGATCACGACCTGAGCCGAAATCAAGAGTTAGATGCTTAACTGACTGAGCCACCCAGGTGCCCCGGTATGCACCTTTTAAAGAAAACATTAACATCGCCCTGTTCTTTGGTCTCCAACATCGAACTTTCTCTCATCATATGGCCTGGCTCATTACCAGATTTATTTGGTCAATTTCACATTTCTTCCTTTCAAAGAAACACCATTCACCTATGTAAAGAGCTCTCTCTCTCTCTCTTTTTTTGTTTTTTCTTTTGTCTGATTCAATTATCAGGGCCTGAAGAAAACTGGGGCATAAGTGATGTTGCCTTTAGACCCCCTCCACCTTCCTATTCCCTTCCCTCTTTGGCTCCTCCCATTTGCAGAATGTTCTGGAATTCTCGTCCAGACATGGTCTCCAAGGTTCTAACTGTACCTTTCTTCTCCCCCAACCACCTTCAAAATTGGCCGCCAGCAGATCCATCCTTCACCATGAATTGGTTTGGGCTGGTAAGGACTTAGTGTGTTATCACTCATAGAGTTCACTGCATTTTTACTGAGATACTGTTACTAAATGCAGGGTTGCTGTCTGAGGAAGCAGAGCTAACACGGGAAAGTAGGGACTTTCCACAAACATCACCAGCTTAACAGATGGGCATGTGTGGCCTGATCTTGCTACCTCATACTAGGTGCCAGAGTTAGGTGCGGGCAACACCAAATGCGGACTTACGGGAGAAGGATTACACAGAGCAGGGAGGAACTCCAGGCCCCATCTTCTCCTTTCTCTCTTGTACCTGGTTGTCTTTGTAACTGCGGTTTCTGCTGTAATCACTTCTCCTACCTGAGAGCTCACGGAATGGGGTGAAGGCCCAGGCAAAGGACTGCTAAGAAGATGCCCAGGATCTTGGGCCAGTGCCAAGAACAGCACGCTTTCAAGTCCAGAGATAGCCCTATGGCACGACTTTTGGGGACAGAATTTCCTTCAGCAGAGTGTTCACATCATGCCAAGTTTGCCTTGGTGAATTCTCCTCTCCAACTGTAGACTCTCTAAAGCAGCACAAAGACAAGCCTCTACCCAACACTTAGCCTGCCTCTGACCACAGCCTGTTCC
Organism: Mirounga leonina; assembly: GCF_011800145.1. NCBI lineage: Eukaryota > Metazoa > Chordata > Mammalia > Carnivora > Phocidae > Mirounga > Mirounga leonina. Next base: position 10,717,644 of record NW_023270615.1, read on the forward strand.
TTCCAAAGGTAAATGAAAGAGAAAAGTCGGTGATGTTTTATACGTTGTCAGCTCCAATCTGACAGCCACAATAAATTTTCCTTAAAAATGTGTAACGTATAATACCAAACGTTTCTTTTCTGTTCCTGGTTGGTTAGAGTGTATCGCGTCTGCCATGCTAATTTTGGCCTTTCAGACAATATACTGTTACTTTTAATTATAGCCTCAAGACAAGTTTGTAGCACCCTGAAAACTGTAAAGTTGCCATTGGCCCAAAGTGCCTCTCCTTTATTTTAGATCCTGGGCTTTATAAGCAGGAACCACGTTTTGGGACCATCGGAACTTCTCAACAGGATTCCACACGCTAAGGATCTTTTAAGTTGTCATATGTCCCGGACAGGCATTTACCATATCTTGAGGAGCATGTGGGGCTCAAGATGTGAGGGCAAGAGAGGGCTGAGCTGTTTATTATTAAACTGACAGGAAACGGCCCAGCTGCTTTTGGCTGGGCAAAAGAGGATAAATTAATTGCTTTATAGAAATTCCTTTCTGCATTCTTTAGGAAAAAATTTTCCATGTAAGCTAAGTGATCAAACTGAGCAGTTTTGGGCTCAACAACTTTGACATTGTCCCTTGAAGGAGTGAAACAATTAAAGCAGCTGATTTCCTCTGAGAAAAGACCATTTATAATAATCTATGTACTCTGCAGAAAAGATTCACAGTAGACTCATTGCAAGACCCTAATACCAGAATGTTACGGGGTTTTTCCTTGCTGGGATTCCCCCCACTTTTTTTTTTTTCCTTCAATGCTTCCCCATGTTTTAGGCATACGATGTACTCACCTAGAGCATCTCCTGATCCTTTTCCCCTCATTCCCAAAGTTATCCCAGTACCACCGTTTGGGAATAAACAACATTTAAAGGGCCCAAAGGAGAAGAAAACCAGTTAAGAATAAAAAACTGAGGGCAGTTGGCTAGGAGAGTTGGCAGGATGTGTATAATTCCAGGGAGGGGTTTCATGAAGATGGAGAAGGTCAGCAGTGTCTGATGCAAGGAAAGGTCAAATTAGAACAGGACAGGAAAGAAGTTGCTGGCTACCCAACGAAAGGTCATCCGTGGCTGTCTCAAGGACAGTTTCTGCAGAGGGGCGAGGCTGGACGCCTGAGGACACTGGATTAGGCAGTGCAAGGGAGCAGAGAGGAAGTAGAGATTTGGTGCTCAGGGGAAGGGGAGAGAGGAGCTTGACGATGAAGGTTTTCTTTTCAGATGGGACTGAATCAAGCAGGTTTCTAGGAAGAAGCAAGGAGTCAGGGAATGGAGGGTATTGGCCAAGACAGGATATGATGCGTTTCAGGTGGAAAGAGCTGGAATAAAAACTTGGATGAAATCCCTGTTCTGGGTGCCTTTTTTGCCTTCCCCATGCCACATCCCAGACAAATATTTGGTGCATGAACAGATTTTGGACTTTGAAGGGCTTCACTTTTATTGTGCTTGAGGTTTGTTCCTTGGTGAAACATAAAGAGACAAAGTTGTACACACAAAAAGGAAATGATATTTGATGAAAACTCACCCTTCAGTGATTGCTCTAAAATCTTTTGCCCATTGCTCATGTGGGTATTTGAATGACATCTGGAATATGTTCCAAGACTACTTACCCCTGGAAGGATTCATGGTATTGGGGCTGAGTTCAGAGTCTCAAAAACAAGCCCAAACCTGTTCCTTTCAGTAGTCAGGGTAAAGTTTAATATCCTTCTTTGGAAAGCTTTTGCACGTTAAGCTTGCCACCGCTAAGCTGCTGGAAAGGGAAAATGCCAGAAGTTTAACTCCTATAGCAACTCTCTTACGCAAGTTACATAACCTTCCTTAGTTTGTAAAGCAGAGATAATAATACCTACCTCATGGGGTTGTTGTGAGAATTAAATGGGCTAATTAATACAGTCCCTGTCAGATGGTAAGCACGTATTAAGTGTGAGCTTATGTGCTTAATTGTAGTAATAGTAGTTGTAGCAGCGGGCTTTTCCAGGTCATAAGGATTATAGACACTGTCAGGTTGCCTCTGTTAATAGTGGATTAAGGATGCCCCACAAGGTAAGGAGAACAGGATCCTACCTAGTTAGCTCATTGGGTCTGTAGATCCAAGGGCAATTCTTTTTTTTTTCCCTCTCTCTCCCTTGCCAACATTTACAAATGTCATATTTCACATGAAAATCCAAATTTCTGGTAACACTAGGCATGTACTGCAGCATGGCAATGATGCTCTGTCTGGAGCTCAGCAGTCCCTCAGATCTGCACACGGGTCTGGGATCTCAGCTTTGCCAAGGTTAGTGCCAATCCCTGCTACGAGTAGATGTGGGCCCGGGGCCTCCATGTAAGGCTGTGCATGTTGCTCACTGTACAAGGCACCCAGCTATGGGGCCAAATCAGGGCTGACTTCCTATAATCTGCAAAGGGCAATTCTTATAGCCTGACAGATTTGGGACTCAGGGTCTCCTTTTCTTCTTTTCTCTATTGCTCCCCCTTCCTCATCTACTAGCCCTGCTGATATCTTTCCATTTCAGGTTTCTTCTCACTTATAGCTTCTACTGCTTTATGACTTCTATTTATTGCCTCCGTCTGTGTGTTTCCACACCTCTGCCCACTCCACCATGCTTGACAGGATCAACTGATTTGCCTAAGATCATACAATCAATAGGTGATGAAGACAGATTTGAACCAAGCTTACCCCTTGTTGGAAAATGATTACTGAGTAAGTTAGCATGAGGACATTGAAGATAATTTATTAGGTTTGCTTATTTAAAAAAATCCAGTATAGATTTCCTTGCTTAAATGAGGACAGGCTTTATTGTTAATTTTTACGGATAGCCCACATGCATTTAAACTAACTTGTTATTTCCTGGTCTAGGGAAAACTCGGAAAGGGGCCAAGTTGATCCTAGGGTGTCCAAAGGCACAAAGTGCTTCATTCTGTCCTTGGGACAAGGGTTTGGTTCAAAAGTGTGTTTGTCTGAGAGTAGCTGTGAAAACCTGATTTTACCTTCTTTACTGTCCATCTCTCCTGCAAAAGGACTTGACCCCCATTCCCACCATTGCTTTTTGGGACTCATTATCTTCCTCAGCCCCCTGGGCCCCCGTGGGACCGTCTGGGCTTCATTTCCTCAGTGTTCCTGTATGCGGTTAGCGGAAGCAGGGTAAACTGAATCGTGACCCGACACCATGGCCGATTTCGTTTCTGTGTTATTCTCTCAAGTGACTAGTCATTCACCCCACTGAAACACTTCCTTTATGCTTTAGAGTGGTGAGAATTACGAGCATAGGTCAGAGATTCGTGCCGTCTTTAAATTGTAACACGCAGATCTCTGCTTCCTTGATGATTGCGCTTACTTGATGCAACTTTCTGTAGGAACAGAGATAGCGGTGGACTTTCTTGGGCGTTTCGAGAACAAGCGCAACTTTCTGTAGGAACAGAGATAGCGGTGGACTTTCTTGGGCGTTTCGAGAACCGAGTTCTCATCTCATCTTTGCTTGTTAGTGTTAGGCAGTGGTTCAACCTCACTGAGTGTTTTCTTTTTTTTTCTTTTTTTTTTTTAAAGATTTTATTTATTTATTTGTTGGAGAGCGAGCGAGAGAGAAACAGCATGAGAGAGGAGAGGGTCAGAGGGAGAAGCAGGCTCCCCGCTGAGCCGGGAGCCCGATGTGGGACTCGATCCCAGGACCCTGGGATCATGACCTGAGCCGAAGGCAGTCGCTTAACCAACTGAGCCACCCAGGCGCCCCTCACTGAGTGTTTTCTCACTTGTCTTGCTCACCTCCTAGGCAGTGAGGCTCTGGGCAGGGAAGGTGGGCCTTCGTAAGGTTCTAAAATTATGCCGAAACGAGATACTAGCAAAGCTGGAGACATGTTCCCTGCCTCTTGTGGGGAAGACCTTGTGCTTGACCCCAAGGGATGGTGCAGGAAGAGCTGGTCGTGTGTCGGCTTTGCGCCCCCAATGTGCGATAGCTTCATTCCAGAGACCGGTTTTAGGTTTCTCGTTCCTAAAATCTCATTCATGTTAATTACTGCGAATTAACTTCACCTTAGCGTGTTTAGCACACAGTCCCCTGGTTCAAAGGCATTTGAACACCCTCAGGGATCATGATGCCACACTCAGGCATTGAGAAAAGAGGGTGTGGCCAACATTTTGAATTGCGCTCAAATGCAACTTTGTATAAAACACGAAGTATTCAAGAACTGGAGGAAGTTAAAGCTCTAGGTTATTCCCTCGTTAACTGAGAAGTAAAGCTATTTTCCTTGTGTGTTTAATATTTGGGAACTGCATAGGAGATTAGCTTAATAGGAACCACAATAACAACAATAAGATACATTCTTTTTTTTTTTAAGATTTTATTTGTTTGAGAGAGAGCAAGAGAGAGAAAGAGAGAGAGAGAGCACAAGATGGGGGGCAGAGGGAGAGGGAGAGGCAGACTCCCCGCTGAGCAGGGACCCCGATGTGGGGCTCCATCCCAGGACCCCGGGATCATGACCTGAGCCAAAGGCAGACGCTTAACTATCTGAGTCACCCAGACGCCCCCATACACAATAAATTATTATTCTCATATTGCACATGAGGGAAAACACTGCATAAGAAACCTCTTCCCCCCCAGAATTGGGTGAGCTGTTGTTTTAAGCCAGTATTCTTGACTTAAAATAGCTTTCTGGTCCATAACTCATGCTTCACGATTTCACCAAAGCAAATGCCATAATATCCACCATCTTGAATAACTCTTTAGTGCACAGAGTGTATTCTAATTTATTAGAAAGGGATTTAAGGGGTTTTTACTTCTGCATATTTTCACAGTAACATGACAAACACTTTATTTTTATTTTTTTGAGAGAGAGAGAAAGCATAGGCAGGGGGTGAGGGCAGAGGGAGTGGGAGAAAGAGAATCTTAAGCAGACTCCATGCTCAGCACAGAGCCCCATGCGGGGCTCGATCCCAGGACCCTGAGAGCATGACCTGAGCCCAACTCAAGAGTCGGCAGCTTAGGTGACTGAACCACCCAGGCGCCCCCACAAGACGAACACTTTAGTAAGGGAGGAGCAAAGGAACTTATTTTTATAACCGGATAGAAATGTCATTAAGGATATACAGCATCAGGATTTTTATGGCATGTAGTGGATGGAAAACAAGAATGAGGCTCTTTCTGAGGCCAGCAGGGAAGACTATTTACAGAAAAGATAAAGGACATGGGGGCTTCCTGACAAATGTTGGCAGAAGACTGGGCATGGCTTCCGGACCGGGATGAGTGCTACAGCTGAGCGAGTGTGAATGTGCCCATCCAGCCCAGGGAGACACCTGGGAGAGGAGACGGGGGCTCCTTAGGTCAGACGCTCTGCTTCAGACCTGGCTCCAGTCACTCAGGTCTTCTCTGCTTCCATTCCCTTTTCTGGAAGATGGGGCTATTACTTATCCCATGGGAGAGTTGTGTGGGGACTAGTGTGGCTTTACAGAATGTGTATAATACTCAGACCTTATAAAGACATACATTTCAGAAGCCTCAGGGAGAGTTCCTTTGCTCTGCGAGTAGCTAAATATGTTAGTTGAGGTGGGGTCTGGCCACATTTTCTTTTTGAACAATTTTCCCCCATTTTGGCCATCTCCTCCCTTCCTATGAAGACACCAAAAGATTGTCTTGCCTCAGATGCCTGCAGTCATGAAACAGCAGGACCATGAGCGGAAAGATCACTGGATAGTGCAATGCTTGGTTTAGAATAAGGAAGCTTGTTACAAAATACAGAAGCTCGGGCGGCAGTGCACATTTGCATATAAGCTTCTCTTAAGGGCAGGGACCGTTGTCTGCTTTCCTCACTGGGGCACCTTGAAAAGGGGGGTGCTCAGTAATTGTTTGTTGAAAGAAGAAATCAAGGTCAGACTTCTGGGCTTAATGTCTCCTCTTTCCTTCCTATTTTTCCTAAGAGATTCTCTTCATTCTACAACTTTCCTAATCTGCTCTCTCTCCAAAACATCGCCCCTTGGAGACTCCAGCCCTCCCCCCTTCCCCACTCAAGAGCTCTTTCCTAAAGTTAACAATAGTTAGCCATTAACAGCTTCATAACTTAGGAACAATGCGGTTTCTCTGGTGTAAGGAGAATGGTTCCCATCCTCCAATCTAAAATAAATGTTGAGGGGCACCTGGGTGGCTCAGTCAGTTAAGTGTCTGACTCTTGGTTTGGCCCAGGTCATGATCTCAGGGTCGTGGGATCAAGCCCCGCGTTGAGCAATGTGCTCAGTGCAGAGTCTGCTTGAGATTCTCTCTCTCTGCTCCTCCACCCATGCATGCGCTCTCTGTCTCTCTCCCTCTCTCAAATAAATAAATAAATAAATAAATAAATAAATAAATAAATAAAATGTTTAAAAATATATAAAATTAAATAAATTTTGAGAAAAAAATAGAGATGGGTTGGGGAATTTGGTAATTTTGGGGTGCATTTATTTGTATAAAGTGGCGTATTTTGGCTAAATCTGAGGAGGAAATATAAACGGTGGTAAATGAATGTCCGTTAGGATCTTGATTTTCAAATTAACTGGGTGGGCAGGGTTAGTTAGGCTAAGGGAGGTGGTCAGATGGCCGAGTCCAAAGTCTGAGGGTGGGTCAGTGGAAGGCAAGGGCAGCCTGGCAGGCGGACCTGGAATTTGTCGGCTCACAACAGACGAGGGGTTCTCAGGCTTGAGGGTGCATCAGAATCACTTGGGGGGCTTGTTAAAACACAGGTGGTTGCCCCCCACCCCAGAGTTTAGGATTCAGTAGGTCTGCAGTGGGGCCCAAGCATTTGCTTTTCTAACAAATTACCAGGGGATGTTGCTGTCGCTGGTCTGAGAAGAGCAGCAGTATAGGGAGAGTATGAAGGTACAGCCAATCTTCCTAGCCTCCGCTTAGTATGTTTGTCGACCACATGCTGAGGCTGGGTTCAAGAGCAAACAAAAACTTTCTCAGTCACCCCAGTAAATTCCACAATTTAAGGAAGGAAACCAACAAGAAAGGAGGGGGTTAAAATCGTCTCATTTCACCTTATAGTAAAAGGCATTTTTGTACTTCACAGTTGCAAGCATTTTGGTCTTAGAGGCCACAAGCCTCTTGGGGTCTTACTGAAGGCACTTCACTAAGACGCAGACTCACTGCTAATTCACTGCCTTGGCCAGCATATCTGAAAACAGATAGCCCCATTATACAGTCTTGGAGGAAAAAAAAAAAAAGCATGTGGGCTCTTAATGGCTAAGGAGCTGGCCAAGCCCAGGACAAATAATTTAGATAAATCACAACTCAGAACGGAGAAATGAGGTGCTTTTAATTAATGGTGCCCAACAGTGTTTGTTGAGTTTAATGGAATCCAGGTGGATCAGGAGGTGGATACAAGGGCTCAAAGTATGTGAGAACACAGTTTTATTTAGAAATTCCAGGAGATGAAGAAACAAAATAATACAAGAGCCCTCAAGAGACCCTTAAGATGTGCAGGCTCGTTCCCATGTCTCAGCAGAAGAATTTATGTTATTTAGAAAGCTGACAAGGTTGTAGGTTAAAAATGTGTGTGTGTGTGTGTGTGTGTGCGTATACAATTTCTGTCACAAAATTAGGGCAACCACTGCACAAGCTATATGGAAAAAGAAAAGAGAATAGAACTATTGTTGTCTCTCTAACGTATCTGTGAATAGCATCTCCTGCTAGTTGTTTTGCTTCTATGTATTTTTAAATTGTGTATTTAGATTTAAATTAAATTAAACATTTTTATTATTTATTTATTTATTTATTTATTTAAAGATTTTATTTATTTATTTGAGAGAGAGAATGAGAGAGAGCACATGAGAGGGGGGAGGGCCAGAGGGAGAAGCAGACTCCCTGCCAAGCAGGGAGGCCAATGCGGGACTCGATCCCGGGACTCCAGGATCATGACCTGAGCTGAAGGCAGTCGCTTAACCAACTGAGCCACCCAGGCGCCCTAAATACATTTTTTTTAAAAAGCTTATATAATCATAGTGACTAAGAGCCCAGTCGCTAGAGTCAGATAGCATTGGTTTCAAATCCTGACTCCAGACATTTCCTGCCCGGTGTTTTGTACTTGTTGAATGGGGGAAGACAAACTCCGTTCATAGTGTTGCTGTGGGAATTCAGTGGAATGGTCCACATCCAGTGCTCAGCACAGAACCAGGCCTAGCGTAAGCACTTGATACATATCGGCATAATTTTCCATTTTCACTAAGAAGCTGTGTCAACCTTCCACAATCCTAATAATTGGGAACATTATCGACATCTAGAAACATGGCTATTTTTATTTCATGACTCTGGTAAGATTTCATTCCGCAAATTCTTCCGTGGTTCAGACACTGCTTGGAAGAAGATCTTCTTTGACCAGCTTGTTGAGAGCCCTTATTACCTGGGTTTTCCTCAGAAATTTGAATCATCAAAGAGCAGTCTAAGTCAAAATATACCAGTGACCATTGGGCTTGGAGAGTTTGGTTTATTTGCTCTTTAGCAAGGCTGGGTGACTTTCCTCCAAGACTGCAGACTCTGACTGCACCATTTCGGGCATCACATACAGCCATGTAGACAGTGGGTTGCTAGGGAGACAGGTAAGAAACTGTGGGTGGAGAGATGTAGATCTCTTACCCCTGTTGGAAAAACAACCCTAAACTCAAGCTTAGCCAAATCTACATCTGCAACCTGGACTTCTCATTTCTGCCCCAGACCTGCTTATCCCATTGCCAACTTGACCTCCACTTGGAGTCCTCTTGGGACCCCAAACCCCAAATGTCTAAACCAAATCTTCAGGCTGACAGGAAGTCATCACACTGTCCTGAGTTTTACGGTTGCCCTGTAAAAGAAGGGATTAATTTTGTCAGGTAGCAGCTTCCTGCCCACAAAGGGAAGAAAAGAGCTCCTCAATGAAGACCTTGGTTTTGTTTATCAGATAAACAGATCTTGACTCTACAGGATAGTTATAGGTACAATAAGCAGAACAGCCAGTTCGTTCATTAACTCCTTAAATTTAATGCAACCATGTTGTACATTCTCTTATATTTCTAAAGTGTTAACTGACAAAATACTATGAAGAACAAATACACAAATCCTTTGGCCCAGCAATTCCACTTCTAGGACTTTATTCCACAGATGTATTTGTACATATGTGAATTAGCCTATGCGCGATTTACTGAACATTATTTGTGCTGGCAAAAAGTTGGAAACAACATGGAATGTAAATTGGTGCAGCCACTCTGGAAAACAGCGTGGAGACTCCTCAGAAAAACTTAAAAAGGTTTTCCATTTGCGATAACATGGATGTGCCTTGCGGGCATTATACTAAGTGAAGTAAGTCAGAGAAAGACAAATACTGTAGAATCTCACTTATATGTAGAATCTAAAACAGAACAAAAAACTGAGCTCATAGATGTGGAGAACAGATTGGTGGTTGCCAGAGGTACTCGGTGGGGATGGGCAAAATGGGTGAAGGGGGTCAATTGGTGCAGACTTCCAGTTATAAAATAAATAAGTCACAGGGATGTAATGTATAACATGGTGAGTATAGTTAATAATACTGTGTTACATATTTGAAAGTTGCTGAGAGAGTAGATCTTAAAAGTTCTCGTCATAAAAAAATCTGTAACTATGTATGGTGGCGGGTATTAACTAGGCTTATTGTGTGATCATTTTGCAATATTTACAAATATCAAATCATTATGTTTTATACCTGAAACTAATATAATTTTATGTCAGTTATACCTCAATAAAAAAATTGGAAATAACAAAAATATGTAAAAGAGATTAGTTAAGAAAATGCCCATCTATATAGTAGAATATATATACAACCATAAAAAAGACTGAGGGAATTCTTATGTGCTTATCTGTCAGGCAAAATGCAGCTCACCAGTGAATGGATAAACAGATTGTGGTATATTCATACAATGTAATACTCCTTCATTGAAAAAAAAGAACAACTATTGGTACACACTACTGTATAGATGAATCTCAAATATTATTTTCCCATTTGTGTACAGTATTGGGGAAAGAATATATATATGTAGTTCCATCTATACTGTATATGTACAGTAATACACATAAGAAACTATTATGTGGATTGTCTATGGGGAGGGAACTTGCATAACTGGAAGACAAAATAAGAGGGAGACATTTTGTAATGTTCTTTTTTATACTTTTTATATTTAAAAGTACACAAATAGAGGGGCGCCTGGGTGGCTCAGTCGTTAAGCGTCTGCCTTCAGCTCAGGTCACGATCCCAGGGTCCTGGGATCGAGCCCTGCATCGGGCTCCCTGCTCGGCAGGAAGCCTGCTACTCCCTCTCCCACTCCCCCTGCTTGTGTTTACTCTCTTGCTGTCTCTCTCTCTGTCAAATAAATAAATAAAATCTTTTTAAAAAGTACCTAAATATTGCATACTCAAAATAAAAATAGAATAGTTTATAACTATACCTAAATATTATATATAATTTTTTTCTCTTTTTTCCTTTTTGGTTTATAACTAGTTTTTTAAAATTCATTTATTCAACCTATATGTATAAACATAAAGAAGATGTTTAATATTATTCCATCTGCAAAAATAAGCAGATATTTAGTAAAAGGCGAAAGATTTATACGATCTGAAGAGAAACCAGAGTATATAATAAGCAGATATTTAGAAAGCTAGTATGTTCTTGTTGATCCTGAGTTTAATTCTACTGTGGTGTGAGACTAACTGTTCTATATCATTTCTGAACTTTGAAGTTTGTTGAGACTTGCTTTGTGATCCAGTATATGGTTACTTTTGGAAGTGGCACAGGAAGAATGTTTACTCTGTCATTAAGTGTAGATTTTCCATATAAGTCAATTAGATCAAGTTTGTTTATCATCTTCAAATCTTATATATCTCTGATTTTTTAATTTACATGTTCCTATCACTTACTAAAAGAAGTATGCTCAAGTCTTTCACTATAATTATGAATTTGATATTTCTCCTCTTCTGCAGTTCTTGCTTTATATGTTTTGAGCCTTTATTACTTGGTGCATACACATTTAAGATGGCTATATCTTTCTGGTGAACTGACTTTTGATCATTTAGAAAATGTTTACCTTTTGTCACACTTGTTGCTTTAAAATCCTTTTTGCCATATTACTATAGCTACACCAGCTTTCTTTTGGCTATTTTTGCCTAACTTTTTTCCACCACTTTGTAAGCAGTTTATCTAGGCATTTACCCAAGACAAATAAAAGAATATGTCCATAAAAAGGTTTGCACATGAATGTTAATAGCAGCTTTATTTGTAACAGCCCCAAACTGGAGAAAACTCAAATGTCCTTTAACAGGTGAATGGATAAACAAATGGTGGTATATCCATGCAATGGAATACTCCTCTATAATTAAAGGAAATGAACGACTGATGTATGCTACAACATAGACAGATCTCAAAATAATTATGCTTGTGAAAGGAGCCAGAAAAAAGAGATCCATTATGTGGCTCTATTTATGTAAAATTCTAGAAAATGCAAACTAATCTATAATGATAGAAGATAAATTAGTGGTTACCAGGGAGCAAGGGTTGGGGGAAGGAGGGAGATTAAGAAGTGGCATGAGGAAGTTTTGTGATTGCAGTGGTGGTTTCATGGGTGTACACTTGTATCAAACTTATAAATTATCCACTTTAAATATGCACAGAATATTGCATGTCAATTATACCTCAGTAAATCTGTTAAAAAAGTAAAGTATCTAAGTATGTCTCTTGTAAGTAGCGTATAGTTTTTTTATGTAATCTGATGATCTTTGTCTTGTAATTGGTGAATTTACTCTAACTATATTTAATATAATTACTGACATATTTGAGTTTGTTTTTTCCTTGCACTCCTTCCTTCCTAAGACTCAGATAACTTATCTCAAACTTGATGATAACAAACCAGTAAAAGTAAAAGTCTCACTAAGTTATAAATCATTACAGTTTTCAATTTCTTTCCTGGTTTTCAGAAATGAGCAAGATGAATCCTAGATAAAATTCTAAAGCAGTGGGGCGCCTGGGTGGCTCAGTCAGTTAAGCGACTGCCTTCGGCTCAGGTCATGATCCTGGAGTCCCGGGATCGAGTCCGGCATCGGGCTCCCTGCTCGGCAGGGAGTCTGCTTCTCCCTCTGACCCTCCTCCCTCTCGTGCTCTCTGTCTCTCCTTCTCTCTCGCAAATAAATAAATAAAATCTTTAAAAAAAAAAAAATTCTAAAGCAGATGCCCCTTTTCAATAGAAAGGTTTATACTTAGGCAGATTGCCTGGCATTTTTTTTTTTTTTTTTTTACCTTTTGAACCCTTTCACTCATTTCTCCCGTGCCTTTTGGCAACCACTAATCTGTTGTCTGTATCTATGCGCTTGTTTCTGGTTTTGTTGTAGATTCCATATATAAGAGATATCATAGAGTATTTGTCTTTCCTTGTCAGATTTATTTCACTTATCATAATGCCCTCGAGGTCTGTACATGTTATTGCAAAAGGGAAAATTTAATTTTTTTTTCAAGATTTTATTTATTTTAGAGAGGGGGGGTGGGCAGAGGGAGAGGAAGAGAGAGAATCCCAAGCAGACTCTGTGCTGAGCGCAGAGCCCCACGCAGGGCTCCATCCCACGACTCTGAGATCACAACCTGAGCCAAAATCAAGGGTCAGACGCCTGACTGACTGAGCCACCCAGGTGCCCCGAGATTTTACTTTTTTTTTATAGCTGAATAATACTCCACTGTGTATGTATATACAATTTATTTATCTATTCATCCATTGATGGACACTTAGGTTATTTCCATGTCTTGGCTCTTATAAATAATGCTGCAAAGAACATGAGGATGCATATATCTTTTTGAGTTAGTGTTTTTGTATTCTTTGGATAAATACCCAGAGGTGGAATTGCTGCATCATATGGTAGTTTTATCTTTAATTTTTTTGAGGAACCTCCATACTGTTTTCCACAGTGGCTGTACCAATTTACATTCCCACCAACAGTGCATAAGGGTTCCCTCTTCCCACATCCTCACCAACCCTTATTATTTCTTGCCTTTTGATGTTAGCCATTCAGACAGGTGTGAGGTGATAGCTCCTTGTGGTTTTGATTCGTATTTCCCTGATGATTAATGATGTTGAGCATTTTTTCATGTACCTTCTTTGGAAAGGCCATCTTCTTTGGAAAAATGTATATTTTCTGTATATCTTCTTTGGAAAGATGTCATTTCAGGTCTTCTGCCCATTTTTTAAATCAGATTGGCTTTTTGCTGTTGAGTTGTATGAATTTTTTGAATATATTTTTGATATTAGCCCCTTATCAGATATATGATTTGCAAATATTTTGTTCCACTCGGTAGATTGCCTTTTCATTTTCTTGATGGTTTCCTTTGCTCTGCAGAAAGTTCTTACTTTAATGTAGTCCTACTTATTTGTTTTTGCTTTTGTTGCTTTGCTTTTGGTGTTAGAATAAAAAAATCATTGCCAAGACCTATTTCAAGGAGCTTACCGCCTATATTTTCTTCTAAAAGTTTTATGGTTTCGGGTCTTCCATTCATGTTTTTATTTGAGTTTAAATGTATATTTCTACTGTGTTTTTTTCCCCTCTTTTTCTTTTTTTTTTTTCTTTTTTCTTTATTTGACAGAGAGAGAGACAGCGAGAGAGGGAACACAAGCAGGGGGAGAGGGAGAGGCAGGCTTCCCGCGGAGCAGGGAGCCCGATGCGGGGCTCGATCCCAGGACCCTGGGATCATGACCTGAGCCGAAGGCAGACGCTTAACAACTGAGCCACCCAGGCGCCCCTTCCCCTCTTTTCCAACTTGTTTCTTGTTTTTAGAGATTACAATAGTACATACTTATTAGAATTCTGTAATGAGTACTTGCACCATTTCGCAAACAATGTGGGGACTTTAGAAGATATAAACTCCATTTACCCTTCCCACCTTCTGTGTTATCATTGACATGGATTTTAATGCTATGTATATTTTAAATTTATTTAAGATTTTTAATTTTTTTAAAGTGATCTCTAGGGGCACCTGGGTGGCTCAGTCGGTTAAGCATCTGCCTTCGGCTCTGGTCATGATCCCAGAGTCCTGAGATTGAGCCTGGTGTTGGGCTCCCTGCTCAGCGGGGAGCTTGCTTCTCTCTCCTGCTCCCCCTGCTTGTGCACTCATGCTCTCCCTCTCTCTGTCAAAAAATTAATAAAGTCTTAAAAAAATAAAAAAAAATAAGGGATCTCTACACCCAACACGGGGCTCGAACTCACAACCCCAAGATCAAGAGTCACATGCTCCACCAACTGAGCCAGCCAGGTGCCTCAATGCTATGTGTATTTTAAATCCACATTATTATCATTATTTTGTACTGTCGATGCACTTCATTGCTTTCAACACTTTTGTGCTTCCATCTGGAACACTTTTCTGCTCTCCTGGCTGAAGAGCTCCCTTTACTATTTCTTTTAGTCCAGCTCTGTTAGTAATAAATTCTCTCAGTTGTTGTTTATCTGGTAAAGTCTTTATTTATCCTTTCTTAATGAAGGATATTTTCACCAGGTAGAACATTCTAGACTGGTAGTTGTTTTCTTCCAGTGCTTTAAAGATGTCATTGCATTGGTTTTGGGATTTCACTGTTTCCACTGAGAAGTCAGTGATCAGTCCTACTATGACGCTTTGAAGGCAAAGTGTCTTTTCCCCAGATTATTTCAAGAACATTTAAAATTTCTCCTTGATTTTTGTGTTTTACTATGATGTGACTAGGTTTGATTTTCTCTGTATTAATTGTGATGGGAGGTTGTATCTGTGTCTTTGAATCTGTCTTTGGTGCTCCTGTCAACAATATTTCTTTAAATCTCACTTCTCCTGTTTTGTCTCTCCTCCTCTTTTGGGACTTCAGTTTACATATGTTAGATCTGTTTCTTTGTGTGTCAGGACACTTTTTTGGAGACATCTTTTTTCCCCCTTTAAATAGGTACAAACATGGGGCGCCTGGGTGGCTCAGTCGGTTAAGCGTCTGCCTCAGGGTTCGAGCCCTGCATTGGGCTCCCTGCTCGGTGGGGAGTCTGCTTCTCTCTCTCCCTCTGCCCCTCCCCCTGCTTGTGCTCTCTCTCTCTCAAGTAAATAAATAAAATCTTTAAAAAAATTACTCAGTACTTATAGGTTTTCTTTTAGGTTATTATGCTGCCTCATCAGTAGGAGGTAGGACTATGTCAGGAGAAAAACTCACTTATATGATGTTTTTCTGATGATATACACAGGCTGGGGGACACTGATGCCCTGATGTCTATTGGCTAACTCTTGTCTAGGCTCCCTGTGGGAACCCTCAAACACTTCAGTCATCGAATAAATATTCTTCCTATTCAGAGGAATTTTCCAAGTGAAAGGAATTTGGGACTCCCCTGTGAGGAAGAAACATAAGTTCCACAGCTTGTTAATAAGCAGCAAACTTCTCTTTGTAATCATGTTTCCACTTGTTGAATCATCTTTATAAAAGTTGTACATTTATGGCATGTCTGTTTATGAGAAGAGATGGAAAATATGAGAAAATCTGAAACCTGAAATATCTATTATGGAGCCCCAGGCTAATGAACTTCTGAGGAATTTGTTCCAGACTCCATTAACGTGTATGTATATGTAAGGATGGAGTTAGATACGTATATGCATATGTAAGGATGGAGTTATATACATGTATTATATATGTAGATAATATATATTATATGTATATTATATATTATATTATGTATATATTATATAATGTATAATATTATATATATTATATAATGTGTAATATATATAATTTGCTACAGCTATTAATTTTGTAGCCTTTTAAATTTAAAAGTGCACTTTAGGGCCCCCTCAGTGGCTCGGCCAGCAGAGGATGCAACTCTTGATCTTGGGGTCGTGAGTTCCAGCCCCATGTTGGGCATAGAGATTACTTGAAAAAAACAAAAACAAACCAAAAAAAATTAAAAAAATATAAAGGTGCACTTTACTAAGAGTATCTGGGGATGCATCTCAGAAAAATTCTTAGATCGTTTTTTTTGAAAGATTTTATTTATCTTGGGGGTGGGGTGGGGAGGAGCAGAGGGAGAAGGACAAGCAGAGTCCAAGCCAAGCAGAGCACGGAGCCCGATGCAGGGCTGGATCCCACGATCCCTGAGACCATGACCTGAGCTGAAACCAAGAGTCAGATGCCAAACCAACTAACTGATCCACCCAGGCGCCCCACCTTCTATCGTTTTGATGTGGTCAACTCCAGGAACTACTCACTCGTAAGCCCAGCTGTGTGTTTTCAGACTTTATCCATGCCATGCACTGTGATCCAACCTGGCTTATTTACATCATTCAGAGCTACTTTTTCTATACATAATAGATTTAAAAATCTTTATTATTGTTGTTTTACTATACTGCCCTAACCTTATAATTCAGGAAGTTTGGGGAATAGCATTCTTTCATTGCTTACTTGGTGCAAATCATTGCTGGTCCTGAACAATGGTTATTTTGCAAGGTTAAATTACACCATGTGCCTGTGGCTACATACATGTAATGTGCCACCCACAAATGTCTATAATTAGTGTTTATTAGTAGCTGCGTACTTTATGCTTGTATTAGTTGAGTGTTTTGTTAGTTACTAAGTCAGTTGTTAGTTACTAAGGGTAAATTATAGGTTTACTTCTCTTTATTCCACCCCGTTCACTGTTGTTTAAAACATGTCACATTCGGGAAAACCCTAAGCCCCTTGAAATACTTATTGACTTGTTTTTTTTCTTGAATCCGTTTTAAAATTCTTCCAACCATTTTGGCTGCTGACCATCCAGCATATAGTGAAAGAATTTTCTTTTAGGGATGAAAGCCAGTGAGAAGCCTTCCGGGGCTCTGTAGTTTTCCTAGCACAGCTGCTGATGTAGATCATGGTGCTGACTGTTCCACTTGGAGATTCTTGAGCATCTTTGCCAGTTTGAGCTGGAAAGGTGCCCAGGAGATGAGATAGCTCAGCCCCTTCATTTCATACGTAATGGAACTAAGAATCAGCTTGGTAACTAATCTACTTGAACTCAAAGAGCTGGCAAATAGCTACATTTATTGTAAAGAAACAGGACAGCCTGATAGTTTAAATACTTGAATACTACTTCATACTCCTACTTCAAGTATTAGATGTCGTGAAATGGTAAAAACAAACTGCTTTTTTCCATCAGGTCTGTTCCTACTTTTTTTTTTTTTTTCCAAAGTATGGCTCGAAAGTCCTCTTTTTGGGGGGGGTGCAGAGGGAGAGGGAGAAAGGGAGTCTTGGGGCTCTCAATCTCACATGGGGCTCGATCTCACAACCCTGAAATCATGAGCTGAACTGAAATCAAGAGTTGGATGCTTAACCGACTGAGCCACCCAGGCACCTGGGTTCGACAGTCCTCTTATTCCAGAAGCCTTCTAAGCATTCCTAGGCTGAATTACTAACTCCCTCCTCTTTGCTCACAAGGCATGGTCACATTTTTTATTATAATACTCATCATGTTCTATTATGATTATTTATTCAGTTATCCATCTGTCCTCCTCCCTCCCACCCACTGGGCTGAGCCTCCAGGAACAGCAACAGTATCATCTTGGACTTTAATCCCTAGCACTTGGCAGAGAGCCTGGCACTTTTGTGCCCTCGATGTTTTTTTAATGAGTGAAGGAACTAATACTCTCTCATAGTCTTGCACTATTAGCGAATCTTTATTGACATAAAAATCACCTGGAAGTTGTTGGCTAAACATGCAGTTTTCTAGGCCGTGCCATAAGAGATGCTGTTTCTGGACGGGGATAGGGTCTAGGAATCCACATTTTATTAAGCAGCTGATAATTGGAAGCATATGGTCCATAGTTCACACTTGGCATGCTCTGCTCCATCATTAGTTCTACTGGCCCTTAGTCCCAACTGTGTGTATCACAATTATCTGTCCGTCCGAATAAAAACAGAGCTTTGCTACCCATCCCCCTCTACCATTCTGACTCCTGAGTAGGGGTACCAACATTTTTAAACAAATCCCAAGGCTCCCTCCCAGTTTAATTTGTAGAAATCGAGAAAATAATATTTTAAAGCATTTTGAGTTATTAGAAAAGTGTCTTAGCTCATCAAGGCAATATCATCATGATATATATAAATCTGGCGTCATGAAAGTTATCTGAAAACATGTTGAATTTGGTCTGAGACTCAAATACAGAGGAAATAGAACCCACACGCCATCACTACCTGCGTGGACACCAAGCCTGGATGACCCCTTGCCTGGGCTGAATTCTCTTCTCTGTGTAGGCAGGCTTTCCCCTTCGCTAGGGTCAATGTAGAGATGAAGAGGCTTGATTTTGATGCTGGGATGCTAGGTGCTTTTCTGAGAATGAAGTTCCATATCACTAACATTATAGCTGAAATTTACAAAATTTAAAAAATTCCCAAGAGTGTACCTGTGCTCGCATGCTATTTGATATGTACATACCTTTTTTCAAAGTGATGAACTTAAGCAACTTTACATCAGAAAGAGCTGAGTGAGGTAGTGATTAAACTAGCTTTAGATAATTACCCAAAGGATTTCTGATCCTTACACATGTACTGTTAGTTTCTATTCAGTTCCTCATTTTACTTTTCACTTGTAACTTACTTGGTACGCACTTTTCCATGGGTGAACCTGATTCACATTTTTATTTTAAGTGGTAAAATCGTATTTCACCTATTTGCTATTATTTCCTCGGTGTTCTCCCTTGTGTTGGGTGCTTTGGTTATTTTCAGTTATTTGCCACCATATGCAGAGTTCTTATATTCATTTCTGCTCAAATTATATGTTTGTATGAAATGGGGTATATTCTCCAAAGTGAAATGATCACATTGAAAAGTAATGACAGTTTTAGAGTTCTTGTTGTGTATTACAATGTTGCTTTCCAGAGGCACTGAACCAATATACAACCCTGTGGGGTTCCACCGGGGTGTGGGGCATGCCAGTTTTCCCACAGTTTGACCAACGTGTGATTTTGTCATTCTAGCTTATTTTTGCTGGTTTAATATGTGCTTAGGTCCTCTCCAGAGAGATTTAATTTGGACATTCTTTAAACGATACAAGTTCTTTTCCATGTGGGACGATTCACTATTTTCATTTTAAGGACCAACAATTCATCTCCATATCTGACAGTTTAAAGGGACAGGTTTAATTGCATTCTATAGAATTGATCCCAGGCTCCTCCCAGGGAAGAGGATCAGTTGTGTGGCTCTGAATTGGGAAACTGATGTGGAGAATTGCAACAGAAACACCCACTGACCCTCTTTAAGAAGGACTGAAGAGCTGGAACATTCTGATTTCATGCTGAAAAAAATATTGGGGTTTTGGCATAGGACGACAGATTTTGCTTCAAAATGAAAGCAAGAATCTGTCTCTGCTTCCTTTCTTTGACTCTCTTATAATGCCATACCTTTCCTGATCCTTTTTAGATATTCCCATTTCAGATAGACCCCTCTGGTCTATGGCAGGAAGAGCTACAGAAGGACCATGAGACGAAATCATGTTATTTGAGAGGTCCTGCTGGGAGGACCTGGGGGCAGAAGTCTTAGGAGCAGTAAGACATGTCTGTCAGAAGGCACCCCGGTCACAGCAAAGGGCCTTTGCTTGGTTGTCTTGTCCCTCTGTGTCTACGGTCATCTCCCTAAGTAAGCAGATAAGCGATCACCATGTTGGTTTGGGTTCCTTTGTGGTGCCAAATGCAAGATACAGTGTTGTTCATGCAGATGGGCCTTTTGATATGGACAGTGGTCTAATCTGTTGGTTTTTAAAAATTGGTGATGGTTCAACTTGTAATGAAAATCAGCCTATCGAGTACTTGGAAGCAAATTCTGCAGATTTTCCTCCATTCTTGGCTGTTTCATTAAATTTGGTAATTTTTGCCTTCACTCTTGTGTTTTTAGGACACTTGCACACATCCATATCTATATCTGTATCTATATCATCTTTATTGAGAAATAATCTGCCTAGTTCACCCATTTCACATGTGCAATTTGCTAATTCTTAATATATTCACAGAGTTGTGTTTCCATCACCACGCTCAATTTTAAAACATTATCTTCACCCCAGAAAGAAACCCCATTTCCATTAGCAGTCACTCCCCATTTGCCTCCAAGGCCCCAGCCCGAGGCAACCACTCGTCCACTTTGTCTCTATAGACTCTCTTGTTCTGGAAATTTCGTATAAGGACTAATAAATATGTGGTCTTTGGGTTTAGCTGCTTTCACTTGGCATGATGTTTTCAAGGTGCATCCCTGTTGTTGTATAGTACTTCTTTCCTTTTTTGCTGCTAAATAATATTCCATTGCACGATATACTTTATTTTGTTTATCCATGCAGCAGGTGATAGACATTTGGGTTGTTTCCACTTTTCTATTATGAATAATGCTGCTGTGAACATTCATATCTAAATTTTTGTATGAAAGTATGTTCTCATTTCTCTTGGGTGTACACCTAGGTGTGCATTTGCTGGGATATATATGGGAACACTATGTTTAACTTTTTTGAGGAACTGCCAGACTATTTTCCAAACCAATTGCACAATTTTACATTCCCACCAATAATGTGTGATGCTCTCATTTCTCCATATCCTCACCAACACCTGCTATCACTCATCTTTTTTTGAAATAGCCATCCTAGTGATTGTGACGTGGCAGCCCGTGTGGTTTTGATTTGCATTCCCCAGTGGATAATAGAATATTTCTTATCCTAGTATGTTCTTATATTTAAAAAAATTAAATAAAGACAATATCTTAGGAAATTCAGGAATACAATCAGTATGGGCTGCTTTCACTTCCTGGGAGGTCTCACACTTCACTGCATCATCACATAGGGGTTCACCCCTGCCATGAAGGTGCTCCAGCCATTTTCCTCCATCCTTGTATCCATCCATCATCCAGAATCCTGGGAAGGAGAGATCATTGTCCTGTGTTGGGTTATGTGCCCACCCCTTTGCTTTGTAGTTATGCCTAGACAGAGTACAGCATGAGTGTGTGGATCCTGGAGGGACATTGAGGTACTCTTGGATTGGGAGAATGGATGTCACACATGGGACCAGAACAGGCTTTCTGCCTCTGAGAAGAACCACGTTGCCACATTTGAAAGCCAAGCAGACCATGTCAGAAACCTTATAGTGCAGGGTAATTACTAATTATGCTTTAGCACACATTATAATGGAGAAAATGTAAGCTTTATTTGTCGCATTCAAATATATTTTAAAATTATGATTTAAAAAGTTTATATAGCCCTTTGTTGGACACCCAGCATGTTTCAAATATACAATCTCACTTGATCCTCAATAAATGTCTCTTAGTGTCTAATTATACTATATAATAGTCTCACTGCGGTTTATATACACTTTTGTGAACTAGCCTAAGAGTCCACCCACCAACAAATGAGATCGAATGAGAAATGTGACGTGAGAAAACGTATTCTGAGCTCCACACAAATGACTAACAAATGAGTGCCTCAAAGTCAGTCTGTTTGTAAGCCAGGGTTTCCCTGGTCAACAGCTCATGCCAGTAGGTGTGAGTAGACAATGGAGAACAACTTCCATGTGCCTGGTTTCCAGCTACCAAGGATGTTGGCTGAGGGGACAACAGTGTTGTGATATGGATGACTCAAAAGATCACTCTACTGGGAGCAGTTTGGAAAACGTACAGTCCTTGGAATCCTAGGTAGCATCTAAGTGCCTGCAGGGAGGTGGACGTGTTCATATAATAGTTTTCTAGAATGTTCTGTCATAGCAGGCAGCCTACCAGAAGGGTTCAACTGCTTAAAATCAGTATGGCTCGATCAAAATGGCAGCATGGGGTTGAAAGGCCTCTAGTTAGAGACCAGATGTCCTCATGCAGAGACAATGCCTCTGAATGGCCTGGGAAGAAGGATCCAAGCACTGTGGATCTTTCCTGGGGCCTCAGACTCTTCCCCTCCTTCATGCTCCTACCCTTCCAGTATTGGGCAACAGCCATGGTTGGTTGTAGGTGTCCTGGCCTTTGTGAACTTTCCAAGGGAATAGACTATCAGACAAAAGCTACAATGTCCATTCATAGGCCACTGAGGGCATGTTAGTTCTGCTGATTACCCAGCCAAGGCATGGGTTTTAGAACATGATACCAAAGATTGTATCTAGAATTGTGATGATTTGTTAAAATAACCACTTCATTTGGATGTTTGTATTTTACCCAAGGTATTCTTCAGCAGAAATAAGGAAACAGTTTACTCTCCCACCGAACCTTGGCCATTACCATCGACAGAGCATAAGTACCTCTGGCTTCCCCTCTCTTCAACTAGTAAGTATGAGATGGGTTTGCTTAGAGAATGGTCAAGTGCAGAAATGCACAGTGTGTGCTTTTCCTTCCTGCTTTTCCTTAGCTCTTCTGCTGCCACCTTACACCTCCTACTACCAGTTCCTAACTCCATGCCTGCTTTTTGACATCACACAGTTTCCCTCTCTTTCCTTCAGCATGAGCTGGGAGGGCAATGTGGACCTGCAGGGGCCATGGTTCCGAAGTCTCAGGCTTCAGTGGGCAAACGGGCTACTTGATGTCCCCCAAATTATGACTCCTATTTTGGGGAGGGGGAAGTGGCCTGGAACCAAACTACCATTTGTAACAGGCTTTTATTAGGAAAATACATCCCCAAATCTGGAAAGTCAATTTAGGAACCTTAATTTTTAAAAATTGTTTTCTTGGAAGTATAATTTACATACAAGAAATTCACTCGTTTTAGGTGTACAGTTTGGTGAATTTGGCCACTTTCTAGTCACTTAATCTCTACTCAGTCCAGATATAGAACAGTCTCTTTACCCTAAGATACCCGTAGGACCCCTTTGCAGTGGGTCTCTTCTTCCAGCCCCCAGCCCAAGGCAATCACTGATCCACTTCTGTCACAATTTTGCCTTATCTGGAACTTCGTATAATTGGAATCACAGAACAGACCTTAATTTTTAAGATTTTTATTTATTTATTTATTTGTCAGAGACAGAGAGATAGAGAGCAGAAGCAGGGGGAGCGGCAGGCAGAGGGAGAAGCAGGCTCCCTGCTGAGCAAGGAGCCCGATGTGGGACTCGATCCCAGAACCCTGGGATCACGACCTGAGCCGAAGGCAGTCGCTTAATCCACTGAGCCCCCCAGGCATCCCGACCTTCATTTTTGAGGCACATGCCCCCTTTTAAGTTGAAGGTAGCTTGTATTTTTATATTAACACCTACTGTTGAGTGTGCATTATGTGTTGTATTATTTGAGGAGTAAATGCCAGACATATGTTAGGTGGGCTAAACCTCACTTAAATGAGATGATTTGTAAAACCAGAAGTTGAGTATTCACTTCCTTTGTGTGAGGCTACAGTCCTCGCTCTACTCACTTCCTCACTCTCAGCACAGCGGCACTTTCTTGCTTCTTCTAGTGGTTATCTTGAGGAGGTTAGGTTATTTTTTTTGTTTCTCACTTATTACTTCAAAACCACTTCTGCTCTTCAAAGTTTTGTAAGCTTCCACTTGGTTTCCTGTAGCCGCCATCTTGCCTCCTGTAACAATTTGCACGCCGTGTAACTGTGTATCTTTTAAAGGTATGTTGGCTGGAGTGGTGCGTGGTTATTTCAGTAGGATAATTTGTGTGTTGTGTCATTGGTGAAACAGGAGTAGTAAAAAGTGTATAGCATCTTTTACTGCAAGAGGTAATGACATTTCTTCAAAAAAATCTATTTATGACTTCGGTGGCTTGCTAACTGTCCTTTTTGTTTGTACTTCTCCTGTTTCAAAATGCAGGTTATAATAAAAGCACACTCAAAGCATGACGTCCATGCTTTCGGATAGATTAGATCATCTTTAGAGTAAGAAATATTAACTGTGTGTTTTTTTGTTTGTTTAATTTGGTGCTAGTATATATTTCATTGAAAACCAAAAAAATTTTTTTTCTTGAATTTCTAATTCAAATTGTATTCCAAAGTATGCAGAATTCAGTTAAAAAGTGACCAGATACACGTTTATATTTAAAACAAGGTAAGGAGGGAGGGTTTGGTGCCTTGCTTGCTGGTAAATTAAGACTGCCACTCTTTGCAGTGGCTGAATTGAGAAACAGTGTGGACATGGTAATTAAGAGGCTTTAAGGAAGTGTAGCTCGCAAGCTTTAACCCCTTCTCTGCACACCAGCTTTGACATTTATGCTGCAGCCTTAAGTTTTTCATTTAAAGTCACACACACAGAAAAAACTTGCTTAATATCTATAGGTGTTCCTTTGGTAGTTTTGCCTCCTCATCCGTAGGTTTTGACAAAAGTGAATGTTGATCAATTTCTTCATTAGCTAGGTAGTCAAATCACCATGTGGCTTAACTACCCATTTTCTAACAGAGGACATCAAAGAAATAGCAAAAATAAGCAACAGCGTTTAATTATGCAAGGATCATGGGTTCTGCCTGTCGTAATTTATTCCTGATTCTATTTGCAAATGAATAGCCTTTAAAATATATGGCTCTTAGTATTCCAGGTTAGCTCCTGAATATCTCTTCCCAGATCTCGACTCCAATTTCAGCACTCGGTGCTGCCCCTGATCCTTCTTGTTAACTGCACGAGGAACAGGAAGCATGAGGGAGCCAAGAGGCCTGATTTTAATTCCCCCTTTAAAAAAAAAAAATGCACAGCCTGCCGAGGAAATCACCCTAACGTTTACCTGCCGCCATGCTGTCATGTCACAATGAAGTGGCCATTCTTTCCCCTGAATCATCTTCCCGAATGAAGGTTCCTCCAACAGACATCATCAACTTAATGGTGATTTCCCTTTACCTTAAAAAAAAATCCATTTCATAGAAAGATAATGGGACATTTCAACAAGCTTCATTCCTGGCAAGGCAGAGAAGTAGCTTATCATCTAAAGACTCTCAAGCTGAAGTAGCTTTAAAAAAAACCTTAAAGGCGAAGCTATAGACTGTTCATTGTTTGGTTTCAGACAATTGGAAAATAAGACCAAGTGCATTTTGGCTTTTGTTTTCCTTACCTTTATTTATATAACTACCCATTTCAACAACCCCACATGCTAATACAAATGGCTACTTAATTTTTAGAAGTATTTAATGGTGCCACATTATTTAAAACCCAATCAGTGGGGCGCCTGGGTGGCTCAGTCAGTTGAGCATCAGACTCTTAGTTTCGGCTCAGGTTATGATCTCAGGGTCGTGAGATTGAGCCCCACACTGGGCTCCGAGCTCAGTCGAGAGTCTGCTGGAAGATTCTCTGCCTCTGCCCCACCCCAAATAAATGAATAAAAATCTTAAAGAAAATAAAACCCAATCAATGATTAGTTTGTTGTCTTGCAAGAGGCCAGAACTTGGCCACAAGCCTAAGTGGACCCCGTTTTGCTTGAATATACCTGCCTTTCATGAATTTGTGAATATGAATAGAATTTTTGTGTTGCAGAAATGTGCATTGTATCCTAAAATTGTATCATAAAATTTTCTTTTATACATAAATCATTAAAAATAAGCACGTATTTTTTTTTTTTTTTCCTACAAAAACTGGTGAGATGGGTCCCGGGTGAAGCATTACTGCCACTGATTTGGTATATAATCTGGGGCAAGTTAATCTCTGTGAAGCCTCCAGCTCTTTTTATTTGCCATGTTGGCCTAAGAGTGCTCCCCCTCCCATTAGGGTTAATAGAATGGTATCATAGATGTTGTGTAAATACTGGTGAATGGCTCTGTCCACGTGTTTGGCACTGTCTGTTGTCTGTATATTGGAGAAAGGGTGAGAGATTAAAAGGTGGCCAGAGGTGGTTTCAGCTCTGAAAGGCCTTGTGGTCTACTTGGGAGGACAGATGATACTGAGGACCTATACTGTCTTTAAGCATGCTAGGTGTTCAAAAGGAGGTAAAAGCTTGCTGAGGGAGGCAGAGAAGACTTAAAGGAAAGTTTTCAGCCCTGGTTGCACATTAGAATCATCCGGGACCTTTAGAAACATCTGTGGCCAGGCCCACCAGAGAACAATGAAATCAGAATCTCTAAGGGCTGGAGCCTAGGTATCTTGATATGTTAAAGTTCCCCGGGATTTTAGCATGTGATCCAGATGGAGGGTTGTTTAAAGAACCTACATAGAAGAAGAAGAAGGTATCAGGAGGGGAAGAATGAAGCAGGGGAAATCGGAGGGGTAGACGAACCATGAGAGACGATGGACTCTGAAAAACAAACAGGGTTCTGGAGGGGAGGGGGGGTGGGAGGATGGGTTAGCCTGGTGGTGGGTATTGAGGAGGGCACATTCTGCATGGAGCACTGGGTGTTATGCACAAACAATGAATCATGGAACACTTCATCTAAAACTAATGATGTAATGTATGGGGATTAACATAAGAATAAAAAAAATTTAAAAAAAAAATAAAGAACCTACATAGGTAGAAGTATTCCAAATAGGAGCAAAAAACAAAGAAAGGTAGTTTCTTTTGTGGTCCGAGTTGCTCTGGATTTCAGAAAATGTGGTGGGCAAGGACCATTGCTAACCCTATGGATATATCCTTATATAAATACAGTGGCTTCTGTTGTAAATCAGATCAATCACATGAGAGAAAGGGTGTGTGGGTGTGGGTGTGGTTTTATTGGATCTTTGTTTTTTAACTCTAATTGTAAATGTCAGCTGGGATGTATGTGTGTTTTCAAAGTAGATAAAATATTTTAAACTCTTGCATTGTGGACTGTGAAGAGGATCGACTGTTTCAAGTTGGCTTTTTAGACCTGGTGATATGATGATAGACCTGCCCTGGGTCTCCTTGACACTCTTGCCAGAGTTGTTTGTGACCAGTGTCAGAGAGCATGACCCTGTGTGTAGACTCACCTGTGTGTAGCATTGCACATTGGCCTTGGCATCCTCCATTGCCACAGCCTTGTGGGCAGGTCGACCAGACATCCTCTCATGCCAGCCATCTACACAGGCAACTGACTTTATAGTTGACGTCTTCATTAAAATACTAAAACTATTTTCTGATCATTCAAAGTCGAAAGGAGAGTGAACTCCAGGAAAAGGTTGGGATCTCTGTCCTAAAGTAGAAAGGAGGATTTGAGACACTATACTTGGTTAATAACCTTAACCTACATTTTCATAGAGGGAAAAATTCTATTTTTAAAAATGAGAATAGAAAAGATTTGAAGTGAAATGGAATGAATCAGCTGGAATGTAACAGTTCTTGCAGGAGAAAAGGATGTTTGAAAAAGCCACATCCTAAACACCAGGGTTACATGAGATGTTTGTGTATAACATTTATGTAAAAGAAAAAAAGTCTCATACCTTAGAAGGCATTCATTTTTGTATTGTGTTTATGTGTAATGTGTTTAAGCTTCTGTGCAATAAAGCAACCTTTTGATTTTACTACCAAGGATGACCAAAATGTTAGATCACTTGATAAATATGGTTCTTTTAAATTTTTCTGATGCTATTGTTCTTTTGTGCTTCATCTGTCAAGGAGTTGGGCTGTCCTTAGGTTTCATTGATTTCCCTTGAGGGGCCATGATGGAAATGAAGACCTCAATATAGTTTTCGTGGCAGATTCACAATGGAACATAAAATGACAGAGTGGCAGCCTGCATGCCGAGCAGTTTTATTTCTGTCATTGAAAAGCAGGGACATCAAAGTATCTTGGCAAAAATAGGTTGATGCTCATGATGGCCTGTCAGTATCTTCTACTCAGTAGTACAGTGGAAGATTGACATTGGGAGAAGCAGGGGAGCATTGTTGAATCTAAGCCATGAAGTACTTTGAAATCATTGAAGGGGAAGAACCTTATGTTCTCAGCTCTGTTTACTTAAATATTGTAGAGAGTGGAGAGGATTGTCTTAAATATCCCTCCCTCCCTCCCTCCCTCCCTCCTTTGCTTCCTTCCTTCCTTCCTTCCTTCCTTCCTTCCTTCCTTCCTTCCTTACAGAAATATGTATTGGGTCTCAACTCTGTGCTAGGTACTGCTCTAGGAGCTGGGGATATGCTAGTGAATACAACAAAGGGTCTAGCCTCATGGAACCTATGTTCTAGAATGAGAGATAGACAAGTAAGTGAATGCAGACTATATCAAGGCGCTTAAATGCCTTGAAGAATAAAAGGGAAAGAGGATAGAGAGATGATACAGAAGAGGAGCTATTTGGGTGTCTATTGGAAAGGAAACACTTGGGAAGAATTCTGCATGAACTTGAGAGGTAGCTGAAGGAAGAGTATTCTAGTCAGAAGGAACAGCAAGTGCAAAGTCCCCAAGGCAAGAGTATGTGGTCTGCTCCAGCGACAGCAAGGAAGTGGAGTATGAGCTGAGCAGAGTGGGCATGAGGAGATGAGATCAAAGGGAAAGCAGGGCTCAGAGACCTCAGAAGAACTTCGGCTCTTACTCTGATTAAGATGGGAAATCTCTGGAAGCATTGAGCCAGAGGCCAGGCATGATCTGACTTTTTATAAAGATGACTTATAGAGTTCCTTTTATAAGGATCACTGTGGTTGCTATGTGGAGAGTAGACTGGGGTGGGGAGGGTGTTAGGAAGTTGTCACAATAACTCTGGAATAGGGTTATAGAGAGTGATGCCAGTAGAGAAGGTGAAAAGGTTGGATGCTGAATATATTTCAGAAGTAAAGTGGATGGGATTTTCTGATGGACAGTATGTAAGGCATAAGAGAAAGAGAGAAACCAACATTAACTCTGAAGGTTTTGCTCTGGGCAACCAGCAGAATGGATTTGCCACTCCCCGAGATGCCAAGACTTGGGAGATATGGGAAGAAAAGATCAGCAGGAAAATTAAAAATTAGTTTTGAATTTGTTGTGTTTGAGAGTCCTGTTAGACCACCAGATGGTGATGTTTGGATGTAGTTGGAAAAGTTAACCTGGATTTCAGGGCAAAGATATAAATTTGTAATTAAAAAAAAATGGTATTTAAAGCCATGGGAGTAGATGAGTTCATCTGGGAGTGAATGCAGATTGAGAAGCAAAGACATTTTAGGACTGAATCCTGGAGCACTGCATCATAGGAGGAGAACCTAGAAACAGGTAGAGTGACCAACCATCCCAATTTGTTTCCTGGTATATGAGCTTTCAGAGACTGTGTCACCCTCCATCTGAATGAAGTATTGCAAGAAAGAGGGAGTGATTAACCATGTCCCATACTGTAGATAAACCAGCACTGAGCAATGTCCACTGAATCTGGCAACAGGGGAGTCTTGGGTGACTTTGACAAGACCTCTCTCATGAACAGCCAGGTAGATTTGAGGACCACCCTCCATAGGGGTACACACATGTGAGGGTACTAGGCCAGTACCCCTGGAGACCCCACACCTCTACCCCCAGCCCTGCACAGAGCAGCATGAAGCAACCCCGCCCCTCCCCAAAGCTGTAACAAAGGACCCTTGTGGCAGGCAAGAATTCTACCACTGAACCACCAATGCCAAAGGACCCTTGTGATTTCCTGTCATTTAACCTTTCTGTTTTTCAGCATCCTTATTTGTGAAGTATTACCCAGATTTGTTATTTTAATCTGCTATCAGTGTGCTCTCTGAATACTACACTGTGCTGGGAGCTATACAGATTCATTTTATTTTTTTATTTTTTATTTTTAACGATTTATTTATTTATTTGAGAGAGCGAGAATGAGAGAGAGAGAGAGCACATGAGAGGGGGGAGGGTCAGAGGCAGAAGCAGGCTCCCTGCCGAGCAGGGAGCCCGATGCGGGACTCGATCCCGGGACTCCAGGATCATGACCTGAGCCGAAGGCAGTCGCTTAACCAACTGAGCCACCCAGGCGCCCCTTATTTTATTTTTTTATTTTATTTTTTAAAGATTTTATTTATTTATTTGACAGAGAAAGAGACAGCGAGAGAGGGAACACAAGCAGAGGGAGTGGGAGAGGGAGAAGCAGGCTTCGATGCGGGGCTCGATCCCAGGACCCTGGGATCATGACCTGAGCCGAAGGCAGATGCTTAACGACAGAGCCACCCAGGCGCCCCTATACAGATTCATTTTAAACAGATATGGTTCTGGTGCTGTAGGAATTGTCAGTTTCAGAACAAATTGAATCCAATTCATGTCAGGAGAACTAGCCTTTGATGTGCATTAGGGGACAAGGAAAAGCTCAAACTCCCTTAATTAAAACATGGATTTCTGGCTGTGAATAATTGAAGCGTTTAGGGTATTTATAATCTTCTTGTGTGTTTCTAGTCTTCTGTCAATGAGGCCTCTGCAAAAAGTAACTAGAGAGAAAGACTGCACAAGTCTTCACTAGAGAAGTGTTGAAAATTGCTTCCGGGGCAATGACTGTGTCTCCTCACCTAGAGCTGGACCACCGTAGGACCCCAGGAAGTATTTGTTAAATGAATGGAAGTAGACAGATTAGTCCAGGTTTAGTCAGAGCAGTGGAACCAGGAGGAGATGCATATGCACGGATATTAAGGAGTTGATTGCAGAGAATTGGCTTTCCCACTGGTGGGGGCTGGCTAAGCGAGTCCCCAGAGCAGTCAGGAAGGCAAGATCATAAGCAAGCTGGAGCTCCATGGACAGGAGCTCAAGCCTGGAGTCCCTGAACTAGGAGGTGGCTGTCACCTGATTAAGTCAGCATCCACCTGATTAAGTCAGGCCACCCAGGGGAGTCTCCCTTTACATTGACTTAAAGTCAACTGATTAGGGACCTTAATTACATTAGTAATATCCCTTCAACAGCAGCACCTAAATTAGTGTTTGGTTATATCAGTAGAAGGTGTATGTATGCCCCAAATTAGCTGTAGCAAGAGAAACATCCTGGAGCCCACTCTGACTAGAAACATACTAGGAAGTAAATTCGGGGAATGTAGTTCAGCCTAGCAAAGTCGACAGTCATGATAGATAAAACCTGATTTAGGATTATTTGTTGTCTTAAGAGTTTTTGTTGTTTTGTTTTGAAGGGTTTTTTTTTGTTGTTTTTTTTTTTGGTTTCTATTTTGATTATTTGGGGTTTTTTCTTCTATTATTTTTTTATTTTTTATTTTATTTATTTATTTTTTTTAAGATTTTATTTATTTGAGAGAATGAGATAGAGAGAGCATGAGGGAGGTAGGGTCAGAGGGAGAAGCAGACTCCCCGCTGAGCAGGGAGCCCGATGCGGGACTCGATCCCAGGACTCCAGGATCATGACCTGAGCCGAAGGCAGTCTCTTAACCAACTGAGCCACCCAAGCGCCCTCTTCTATTATTTTAACAAGTGATGGTGGCAATGTCATAATTCATGGTATAAGGGGACTTTCTTGGAATTACTTTGGATTATACCATTTAATCTAGTCTTGGGTCTTCACTGACTAACAGGCCATATGTACTCAACAGCAGAGAAAACAAAATAGTTAATTTTCCTGTCTGGCTTTTAAGTTCCCAAGAGCCCCAGTCTTGCCTTAAGGACTGACTTTAGACCATCCCCCCACCCTGTTCTCAAACTTCAGCCCCCAATGAAATAAAATACCACTGCAGTTCTGTTCAGTATTTGTTTCCTCCCTTTGCTTATCCCTAGATCAGCATAGTGTATGTGCTTGTGTGTATGTGTTGATTGCTTCAAAATAAAACCAACTCTTGAGTTGCAGACTTCAGAGAGTTTAGAAAACAGAAATCTCTTTTGGTTCCTGTTTTTTTTTTTTTTTTAAATATTTTATTTATTTGACAGAGAGACACAGCAAGAGAGGGAACACAAGTAGGGGGAGTGGGAGAGGGAGAAGCAGGCTTCCCGCTGAGCAGGGAGCCCGATGCGGGGCTCGATCCCAGGAGCCCTGGGATCGTGACCTGAGCCGAAGGCAGACACCCAATGACTGAGCCACCCAGGCGCCCCAGGTTCCTGGTTATTATGTGAATTTGCAAGCAGAACAACTTCCTCGGAGACCCTGTTCACAGTACTTGGGGTCTCCACCTACTTGCCAAAGAGTAGTTTACATCACATTAGGAATGGACAGTTTCCTCCCTTGTCTGTTTCAGTGTAGAAAGAGTAGGGGAGAGTAGTCAAATGTCACCTTGTCTGTTGCGCTGGAACCATACTCAGTAATTCTCTCATATGGTTGATGTTTACAGTCTGCTCAGTCCTGAAATATATGCGACCTCGAGAGTTTGACTTTACGATCAAACCCGTATATCGATGACACTTGGCCATGGCCCCACAGTTAGTGCTCAGTGAGGTTACCGTGTCCTTTATCATGGCTGCCCTCTTCAAACATAGGATGATTTATCTGTGAGAATGTGGCAAACTGCACCATCTCATGGCTGACTAGAGATCTCTGGGAAGATGCTGGAGAGGAGCTACCTGACTCTTCTGTACCCCTCCCCTGCCCTGCTCAGTGACTGGCATTCAGCAGACACTCAGGAAACCCTTCCTGAAGGAGGGAATCATCTGTCCTTGTCACCCAGGTTCCTAGACAGCCTGTCCTGTAGGTAACAGGTGCTGCTCTCAACCAGGTTTGTCATCATTTGTAGCTCTGGCTTTCAGGGTCACGACAAGTAGACTATGTTGGCTGGACCTGAATTTTCTTCTCTCCGATGATTTTGCACAAATGCCATTTCTCCGTGGAAGCTTCTACTTACTAGTGATTAATGCTAGCGTCACAATGCTTCCAAATTGTGCTTCAGTATAATTTTTTTTTTAAAGATTTTATTTATTTATTTATTTGAGAGAAAGAGAGAGAGACAGAGAAACAGCATGAGGGGGAGAGGGTCAGAAGGAGAAGCAGGCTCCCCGATGAGCCGGGAGCCCGATGCGGAACTCGATCCCAGGACTCTGGGATCATGACCTGAGCCGAAGGCAGTTGCTTAACCGACTGAGCCACCCAGGCGCCCAGTATAATTTATTTTTAAGTATATATTTAAAGTGTCTCGGCTTGAGGGATTGACATTCTTCATAATAAATTTACATTTGTTATTACTGTAATTAATTAATTACTTTATGTCATTACTTTGAGCAGCTGGGCTCATGAGAAATACAAAGTAGAACTTGTGGGTAGTATGGTAAAGGTAGTTTTCACCCTCTTCCAAACACACTTACTATTGCCTTGTGTTTTAAGTATTTCTGGAAGTACAGATTCCCTAAAATGCCTTCAAGAGAAAACACAACCACTGTGGTTAAGAACATGAGTCTGCCTGGGTTTGAATTCCAGAGGGCCTCCTTCCCAGCTGTGGAGCCATGGGCAAATTATTAAATCTCTAGCCTTCAGTGTCCTCATGTAGAATGGGGTTAGTAAGAGTGTGTACCTCATAGGCTTTAGTGAGGATGACATGACATAATGTATATAATGACCTAGCCAGTTTCTTGGCACATAGTAAGTGCTCCATAATTATTGGCTTCATGGGTATCAACTTTGCAATAATAAGACTGGGTATGCAAAAAAATGCAGTTTTCTATTTCAGTTCCTGACTCTGAACGCTCTGTACTGGGTTGTGGTAAGGGGTGGGAAAATTCACTTTCTACTTTGGGGTTGGTTGGTCTTAAGGAGGTCTGCATAGACAATGCCTGCCATTTTCTCTGGCAGAGGTCACTAGTGGCCTTTTGCAAACTCTGTCCCCATCTGGCTTCTGCCCAGGCTGATCTCCAGCTCCCGGAGCCCCTGCTGGTCCCTGTCTCTTCATTTTGAGAGGCACCCTCTAAGCCCTATGGTCTTCTCCTTAGCTGACCTGCAGGTCCCCCCAAGAAACTTCCCTGTCTTTCTGTCACAGCGTATGGGAGCCATGCGGAGCTAGAGATGTCTCTGCTCTCCTCCACCAAAGTATATCCTGTTGCTTCCCTTCTGCCCCCTTTGTCCCTGCGGCCCAGGACATTATGTAAGCCAGCCACCTTCCAGAATCTCAGAGAAGGAGGAGGGCACATGTTGCCTCAGTTCTTCTCTTTGTCCTCAGTCCCCAGCACGTCACTCAGGTCTCCACCATGACCAGGAACGGCAAGGGTGGGAGGAGGGAGGGCAGCAACATCTACCTTCTCTGATTTTATGTCCTTTTGCCTCTCGAACAGCAAGCAGTGCCTTGTCCCTCCTCTCCAATGTGGAGCCCTCACATCGAGTCTGGTGTATGGTTTCAGGCTGGTGAAAAACCGGTTTTGATAGCATTTCCTTTGGATCTGGCCTCATTTCACATGGAGGCAGTACAAGTCGAGAGTCTGGAGTGTTTGTTTTATTGGTCCGTGGTCGGGGGCGGGGGGAGTAGAGAACAGTACCTCCTTGGGCTGGTGATTCCAAATAGCCTGCCATAAATGAACCCCACGGAGCTGCTGGTATTCTCATCATTCCACAGCTCCACTTGATCTGATTCATTTACTTCCTTAAGGCAATGGTTCCTGTTTGGGGACTTCACAGACAAGAAAAAAAAATGGTTGCTTGATTGCCAACTGTTTCTTTTGTCGACTAGAGAACATTCTATTTCGAATTCCCACCCACTTCTGTCATTGCTTTTGTCCTTTCCCACTGCACGTGGATATAGTCGAAGAGCAAAACAAAACAATCCTTTAAAAGGGAGAACATTAAAAAATAAATAAAAATAAAAGGGAGTACATTTAGGCCTAGGTAAAATCAGCCAATTGCCTTTAGTTTACTCATTTAACTGCAGCCCCGGTGAAAATGTCTTCCTGCCCAGCAGGAGTCAGTCCAGAAGCCTCTGGAAATCACCACCACCAAGTCTGGCTCACCATGGGCTGTGATTATGTATGAAGTGCTTTCAAGAAGCAACATATAGGAAAAGTCAGGCCAAAGGAAACACGGCGCCTCAATACTCACACAAAAGGAGTGTTGAGTTGGCCCGAATTTCTGGAAAATTGCCTCCATGCACTACTTCACTGTATTGGGGTAAACATGGCCTCAGAGAGCTTTTGCAGGGGAAA
This sequence comes from Mirounga leonina, assembly GCF_011800145.1. Lineage (NCBI taxonomy): Eukaryota > Metazoa > Chordata > Mammalia > Carnivora > Phocidae > Mirounga > Mirounga leonina. The sequence continues at coordinate 10,752,429 of NW_023270615.1, forward strand.
TTATAAAATTCAGCAAAGCCTCGTGATCTCATTTTGGATCTCCTCAGGATTCCTCATCAAGATGCAATTAAGCAGAGAAAAATTCTGCCTTGGGGTGTGATTTGGGTGCCTCGCCGTGTTCTGACTTGACTTCCCGTGCAGTGTCTCTTTCCCTTTCCGTATCACTGCCTCTCTGTCTGACAGGCCCCTCGGAAGACCGCTGCACTGGGCTGTGCCCTCGGAGGCAAGCCCTGAATGGAAGGGGCAGGCCCGGGGCTCGCCAACTGTCGCCTTGGTGCTTTTCCTGGAAACCTTGTGGGAACGTCCTTTTCCTTCTCCTTATCTCTGCAGCCTCAGTTTTATGACCCGGTGGAGCCGGTGGACTTTGAAGGACTTCTGATGACACAGCTGAACAGCCTGGATGCGGAGCTCGCCCAGGAGCTGGGAGACTTCACCGAAGATGACTTGGACGTGGTGTTCACGCCAAAGGAATGTCGCACTTTGCAGCCTTCTTTACCGGAGGAAGGGTAAATCGTGTTCCTAAAGTGTAGATGCGTGTGATGTCGTGACTGTTATCGGTGAGCAGGAGAGATGCCTTAAGTCTGGACTTCTTTTGAAACTAAAGTTACTCAGATCCATTAAGGGGGGTGTACAGGATGACTGCATATTACTAGCGCCTGTGATCGTTTTTAAATTGGTTTGACCAGAGGCTTTGAAAAGGCATGTGGGGACTAAGCCAGTTAAGGGGATGCTCAAGGAGAGGAGGAGAGGTGCAGGGGGAGGCCTGGGAGCCTGGACCTTGGGCGACTCCCGTGAGCTCCCAGAGCCTCAGTTTCTCCATTTGTAAAAATGTCAAGTTTTTCAGTAATAATCAGTGAAATGATTCAGAAGCATTTGAATTGTTTCCACCTAAGAGACGGGATCAAGTCCCAGACAAGTTCAACCCACATTTATTGAGCATCTACTATGTGAGTAGGGCAAAGTTCCTTCCTTGGAAGAAAGTTTTGCCAAGTGGGGTGGCAGTGGGGAAAGCTCTGGAGAGTGAATATGTGAAGAGCTGGTTAGAGCTTGAGTTTCTACGGTGGGTTAGTCTATGTGTTTCTAGGTGCAGGCATTAGCTCTCTGTAGCGAACAATGGAATTATATCCCAATGAAACTCTTGGTACTTCCATGGTGGAAAAAGCAATACCTCTTTAGAAGTTTAAGATGAACTTTTATTTGCATTTATTTTCAAAACAGAATTAAGATACACGTCTCTCCTGGACATTTTCAACCTCGTCGTCACCTTCCCCAAAAGGAGTCCCCGGAAGGAGATCATGAAACACAGTCCCCGCCCCAGTACTGTGCAATATATTCTAGTTCTCATTTGGATTTTCTTCCATCATAGTTTAAGGATGTGGGGTGACAGTAATACGGTATTATCATGAGTCTTTGCTCTCCAGTTTCGATAGTTCTTATTCACATAGGAGAGCTCATCATGTACTCAGCTCAGACGTTTTAGAAATATTCACTCCCCAGAAAACAAACAGTGGAAAACATTTCTCCCATTGTCAGCCCATTTATTCAAGGGTAACTTTCATGTAGGTTAGGTCTATTTTTGTCACCATTGACAGAATCATTTCATATCATTTCCTTGTCTGAAATTTATGGTTGCTTATTTAATTATTTTCAAATGAGGTCAGAGTCTTGGAAAATCCTATTTAAGATACTTAAAATAAATTTAGAGATGGGATTTTTGAATTTTGGTTAAAGAGGCAGGTTTTTTTTCCTTAGCATCAGTAATTTAGTATAATATTGCCTTGCAATCAGAACTTCTAGCTCACGCTGTCTGTCTGATGACTTTAAAACAACCTCTGCTATTTCAGAGGTTGAAAAGTCTGCCATTATAATCAAAACCCAGGAAAGCATCATCGTCATCACCAGAGTAAACAACAGCTGAATCCCGTTGACCCAGAACTTCATGGTGAGCTCTGACAGTGTGCTGGTTAGAAGCCTGCACTCCACAGGTGAAAGGCCCGGATTTAAGTCCCTGCTCTTCGCCTGCTGGGTGATTTTGAGCCAGGTCCTTCTCATCTCACTCTTCTGCAAAATGAGAGTAATAGTGCATGCCCATGCCCTCGGGAGAATTAACTGAGTTTTTTCAAAAAGAGAGAAATAACCGAATTAACATGTGTACGGTGGTTACATCAGTACCTAGGACATGGTAAGTGGGTCGGAGGCATGAGCTATCCTCCATGGGTCCTACTATGTGCCAGACATGCTTCTAAGCGCTTCCACATTGACTTAGTTAATCCTCATCACAGCTCTCTGAAGGAGGCACTCCTCTATGAATAGTACTCTAAGATGAGGACCCTGAGGCATAGAAGGATGGCCCGAGGCCACATGGCTAATAAGGGATGGGGCTAGGGTTTGGGCAGTCAGTATTTAGTATGTAGTGTTTAGACCCATTCATCTCTAATACCAGAACACTTGGAAAAACAGCAAAAAGCTTTGCTACTCTGTGGAATTGGTTATTTCAAGACTCTGGCACCCTTGGAAAGTATCTCTCAGGGCACGCTCTTATGCAGGTATGACAAGAACTGCCCCAATTCAGAATCACCGACCAAAGCCAGTGTCAACTCCTCAAAGCACAAGACAGCTGTTCTTCGTCATGGCTTTCCGAGAGGGAAATGCGCGTGTCCTAACAAGGTTACACATGAGCAAAAAATATGCCCAAATTACCCCTGTGAGAACTTGGTATTTATACTTATTTTTCTGGTTATGTATGTGATTACAGCTAGTTCTACCTGTCTGGTGTTGGAATGCCTTTAAGGGATAGGTATAGTTTAACATGATTCTCTATAATAAAAAACCCCACAAAGCATCAAATGCCAATATGTTTGTCTCATCAAAGTAAAAATGCTGTCGCCTGAGGAATGCTCCAGACACTTGATGAATGGGGAGGAATGCCCCTGGCGTTCTCGCTTGATACGGAGTTGATTCATGCTGCTCTCCTTGGTTATGATAAGGGATTGTTTTGTTGTCTTTATCCAGTACTAACATGATTTTATTTCATTTTCCACCTCATTAGGGTTGAACTGGACCCTCATGTCAGGGACTGTGTTCAGACTTATATTCGGGAATGGCTAATCGTGAACCAAAAGTAAGCTCCTTTTTCTTTTCTCTTTACATATATACATATATTGTTAGCTTTTACAGTTGTTTTTTAATGAAAATTTTCAGGTGCAGTTCTAGGTTTACAGGAAAACTGAATAGAAAGTACTGGGAGTTCTGATATACCACCTCCCATCAGTTCCCCTTATTGTTAACATCTTGAGTCGGGGTTTTGTTAGTTGGTTTGGTTTGGTTTGGTTTGGGTTTTAGTTTGTTTGTTGCACACGTGCCCACATCACTGTTCCAAAGGAATTTTAGCAAGGAGGTGACTGTTTAAATACAAAATACAGAATTCATGAGTAATGAAAGCGGATTGACTGTCTTGTCCCCTATTCAAACACCTGCTAAGGCTCTGTACTACCTACTCTTATCAGATATCAACTCTGCTGGTTTGTCTTTCAAGGGCTTTAATAATCTGGCTCCACTGTATGTATTAAAACTTATTTCCCTTATCTCCCAGATCCACTTCCTTTCTGCTGGGCCTGGTGCCTCTTCCTCACTATTCCTCCGCATAACCAGCTCAGTCCTACCTCCACACCTTGGCCATTGCTGTTCCCCCTGCCTGTGCCCTCCGCTCTTTCCCCTGTCAGATCCTACCTATGGATTAAAGGCCAGGATAAATTTCTTTCTTTTTTTTTTTTCTTTATGCAGCCTTCTCTGACTGATTCATTCTTTCTTGGATGGACCTTACTTAAGATACGTGATGCATTTGTTAGCACTGATGAGCCCATAGTGATACATTATTATTAACTAAAGTCCATAGGTTACATTAGGGCTCCTCTTTTGTGTCCTAGGTCCTACAAGTTTGACGAATGTATAATGCCATGTATCTACCATCGCAGTATCCCCTGCCCTAAAAAATCTGTTCTCCCCACAATCATCTCTCCCTGACAACCACTTACCTTTCTACTGACTCCATAGTTTTGCCTTTTTCCTTCACATCTCTTTGTGGCTGGAGAGCTCATTTCTTTTTTTCACTGTGTGGATTTATCACAGTTTGGTTAGCCATTCACCTATGGAAGGAGAAAGTTACATTTTAAATATAAAGAATAGGGCCTTTTTGTTTTGTTTCCGTTCTGATGAATTCCGAGGAGGGAAAAATAAATGAATTGAAACTTGGCCTCAGGTTCAAAGGTAACATTTAAATTTGTAATCAAGAAATAGTTTACTTGCTAGGCTTCCCGTCAAAAGGGCCCTTCTCTCCTGGGTTAGTCAAATGTTCTACAACATTGTCTTGAGCTTTTTGTCTCTATGTCACTGACCTGGACAGTATTGTCCCATGAGAAACATGTAGACACATGAAAATCCTCAGCCTATGTGTATGTATGGGTTGGGGAGCAGGGTGGGGAGTGTCTGCAGACTGAGGACACATCCCATTAGAAAAAGCATCAGAGAACCTTTATCAAGACATAAATAGTTTGAAATTCTGCTCTCCTCACCTCTCCTGCACTCCGGTAAGAATTACTGTCCTATGGGATAAACAGTGAAAGACTGTGGAGGTTGGGTTTTATCCAGCTCCTGGAAGTGTGCCATTGAATTTGTGCTGATGTTTTTTGGAGTAATGTCAGTAAGCATACTATTTTCAATAGCTGAGCAAAAGAAAGCAACCGCTTAGAAATAGTAATTAAGAGAAAGTTAGATGCTAATCCATGTGCTCTAATTTCCAACATGAATGGAAAACGAAGTTTGTCAGGTAGTCAAGTAAGATTATGCTTTGCTGGTAGTAAATAAAAAATTTCAGAACAAGTTGTTCTCAAGCTTTTAAATGTTATAATTAGAGATACTTTCTGGATATTAAGGTTCTAAAAAAGTCTGAGAAGGAACAATAAATAGAAAGGTCTGTTTTACTACACTTGGTTTCTGTTTGCTTCTTGGGACACTTTTTTTTTTTTTAATTCCTCATAGCAATTCCCATTGGAATATTCTTTTTTCCCCCTCTATGATGCACAAATGTGAAAGAAAAAAGGACTCTTTTGGAATACTCATTTTAGAAATTTTAGAGATCATAGGGAAACAAAAGGAGAAAAAAAACCCACTTAATTTACTATAGACAGATAACTGCCATTAACATTTGATACATAGCCTTCACATCATATTTCTTTGTATATATATTTGTATAAAAACTAAATCAGATTATAATACTATTTTATAGCATGATGCTATTTGGGGTTTTTACAGTAACTGGTGATTATCTCTGTTTGCTATTACATACTCTCCTCAACAATTTTTAATGGTTGCATGATATATTTACATCAAAATTCACTTAACCAATTTTAATGTTTACACAATTCCCTGAATTTCAGTGTTATACCCCAATACAGTAACATCTTTGTGCACATCTATGATTTTTTTTTCCTTCAGAATAAATCCCTAAAAGAGGAATTTCTCTGTCTAGGGTTATGTACAAACTTAAGGATTTGGGAATAATATATCAGAAAATTATCAACAATATGTGCATGAATCCTCAAAAATATTGGATGTTATCTTTTAATACATTTCCAATTTTACTTGTAAAGAGATTTGCATTTTTGTATTATGAAATCGGGCAAAGCTTTGTCCATATATTAGTTGGCCCTCTTGTAATTTTTCCTTCATGTCCTGTTTATTCTTGAAATTTGTGCACCTCTATTAATATATTTGTCTGGGCCTGTTTATCTCTAGGACTACCTTTATTGTTAGGGATATTAACTATTTGTCCAGCATATATTACAAATTCCTATCCAGTATGTTCTTTGCCTTTCAAAATTGCTTATAATTTTTAACATTCAGAATTATTTATGTAATCAAATCTGTATTCATAATTTTCCTTGTGATTTCCATTTTTGCTGTCTTGCTTAAAATGTAATTCACAAACCTGATATTATTTACTGGGAATTTTAGATTAAAATGTTAATCCAGACCATTAGCCACTTGATTGCTTTTCTGTTCCCTTATGTGTCTCTATTTGTTTTTATCTCTTCTGTAGGAACAATGATTATCCATATATTTATTTTATTCAAATTTTTGTGTCTTTTTCTTCCCCCATAAAACAAAGTGATATCTGCTTTAACTTTATCTTTGGCAACATACTGGAGATGGGGATTGCCACTGGTCCTGTTCTCTGCACACTTGTATAATGGGCCAGTTTCTTTCCCAGAAATTCGGTAGGAGTATGCAACTCTGAAACTCATTGTCAGTTTCTGGAAGCTTTGACTGGTGTTTAAGAGAGGAAGCGCCTTTTTCTATCCCACTGTTTGATTCTTTGGTACTCTGAATCTGATACTCTGAACATGAAAATACATTCCTAGCACACACTCCTCCCAGAGATCATTCTGCCCCCATATGCACCTATAATACTTTATTTGTGGGGAAAATCCAATACACTGTTGCCAGACGCCCTTCATCTCCCAACCCTGCACACATTTTCAGCTCAGTTGTTTTCTATGAGTTGTTTCTTAAGCATTGCTGAATGATGGTAGAAAGAGAAAGGCAAGAGAGAAAGGAGTGCAGCCAGGTGGAGCCTGGCCCTGACTCCATACATAATCCTCTACCACGAAGAAGGAGCATTCAGATTTCTGGCTCATGTAGACCTTGACTGCTCAGGGCCTGGCAGGAAGGACAGTACCAAGTGTCTGTTTTCCTTTGAGTTCCCCTTTGGGGAGACAAAGCATGGGACATCATTCTGCCATCTCCATTTGATCCACAGAGATTCTGTCCAGATTCAGGTATTAAGTTGTGTGCTCATTTGGGTGAGTTTCCATTTTTTCTGCATCTTCATAAACAGTGTCCTGGGATGTTGGAGGAGGATGCTATAAGCTTTTTGGCCTGTTGTTACTTAGTGATTAATTAGCTCTCCTTTGAATTTGTTATTTTATGTGTCAAATGATGCATGCTCGTTTTGAAAGAAATCAAGTCATGTAGATATGTATTAAGTAGAAGGCGGTCTCTTGCCTCACTCCTCGCTCACTCCCTGCCCTTCTCTTCAACCCACTCTTAATGCATGAATATTGTTGCTATGAGGGCTTCCAGAGCTTTTCATGCCCTCACAAATATATAGACGGATATTTGTATTTTACATAAGTATTATGTAAGTACACATAGGTAAATATGTATATATGTTACATATATATACAAAATATCATTTTTTTTCAATAATATCTTTGACATTCCTTCCATGCCAGAGATCTCTCCCTCCCTGCCCGGTATTCCAGGGTCAAAGGAATGTATCATTAAGTTATCGAATCTTTCTCTATTGATGGACATTGAAATTGTATCCATTTTTCACAGTTATAAGTAATATCACAATAGACATCTAGGCACACTTGCCTGGACACATGTATGTGAGGATTTCTGAGGGTAGAAGTGGAGTCCGTGCACATGATGCATCCTCATAAGGACTGCCAGATTTTTTCCAGGAAAGCTCTACTGATTGACTCCATTACCAACTGGGCATGAAACTGCCCTGTCCTTCCATATCCTTGCCAATGCTGGATATGATTGATCAAAATAAAATATAAATTCCTGAACTTGTATTCTTGTTATTGTAACTGGAAGCTACTATACTCTCTGAATATTGTTTCTATCACTGAGTTTCCTTCCCTTATCTACCCTAGAATCCCAGTTACATATATACCTATCATACCACCTGACTTCCTACTTCTAGGTATTTACCCAAGTGAACCGAAAACTTCTGTTCACATAAACATCTATATGCAAATATTTATAGCACTTTTATTTGTGATTGCCAAACATTAGAAACAACCCAAATCATACGCAATGGGGTAATGGATAACCAGACTCTGGTACATCCATACAATGGAATGCTACTCAGCACTAAAATGGAACAAATTACTCATGCATCCGGCCATAGAGATGACTATCAGTTGCATTATGCAATGTGAAAGAAGCCAGACAAAAAAGATAATGCATGATTCTATTTGTATGATATTCTGGAAAAGGCAGAGCTGTAGGGACAGAAAACAGATCATTGGTTGCCGGGGTCTGGGGGTGGGGAAAGGAATTGACTGCAAAAGGTCATTAGAGGCTTTTGAGAGTGTTGGAACTGTTCTAAATCTTGATTGTGGTGGTGGTTACACAACTGTATGCATTTGTCACAACTCACTGAAATGTCATCTAAAAAGGATGAATTGTAATTGTGCCCTAAAATCAATAGATGGAAATCTAAGATAGTTGCTGACAGTAATTAATTACTCGTTAAATGTACACTCTGTTACTTTGCTATGGTTTATTATATTATTTCATAGAATGATGGTTTCTCAGGAGCAGGAGTAAATGGATTCAAGTCCTGGCTCCCCAACTTACTTGCTGTGTGACCTAAGACAAACTATTTCTTTTGTTCCTCAATTTCCTAATCAGAAAAACAGGAATTAGAATAGTGTCTACCACATAAGTGATATTATATGCAATAAATAAATTAACATATGTAAAGGACTAAGATTTCTTGGCCTATGGTAATAGATTAGCTACCGCTTATTATATTTATTAAAGAGTATTACAGAATATGGCTCAGTTGTCCCTGCCCAGTTGACAAATAATTTCAATTAGACCTGTTAGTAAGATATTATATAAAACAGGAAAAAAAAACAAGGGACAACTCAGTGTTATTGAAGGTTTCATTTAATGATCCAGGGTAGAGTTCCCCTCATAAGCACTATAATTTCTCTATTCTTGAAATTAAGATAAAATCTGGAAAATCAGAAGGCTTTAGGGTTTATCTAGTTCCAATTCAACCTACCCAAAATATTCCTTTCAAGTGAAATGAGATCTGAAGACTTCAGAAAAAGCATTTGTATTAGCATGTCAAAGGAATGAACCAAAAACTCTATCCCATATATTTTAATGCACTGTGGGGCGGTGTGTGTGGGGGGGGGAACTACCTTCCTCTGGAAGACCATACTTAATGAAGCCATTTCACCTTCTATGGACATGTCTCTGTCATCCATAACCATGCAGTCAAACACTGATTTAGTTAGCTCTTTTATTCCTCAATTATCTCCTTGCTGATATTACATTTCTCTGTAATATCTAAGGATAGTCTTTTATGTCCTTGCTATCTGTATAATGGCTTTGAATCCCACTTAGGGGGCAAGGGAGTAGAGTAATGACCACTTGTGTTCCCTCCCATGCTCATAATTCTATAGAGCAATTCCCACTCAAGTTCTATAATTGAGGCTTTTAAATCAGACAAAGAGTGCTGCCTAGGAAGGATAGAGGAAAGTTCTCAAATTTCTTTTTCACTTAATAAGAAAAATTAAACTACACAAAAAAACAAAATATGTGATATCCTTTTGGGGGAAATATGTTTCCGTACTTGAAATGTTTGTGGTACTTAGAATGGAAGATGCCCTGAATGGGTTCCATTCTATCTTTCATGCCTGTACCATAAAAATGTGGTGTCATAGCTCTAAAAATAATAGTGCTTCTCTTTTGGAAATGACCCTTGATCCAATGAAGAGAATGGTGCCATGGTTGCTTGTTCATCTCATCTCATTTCTAAATATTTGATCATTTTGTTTGGATTGATGTTTGCAGGCATCTTTTGGATCACACTAAATGCTTAAGCATTATTTCCTCTGCCATTTTCTCTAAATGGACTAAAGAGTGATTCACTTACGTCATGTTTGGTGTCTTGGTGGAAAGTTGAACTCTTAAGTAATTAAACTTGTTCACATGCTATTTATTTTTGGTGTATTATCCACAGCGACAGTGAAACATTTCATGAATGTTATGAGCAACATCATAAAAGCCCTTAGACTTTGCTTTTCATCCTGAGTGATTAAGGTAATTCTGAAGGAAGGTCGTGCTCAAGGAGAGCTGGGACATCAAGGAATGGGGTATCATCTGTTTTATTACTCCATATTTTACTCCCAGTGAACTGGTAAACAATTAAAATTCAAACACATCAGTGCATATAATTCAGTTACTCCCAAAACACCATAAAAATGTCTCCCTGATCAATAATTGCTTATTATGACATGCATTTGTCGTGCTGGCTGTCAAGGTGTTTAGCTATTTGCTTTCTAAAAGTACAGAAAGCAAGCAAGGCTCATCAGCCTGTGCAGTTACAAAGAGCAATCCAGCTGTGGAAATCACTGAGCCTCTCCTGAGCTGTTACACACACACTCCCATCCCCACGAATCCACACCCCTGGAAGCCCAAGGGCCAGGGCTTTCGTGAAGCCTTCCCTGACCTGGCCAGAAGAAATGGATCCCTTCTGTGAATTTTCAAAACATGCTGTTTGTATTTCTCTTAGAAGCTCTTGTCATACTCTACACTGCATTCTTTTTTTTTTTTTTAAGATTTTATTTATTTATTTGAAAGAGAGCACACACGAGCAAGAGAAAGTAAGAGCAGGGGGAGGGGCAGAGGGAGAAGCAGACTCCCCGCTGAGCAGGGAGCCTGACATGGGGCTCGATCCCAGGACCCTGAGATCATGACCTAAGCCGAAGGCAACACTTAACCGACTGAGCCACCCAGGCGCCCCTCTACATTGCATTCTGATTTCTTGTCTGAATGTTTCCCCTGCTAAATATGTGGTATTTCTCAATAGACTATGACTTCACTGAGGACAGGGACTCCTTTAAAGCTAGGATTCTTGTGTATTCCCTTTTACATCCTCCTTGGTGCCTTATTCTCAGGAGATACTTTATAAACCTGTGTTGAATGGGAGAATGAATGAGACTTCAACAAGCAAATATCCATATCGTGTTCCTTTAAGACAAGTGTTCTCAGATCTGTCAGACCCAACAGCGTCTTTCTGTGTAATGAATATTTTATAATGCCGCCTTTATCACCCATGAACTTTCTCATTTGTAGAAGTCAATAAAATGTCCCAACTGTTACATAAAGGAGAAATAAAAGAAGCAGAGTACATAAAATAGCAGGCATGTAAATATGCTAATGCTTGAACACAACTCCACCAGAGAACTTAGTAAAATAGCTGTTTGCAGCTGTGGGAACCATCAGTATGAATATCATGCCCCCCTCAAAAGCAGACTGCAACAGGTGTGTTGTATGGGTGACTCACATACCACAAGCAGCATTGCTGTTAGTAATCCATTTGGATTTGATGATTGTAAAATGCCCAATTCCTCATCAAATTTTCAGTTTATCTGTATCAATATTAAATCATAGTTTCCTATTTTATTCAGTAAGTTTGAATCCATCCAGTTCTGTGGTTTATTTTGATGCTCCGATTATCCTCACTTTGACCAGTGTCAATCCCTCCAACTGGCCCTTGTGTCTTTTTCACATGCCCCCAAAGAGCCATTGATCATATCCTTGCTTTTTGCCACAAGATATTCCAAGCTGATCTTACACTGTCCTTTCCTCACCCCTGGAATCAGTCATTTCTCCAAGAAGCTCTGACTCCTTTTAGGTGGAAAGTGGTACTTAGAAGCCAAGCTGGAGGTGTTGAGTGTGCTCATTTCTGTTAAGGTGTCACTCCTCCCATGTCTTCTCAGTGAACAGAGGTAGGGCGTGTGTGTGTGTGTTTGTGTGTGTGTGCATGCACACGTACTCATGGGCACTGAAAACCACAAGTTCATGTTGATACATGCAATTCCAGCATGACATCAGAGTATTCGTTCTAATTTTCTTCCTTTCCATATTTTTATCCCTTCTCAGATGGTGAAAAACCTGACTCTTACTGTCCTTAGTATGTTTGCTTACTTGATTAATCCTCTGATACGTAACCATTACCCACACTACCCCCAACCCCCACACAGTCGGCTTCCTCCTCATATTCTGGCTCTGATACTGACACCCTGCAACAGGCTTGCCCCTATTGGATGGGCACCATCCACCCTGGATGGCTGCCCTTTTTGACCTGCACTGATACTGAGTGCCAGGCCACCCCTCCATAGAGACACCCTTGGCAGACTGTTCCTTCAGGTGCATGCCCTCCTGGTCCTACCCAGAATGTCTACTCTGTTATCACCTGCCAGGCTCTTCCAGGCTTGGGGGCCCCCCCTCACACCATGTGGGTTCTGATTCTCCATGCCAGGCAGACCTTTTCTATGCATGTTCTCTTCACCCTGTTTGGCCTTCAACTTCCCATTCTGGGCTTCCTCACCTACTCCCCATCCTGCGGCATGGAGGATTACCTTGTTCTGATGTTTTTAGTGCCAAATTGTACAGGAGGGAGAGGAAGGAAAGGGAAGTGGAGGAAGGACAAGAAGAAGACGTACATGTATTGTTTTCCAGTCAGCACACAGGCTTTCAAAATGAGCAGTGTTATTCCTCATTTCACACCTGAGGAAACTGTGGCTCAGACAGGTTAAGTCACTTGCCTGTGGTCTCATAGCCAGTATGTAAGGGGGCAGCATCCGAACCCAGGCCCTGAACTCTAGAGCCAAATTCTGTCTACTCCACACTGCCTCTAAAGACTTTGGTCTTTAAAATCTGTTTGGTCTTAGGGTGCCTGGGTGGCTCAGTTGGTTGAGCATCTGACTCTTGATTTCGGCTCATGTCATAATCTCAGGGTCCTGGGATCGAGCCCCAAGTCAGGCTTCCGATTTGGCAGAAGTCTGCTTGTCTCCCTCTCCCTTTGTCCCTCCCCCAGCTTGCTCTCTCTCTTTCTCTCTAAAGTAAATAAACCTTTTTAAAAAAGAAATAAAATATGTTTGGTCTTTGGATTGCTCCCAAATATACAATAATTGTGTTTGGAGAAAAGGAATGCAGTTCTCTTGAGAAGCAATAGGTTTGTTCATTTTAAGAATAGTTTTTCTACCACTTGGCCCACTTCCGTATCTTTCTTTTGTCTGCAAAGAGGCTCAACAGGAGCATGGCTTTATTTGGCTCAGTTGCTCACGTCAGGTAGTGAGGCTGGGGTTTCTGGTGGCCAGGGGCACTCAACCAGCAGCCTTACTACCTACCAGGTGGTGGTTTCTGCCTTCTGTGGCTGGCACTTTTAAAATGAGTCATCTTTACATCCTTGCCAGTCTTATCCTCTCCCCCAGCCAGCTCTACCCCTGCTGCCACAAGAGAGCTTTGTGATAAAATGGGGAAGTAGATGCTAAATCTGGAATGAGGAAGGGGAGAGACGTTTGCTCTGGTTTCAAACACACAACCATGGAAGACATCAGTCTTAATGCTTTCCATCCCCCAAATGCTGAGGGCTGGTGCATATATGGAGTTAGAATATATATATATATACACATATATATGTACATATATATACATATATGTGAAATGAAATGTGAAATGAACTTGTAATACTATTCGGTGACTCATTTTTTTAATGCCCATTTGTCAGTGTCTTTGGGGTTCTTTGAAATGTGTCTTTGAAATAACTCCAGAAAACGTTCTAACACAATGGAAGACCAAAAAAGAAAGAAAGCGTCTATTTGCATAAAATAGCAAAAGAGCAATAGCCAAATAAATTTGACTTCTTCCAGATTTAAGCATCTTCGGAAGAAAATTGATTTGAATGTTTCCAGATACAGTGTATGAACTTTTTCTCATAAAACCTTAAAGCTGGGCAAATATCCTAGAATTCACCTCATGTTTATGCGTCACCAATGAAGAAACAGAGGCACTGAGGGAAGTGATTGAAGATGATGGGGGCAGGTGCCCGGCTGTAAGGCTGTAATTGTGTGTGTGTGCGCGCACTGTTCACTTGTCAGTAAACACTCAGAAATGGGTATACTTTGGGGCGCCTGGGTGGCTCAGTCGTTAAGCGTCTGCCTTCGGCTCAGGTCATGGTCCCAGGGTCCTGGGATCGAGCCCCGCATCAGGCTCCCTGCTCCGCGGGAAGCCTGCTTCTCCTCCCACTCCCCCTGCTTGTGTTCCCTCTCTCGCTGTATCTCTGTCAAATAAATAAAATCTTTAAAAAAAAAAAAAAAGAAATGGGTATACTTTATGAGACAAGAAATAAAGCTAAGGCAGATATGGTTCTTGTTGCCAAGGCACACAAGGTCTTAAGTTAGGCTGCTTCCTGAGTTTTATTTCTGTGGCCTGAGCAGGTGGCCTTGTGAGGAGACATGTGACATTGAACCTTTAGCAGCAATACCCTTTGGAGTGTACAAGTCCCAAGAAAGGCAAAGGGCAGATGCCAAAGTGTGAAATTTGTGTTTTAATTTGTTTGCATTCGATTTTAGAATTACTTAATTAATTAATTTTAGAGGGGGGAGGGGCAGAGGAATGGGGGAAGAGAATCAAGCAGGCTCCATGTCCACGCCCAGCGCGGAGCCTGATGTGGGGCTTGATCTCACAACCTCGAGATCGTGACCTGAGCCGAAATCAAGAGTTGGATGCTTAACCAACGGAGCCACCCAGGTGCCCCTAGAATTAATTTATATTAATTAATTCCTGTGGGAATTTTCCCCCTTAAAATTGGATTCTTCATGGGGCGCCTGGGTGGCTCAGTCGGTTGGGCGTCTGCCTTCGGCTCAGGTCATGATCCCAGGGTCCTGGGATCGAGCCCCGCATCGGGCTCCCTGCTCAGAGGATAGCCTGCTTCTCCCTCTCTCTCTGCCTGCTGCTCTGCCTACTTGTGCTCTCTCTGTCAAATAAATAAATAAAATCTTTAAAAAAAAAAATTGGATTCTTCAGGAAAAACAATCACAGATTCGGTATATTGTAATTAACGACAGTAATCTTGGGACACAACTCACTATTTACCGCTATTTCAAGTTGGGTCCTTTTTCCCCAGGACATTATATCACATATAGCTTTTTCTTTGAACCCTCAGAGAGAGTCCAAAAGCTATTTTATGCACTAGAAAAGCTACCCATCCGGCACACACATGCATGTTGCTGGGGAAGTTTATATTGATGAGAATCACTTTTAAAAAGCTAACAGGGGGGCGCCTGGGTGGCTCAGTCGTTAAGCGTCTGCCTTCGGCTCAGGTCATGATCCCAGGGTCCTGGGATCAAGCCCCGCATCGGGCTCCCAGCTCAACGGGAAGCCTGCTTCTCCCTCTCCCACTCCCCCTGCTTGTGTTCCCTCTCTCACTGTATCTCTCTCTGTCAAATAAATAAAATCTTTAAAAAAATAAAAAAAAATTAAAAAAATAATAAAATAAAAAGCTAACAGGTTAAAAAAAAAAGAAGCTAACAGATTTATGAAATCCTCTGTGAGGCTCTCTCTCTCAAAGATCTCTGTTCATAGAAAATAAATATTATAATAGCAAATAAATTTTGCTCACACATGTATCTGCTCTTCTTAAGACTGCCATTAGCACACTTAGAGCAACTGGAACCAACATAATTTTCTTAAATATTTTAAGTAGTTATTACTTCTGGGAAATTGTTTGAAGGGGTCCCCCCAAAATACTTCTTTGCTAATTGATGTTTATGAACAATACGATATTTTAAATTTCATTTATTTTGTTGGTGTTTTAGGAATTCCAAGCCCGAGGTTATTCTGCGTATTTCTCTTGAAATCTTTTCTAAATGTTCACTCTTATTTCCTTATTCAGAGTGTACCTTACTCATTTACTTATTTTTTTCAGTTCCCCAATTTGGCCTGCTGTTCACCCAGCCCCGGGAATACAGGTTTGGGGTCAGGGCAGTACAAGTAGCCAAGAGACGCTGAAGATGATGATTTATAGCAGACGTTGACTTGAATTAGTCACCAAGCCCATCTTGTCCCTCTTCGGGGGCTATTTCTTGTCTCCTTTTCCTCAAATTGCTTGTCTTGAGAGCACAATAAAATCTAAGGACAGAGCTTTTTTCTCCCTGTAGACAACACTGGGACAGCTCCTTTTTTTTTTTTTCCTTTAATTAACTTAATCAACTATAATTTATTGAATACCGAGTCTGTGCATAACCCAACACTTCACCCTCCCCAAGAGTTATAAACGTGGATCATTGCTGGTAGCTCTCCCACATCTCCTGCTTTATCTACCTGCCATTTGATCTGCCTAATAAATCCTCACTCATTTCATATCCTTTTACCCACTTGCTCGGGGGTTTTTCTAATAGTGTGAGAAATCAAACCAAAAAGGCGGGTGGTTGTGCGGTTGACTTTGCAGCCTGTTTTCCAAGAAGACTTTGAGTCATAAAAACGGGGAATAGGCCCGTTGGTTTCTTGGGGCGCCTGGGTGGCTCAGATGGTTAAGCGTCTGCCTTCAGCTCAGGTCATGATCCCACGGTCCTGGGATCGAGCCCCGTCCCTGCGCCTCGGGAGGCCTGCTTCTCCCCCTCCCTCTGCCACTCCCCTTGCTTGTGTTCCCTCTCTCGCTGTGTCTCTCTCTGTCAAATAAATAAAATCTTTAAAAAAAAAAAAAATGGGGAGTAGGCCCGTTGGTTTCTGCAGTTAGTACCTGACAGCCTCTATCTGTTGCCTTTTTCACGATGGTCTAATTTCTTTCTCCAGTGACAGGGCTGGCCATTATATTTTAAACCCTTTTCATAGCTACACAGTTTTGAAATCCAATTTTAGTGGCGTGCACGGAGCGGAGATTGAGACTGTTAGCAGAGATTTTTGGCCTGTCCATCACTTATTTCTATTTTTTCTTAACCATGTCCTGCCTTTCTAATTCATTGTGAAGATCACTGATGGGGACATTCAACGTTTTCCTCTATTTTTATCTTCAAATGATCTTTATTTGCAGCTCTGCCCATTGCTAGATTTATTCCAGCCTCTTAACACTAGGGTCATAGTTTTTAGCGTCAGCTTGGAGCCAAATGCCCTGCAGCTGAAATGACCACACCTCCGAAGTGGCATTTTCCCAGACCGGTCCTGCCTTTAATAATGAGCCAGCCAGGAGGCAAGTCTGTATCTGATTACAGCAGACTCTTGTATTAGGCCTGGTGCATAATGAGATGTGAGGAATTACAATCAGTCCTCTCTTTGCAAGATCTTTCAGCGCTATGTCTACTCTCAGCCATTACTTTTATTTTTAACCTAATGCGTTTGTACCTCTCTCTCTTTCTCTCTCTCCAAATTACGTATAACAACAAAAAAAGAAACCAAGGAAGTTCGGAGATTTGCGGCTTTAAAAAGACTGGATCCCGAAGAGATTTTCACAAGACGCTCCAGAAACAGACATTTGAGTCAGAGTCCTTGGAGGGCCATGAACCAAGCACACAGGTATTTTCTATCAACAAACATGGTTACCAGGTTACTGGGCTGTTCTGCCCAGGGCATGTTGTTGGCGTTTTAACTAGAGAAAGGGCTAGACTCAGAGAATGTCAGAGTAGGAGGAATGCTACCATCTGACTCAGTGGGGTTTTTTGTTTTTTTTTAAACCTGTTTGTACCTACAGAAATTGGTGTTCAAATGAGAACCCACAAGTTCAATAATGAAAATAGGTAGAATCGGAGGAGGGGCCCTCTCCCCATAACAGTTCCTGAGGAGACCCAGTGGTACCTCTAAGGCAGGCTGTGGAGTGAGTGAAAATCCACACTGAGGCCAGGCTGCCCAGATTCTCTTCGTGATTTTGCTACATACTAACTCTGTCGCCCCAGGCAGGATCATTAACCTCTCCAGGCTTCCTCCCCTGGAAAACAAGGGTGATAATAAAGCCATCTCATTTTATTATAACTTTTATTTCCTTGTTCTGTTAATTTTTTTTGAGTTCGTTTTAAAAATATATGTATATAAGTAAGTTATATCATCTGTACATGACATTTCAGGATGGGAAAGGAGAAATTAGGAAATATTTACATTAAAAAGGAGTGTTGGGTATGGAGACCAGCTGGTGTAAAGGGAGTAGAGCCTTAGGAGATCTGCTTGTCCGCCATCTTGGTGAACTGTTTTGTGATCTTGGGGAAGTCATGTTACCGCCTGAGTCCACTCAATGGGAAATGATGGGCTGCACTGGTCTGTTCCAATTTTAAATCTCAGCCCTCTGACTTTGACATTAGTTTAGGTTTGAGAATATTTAAACCTTTTGGGAAAAAATGGAAGCAGCTGAGCTAACTAGGCAAAGTAATGTTTTGAATCTGGTACAGTATGTTGAATGTATTTGAGTGATTGCTCTAGAAAAGGACAACCAGGGGCGCCTGGGTGGCTCAGTTGTTAAGCATCTGCCTTCGGCTCAGGTCATGATCCCAGGGTCCTGGGATCGAGCCCCACATTGGGCTCCCTGCTCCGCGGGAAGCCTGCTTCTCCCTCTCCCACTCCCCCTGCTTGTGTTCCGTCTCTCGCTGTATCTCTCTCTGTCAAATAAATAAAATCTTTAAAAAAAAGAAAAGAAAAGAAAAGAAAAGGACAACCATGGTTAACTGGAAAGTTTGAGAACTCAGAGTTTCTGTGGAGGAATAGTTGAGCATATATACTTTGTGCATCTGTTAAAATTATACAGCCATTGAAATCTTAGAAGAGACTGTGGAAAATGTGGGAAATACTAAAATGTGAAACCAAAATCAAGAATCAAACTCTTGAATTTGGTAGGAAAGATATGCCTACAGAAATATAGAAGGTAATATCTTTGGGTACTAGAACTCTTGTATCTTCTTAAAAAGTATTCTTTTCTCAATTTTGCACAGTTTCTATAACAAGTACTTATTAATTATTCAGGGAAAGCTTTTTTTTAAAGCATTTTTTGGACTTATTTATTTTATAGAGAGAGTGAGAGAGAGAGCATGTTCATGTGAGGAAGGGAGAGGGAGAAGAAGAGACTCTCAAGCAGACTCCCCACTGAATGCAGACCCTGACTCGGGGTTTGATCTCAAGACCCTGAGATCATGACTAGAGCTGAAACCAAGAATAGGATGCTTAACCGACTGAGCCACCCAGGCGCCCCAAGGGAAGTGAACTGTCTTAGTCAACTTGGGCTGAATAATTGAGTACAATAGACTGGGGTAGCTAAAACGCCAGACATTTATTTCTCACAGTTCAGAAGTGGGGAGGTCCAAGATCAAGGTGTCGGCTGATTTGGTCCTGGTTTGCAGACACCTTGTTGTATTACCACACAGTGGAGACTGAGAGAGAGAACAAACTTTCTCATGTCTCTTTTAAGGGCACTAATTCTATTCATGAAGTCCCCACCTTCATGACCTGATCACCTCCCAAAGGCCCTACCTCCTAATAGCCCATTGGGCATTAGGATTTCAACACAAGAATTTTTCAGGGACACAAACATTCACATTCATAACACTAGTAACATTGACAACAAATAGTAACTAACACAGGGGGTTGTTTGAGTATTAAATGAGTTAATATGTGTAAAGCATTTAGGTTGATGCCAGCTCACCCTTAGTGCCCATACATGCTAAGTAAAATAAACCAGTCACAAAAAACCAAAAATGGTATAATTCCACTTATGTGAGGTCCCTAGAGTAGTCAGGTTCCTGGAGACTGAGCATAAATTGGTGGTTGTCAGGAATTGTAGGGAGTGGGAGGAATGGAAATTATCTTGTAATGGGTACAGACTTGCAGTACTGATGGGTACCGATGAAGAGTTGTGGATGGTGGGTTGCACAACAGTGTGAATGTACTTCACACCACTGAGCTGTACTCTTAAGAAATGATGAAGATGGTAAATTTTACGTTCTGTATATTTTACCACAATTAAAAATTTTTTTTCTAGAAAGCTAAGGCTCTATTCCAACTTGGTCCATTTTATAGATGGAAAAAATAAAACAGAGGGGAAGAAATTTGTCCAAGTTTTATAGGGCATCTTCTGAACTTTATAGGGCATCTATAGAGTTTTCAGCTTTCAGGTGCTCCCATTATAAGCATCTCACCATGCTGAATGGTGAATGACTGGAGAGTTTTAATGTAATACCGATTTTTCCAACAACATGGTCTCTACTGCCCAGCTGACTCCTTAATCTGAGCTCTTCGGAGGAATCAGCCGTCAGTTCCCGTGCTGAATATAGTGGGCTCCCTGAAGCATGGGATATCTGTACTCTGTAGGAGATTTTTATGGGATTTTTCATTGGTAATTTTGACTAAATTCAGCTTTTATTTTACATCATGACCTACTAAATTTTTCCTTGTCTTGGTCAGACAGAAGCCACACCAGGTATCTCAACAAAAGAAATTTAACATAGAGATTGGTTAAACAATTTTGGAGGACCGAGAGAAACAAACAGGAAAATTCAAGTCCTACAGAAATTTTAAGAGTAGGAAACAGCATGCCATGCTGGGGCTGGGGCCCAGGGCAGTGGCTCTAAAACTGAAGCTTCATTGCGATCCCTGGAGGGCTTGTTTGAACTCACAGTGCTGGACCCCACCCCAGAGTTTCTGATTCATTAGGTCGGGGTGGTGCTTGATAATTTTCTTTTCTTCTTTTTTTTTTTAAAGGTTTCATTTATTTATTTGAGAGAGAGAATGAGAGAGAGCACATGAGAGGGGGGAGGGTCAGAGGGAGAAGCACACTCCCCGCCGAGCAGGGAGCCTGATGTGGGACTCGATCCAGGGACTCCAGGATCATGACCTGAGCCCAAGGCAGTCGCTCAACCAACTGAGCCACCTAGGCGCCCGATAATTTGCTTTTCTAATTAGCATTTCCCAAGAGATGCTGAGGCTACTGGTCCCAAGACCACACTCAGGAACCACGGGTCTGGTGGGAAGAGTTTGGAGTTATCAGAACCTAGAAGCTCCAAAGAGTGGCCTTAGAGCTGGGACTCAAATCTCTCAGGAGGGGGCTGGATCTGGCTGGAGGTGGTGTCTTGGGATCTCAGAGGAAAGATCCCACCAGGTCTGGGACTCTGGACTTGGACCTCTTAGGAGGGGGGACTGTCTGGCTGGTGCTGGTACCTCCAAGGAGGTAAGAGAGGATGGTTCTGGAAGTGCCCAAACTAGCTGGAGGCTAGAGCCGATGGCCACTACCAAGGTTTGAGGAACTGCAACGAAGAGGGAGGGGCTGATCCCTTCTCCCTCCTCCAGCCATCCAGTCTCCCTATAGTGCACCCTACTGGCAGGACCCAAAAGGAGTGGTGGCAAAGCCAAAATATGACTTGCTGAGTACCAGGCCCAGCATCAGAGAGCAGAGTATAAAATTTGGAGCTGAGAGACAATAGGTAAATGACCCTCACCCCCATGAAGCACACTCATTCAGCATACTAACAGTACTCAGTTAAGTCCTCAGCTAGGTTGTGGAGCCAAGTTACGCAAATGCATGTTTTTAAGTGTTAGACTAATAGTCACCATGCAGAGATGCTCAGACAGTGAGACAACGAGCAACATCTTCCATGTCACTCCCATTCTTGGCACCTTCTGAGTGGAATGTGGAGGCCAAGTTCCCGAATTTATGTAAGTTCAATACACATATGATGCAACTCCATGGTACACATATATTCCATTAAATTAGATTATATTATACATAATACTGTATACCTTCCTTTTTCATATTAACAATACACTGTGCTGTGATCATCTTTTTCTTCCAGTGAATACATGTTTCCTTGGGTTTTCTTTAAATGGCTGTATAACATTCCGTTAGATGAAAGTTCCCAAATCTTTTAATGCTACCTCTTTGGGGAGATATTTAGACAGTTTCTGTTATTTTGTTACTACAGTGTTCCAGAGCTGCTCTTGTTCTCACAATCCTTGCTCACTTGTCCAGTTATACCCTTAGGATGAATTCTGGAGATTATATATATAGAGAGAGACATCCTTTCAAAGAAACTTGGTACATTCAATTCATTTTCCCAACGCTCTCATAAATTCTAAGCCAAAAAAAGTATCAGTAATTAAAGTACTAATATTGATTATTGCTAGCACATTTGGTTAGGTAAAATTTATGATCTAGCAGAGTAGCACTTTTATAATGTAGATGGATATCACAGGAAGGATATATTATAGAGAATTTGTATAGTAGCATGTCCATTCAGTAGAACTTTAGGATAACATTTTACCATTATTATAATAGTTCATCTATATTCTTATGAGGTATCATTGATTGTGGGTATATAGTCTTTGCCAAGTCTTTGGTTGGATTTACCATTCCCCATTACTGAAATGTTCCTAATGGAATAAAGCATCTGCTTTGTGAAAGCTTTCAGACTCTTTTTTCAAACACACTGTGACTAAAAGTGGACACTACTTGAATAGCAAATGGCTTTTCTGCTTTTTGTTCTGGCGCTTTTTCCTATAACTGTTACCAAAGAAGAGTATTCACAGCCCCACATCTCTGTCTTCAGAAGCATAATATTTAGTTTGGGAATTTATATAAGGTTTAATTTGGAAGGCTCCTCTCAGGTCATCTTATTTTCCAGTTTCAAAAGCCAGCTTCTGAAATTGAGATTAGGACTCGATTCCTATATACTCCCGTCCAGACTCCTCTCTGTTAAACCTCTTCCAGTTCTGTTCTGCTTGAGCGTGAGACATGAGCGAGGTTCCCAAGAGACTTGGCTCCCAATCTCCAGAAAACAACATGCCCCAAACTAATAGGAACACAGTGCTCTTTTCAAGCCTTTCCTCAAGGACTGGGTTATCCACATCCGATGAGTAATTACCTGCTTCCAGGTGGGAAGGAGACATTTAATTTTAGGATATTCAGGCCAGGAAGCAAAGTTGTGGCTTTTGTCAAACCCCCAGTTTGCTCAGAAGCAACTTGAAGCCCGATTCTGTAATCCCACGTGGGTGCAGGGATGAGACATCGCGGATGCTTTTGTTCTCATTTTAGACCCACGATCTCTGTCACAAGATGGATCTCTTCTTGCAGGCTCGCCCCCGCCATTTAAACGTGCTGTGTGACGTGTCTGGGAAAGGGCCCCTCACTGCCTGTGGCTTCGACCTCCGCAGCCTGCAGCCTGATCAGCAGCTGGAGAACCTCCTGCAACAAGTGAGTGCCGAGGACTTCGAGAAGCAGAATGAAGAGGCCCGGAGGACCAATCGGCAGGCGGAGCTCTTTGCCCTGTACCCATCGGTGGACGAGGTGGGTGCAACCCTCTCCATGCTGGAGAATTTCAGGGAGGAAACAGAGTCTCCAGGAGAGTATTATCATTTGTCATGACCAAATAGCGCTGTCAGGTTGCTTAATTGTATGATTTCTGGCCCATTCTTTTCACTTATCCAACAGGATAGCAGAGTTGGTTATTGATCAGTCCTGCCAATGAGATTGTGGTAATAACCAGGATTTTCATTGCTCTCTACAAAACACTTTCACTGATTTTGTCTCATTTAATCCTCACAACATTTCAAGGGTCTGCATGCAGTGATCTCGCTCAGTGAGTCAAACCATTCAGTTATTTGGGGGTATGTTTTGCGGATAATCCATCAAGGTGTGCGTTACTTGAACTTTGATATCCTCAAGTGTTGAGATCTTTTTAAAAATAATCTCTATGAACAACCTGAAGAGAATTGCTTTGAAAACATTCCAGTCTAAAATGACCATGGCTATGCTCTTAGTGCATCAACTTCAGGATCCTGATTGTCCCACTTCTTTATATATTGGAGCTGACCGAGAACAGTTTGATCATTTAGGCTTTGCCTTGTGGTCACTCCCTGGGGTACTTTGGATGGATGGGATGAGAAATGACCATTATTCAAGCCTGTTTAGGCTCCTCATACTTAATGGGAGGCTCTCTGTCTTTCCTCTGTCTGTCAGAATGTCTTTGCTTCTGGTTCTTGCCCAAACTGGCTACAGCAATAAGCGCTGCTGTCCAAATTTTATTGAAAGTTCAGTTGCAAGATATACGATCTAGGGAGCATTTTTGCTTAAAAGATAAGCCATCCATCCATGCCTCTACATGTTTGAAATTTAACGTTCAGATCAAGCGGGAAGACCATCAGGGAGCAGGCTTCTTAAACCTCATGAATCCCACACCCCTGGGCATTGTATCTGCTGACTTGCCCTGGGATGAGCTTACCACTGGGCAGCAGAAAGCATAGTAAGGGAGGCAGCAGTCAAGAGATGTGATATCATGTCCACTGTGCAAATATTATTGAGGACACAGACCTATTCCTCACCCAGCATCTGCCTCAATGAGGATCCAGAGGGGAATTATCTGTCAAGCCTTCGGACAGAGAAGAAGTTGCATCCACTGGGGAAATAGGAACACTTAGGAGACTATGAGCATCTTGTAATCTGCTCTCCTAAAGTCTTTACTTAGGGTCAAATTTCTGTTTGCTGCTACTAAATCACTTCTTTCTTTTCTTTCTTTCTTTCTTTCTTTCTTTCTTTCTTTCTTTCTTTCTTTCTTTCTTTCTTTCTTTCTTTTCTTTCTTTCCTTTCTTTCTTTCTTTCCTTCTTTCTTTCTTTCTCTTTCTTTCTTTCTTTCTTTCTTTTCTTTCTTTCCTTTCTTTCTTTCTCTTTCTTTCTTTTCTTTCTTTTCTTTCTTTTCTTTCTTTCCTTCCTTCCTTCCTTCCTTCCTTCCTTCCTTCCTTCCTTCCTTC
>NW_023270615.1:10776807-10857711 GCF_011800145.1 Mirounga leonina
TTCCTTCCTTCCTTCCTTCCTTCCTTCCTTCCTTCCTTCCTTCCTTCCTTCCTTCCTTTCTTTCTTTCTTTCCTTCCCTCCTTCCTTCCTTCCTTCCTCCCTCCCTCCCTCCCTCCCTCCCTCCCTCCCTCCCTTCCTTCCTTCCTTTCTCCTTATATTCCAGCCCCCTTGATTTTCTCACCTATTTATTTCATTTGCAGTGGCCTCAAATCCTTTTCTGAATGAGGCAGGTTAAAAATAAATATGAATAATGTGGGCAGTGTCATCACCTCCATTCTTCAGATTGCAGAGTAAGAGTCAGGGAGGTTAAGGAACTTGTTCAAGATTCAGCAGGCAAATTAAAGTACAGAATGGGGATCCTAGCCTCTTAACCCCAAACTTTATGTTTGCCTGTTTATGTATCTACATAGGACTTCCTGGTATATTAGAGCACATAACTGAAATCCAAAGATGATATGAGCAACCACATTATATATCATAACTTTTCAGTTTCCATATAAAACTAAATTTTTTTTTTACCAGCTTTGTCAAGAAATATTAATCTGACAGATTTGACTTCCACTTACATTCCTTTTCCTCCCAGTTCCATGGTGGAGGCGCCCATAAGTAAGAAAGTGTCCCTAAGTGGATGGCAGGAGAGAGAAAACAATTAAAGGGTGAGGAGGACATGTCCGGTGAGACATCAACTCATTGAAGTCCCCCTCAGGGGATTAAGTGGGAGGGTGTCCAGTCTTGCATTGATTGCAAGAAGAATCACAGACTCTGGAAGGAACTTTGTTTTATGGTCTCCGAAACAATGCAGAAACTCGATTAGGACTGAAGGTTATAATCTAGCAAAGGTCCTAATAGGCCTGCTTTATTGAGTGGAGAGGAATGCTTCGTAATTATTGTACCAGTTATTTGCAAATTGGTATGTCTAAAATGCTGGAGGGCCCCTATACCAGCCTTTAACATTCTGAAGCTCATCCACACAGAAATTGCATTTGTCCTTGAAATTTGCACTTTCTCCAAAGATAGTCCTGTGGAAGAACAGTAAATTTCTGGCTACCTTGAGATGATCACTCCTGCTGATTTTTTGGGGGGAACACATTAATGAAACTATTTAATATTACCACGACTTTATTTCCTGGTGAGGAGAATGAGAAGAGAGGTGAACTATTATATCCAAATTATGACTAAGCCTACAGAAGAGGTAAAATAGAACATAACCACCAAGCCTCTATGTGGTGAGTACTTTCCCCGACTCACTCTCGGTTCTGTGAAAGGCATCCTATGTGTTGGTCCCTAAAAAGATGCCACTATCCTTTAGATCACAGAAGAGTTTGCATTCAGACTCCCTAGGCTGCAAGTGACAGAACCCAAGTAAAAATCAATTAAGAAAAAAAAAAAGTGGTGGGGGGGTGAGATTTATCTGTTCACATAATGCCGTCACAGGCAAGCAGATACAGAGTTGGCCTCAGGATCCCACTGGATCAACTGATAGAAGAACATCTTTCCTACTGTCTTTGTCTTTCTCTCTCACTATCTCTCTCCCTCCCTTTCTGCCTCTGTTGCTCTCTCAATATATATATACACTCAGGAAGATAAAACAGACATCCACTTAAAACTTCATATTTGTTCTCTAGGAACTAGTTCCAATTTCAGATAATTATAAAGGCTCAAGAAAAGCATATAGATTAGAAGGGACTTAGGAAATGCATCAATATGTAAACCTTGTTTGGATCATGATTTAACAAGCTAACTGCAAAAAAAATGCAGACAGTTGGGGAAATTTGGAACTGATTAAATATTTAGTGACGATAAGAAGTTGTCTTATTGTCTTATTAAAAAGACTTATTAAAAAGTTTAATCATCATGATATTACAGCTGTGCACTTTTAAAAGTCTATCTTTTAGAGATTTACAGATGAGGTTATAGGATGTCTGGGGCTTTGCTGTGCCAAGCAATCCACTATTGAGTGGGGAGAGGTAGTAAGTGGGAATATAGGTGAAACCAGGTTGCCCACGAGTTGAACGCATTGAAACCTACGTGATGGGTAAAGGTAGTTCATTACATTTTTCTCTCTACTTTTGTGTATGTTTACATTTTCCCAATGAAAAGCTTTTAACAAAGGATCCCCAAGGTTCGAATCCAGACCAGAGAGATAGTGTTAGAAACCCATGAATGTATGTTGACTTTCTTCTCCGATGGCGGGGGGCTTCTGTTTTTGATGTGTCTACTCTGATCACCCTGCAAGTGATTTGAGCTTGCTCTGAGGGAGCTGAGTTCTGTGTGGGCATCAAGCAGTGCCTCCTCTGAAAAAAGCTCAGCCCTTCCACCGGACAGGATGGCCAGCTGACCAACACAGGATTGGGCCTTGGACAATAGAGGTTAGAGTAGAGGTGGGTTTACCACTTTGTTTCACCAATCCAGTGCAGAGTTACTGGGAAGGTGGATTCTACTGTTATTTCTAAAAATGTTACCGTTGCTATGGGGTATTTGGGGGGAGGGGGGAAGCTCCCATCATTTACAGCCCAGGAAAATATAATTAGACCTGACTCTATTCTTTGGACCCTTGTGAGCTGCAGACCACCAGAGTTCAGATAGTCCACAAGAGCAAGAATTAAAGTTGTCAGGGCTTTGCACTGTTATTTTTGCATACATGAATATAATTAAGATCCTGTGATAGTTCAGATTTGAATGTTAAAAGTTACCTTAGGGACTTGATGTTTCTCTTTAAGTCTTGAGTCCCGGTGGGGTAAAATAGAGTCCCAGATGCGGTTAAAAAAAAAAAAAGTTGTATTTGTCATTACTAAGTCGTTACTAATGTGTCATTACTACGTTTCCTGTACTTAGAACTTCAGCAAGCTCTAGCTGGATATGTATGTATACATTCAACCTCAAACCTGTTTAAGAAAACGGTCAACTGAGAAAGACACTCTATTATAAGTATTGATGGTTTACATACAGCCTGCTGTGAGCTATTTTGACTCAGGCTTCGAGTCTGAAACTCACTATTTAATAGTAAAACCTTGGCAGGAGAAATGTTCTGAATGTGTACCCAATTGGAGCAGTCAAAAAAAAAAAAGAAAGAAAGAAAATGAAAAAAGAGAAGCCAACAATACCAACAATAGGTATAAGATTTTGCAATGCCATCTGGTGGATGTTACTCAGTCATATTCATGTTCCCATTTCCTTCCTTCCTCCCTCTGTCTCTTTGTCTTAAATGCCTCGCTTTCCGAAAGTAGAATTTGTTTGTGGTTAAGGTTGACTTTGAAGCTTGGGATTGAATAACAAACTCTCTTATAAAAGTCAAAGTGTTATCCCTCTATTAGAACGAAGGCAAATGCAGGTTGAGCTCTGGGTGGCAGCCCTCCCTTCCCTGGACTCATTCCAGCCAGAACCCCTCATGGAAATTCACTCATGATTTCTTTACCATGTGATTAATAATAGGAGGATGCCGTGGAAATACGTCCGGTACCAGAATGTCCTAAGGAACATCTGGGCAACAGAATACTGGTCAAGGTGCTGACCCTGAAGTAAGTCTCAGCAAACATACTAACCACTGCACAGAGATTTATCTTGCCTTTTACATATAAACTGCGTCTCTATGGACAGAGCTTGAATGGGGAGGGTCTTCCAGCGCCGTTGTAACAGTGTGTGGTTGTGATGTGGTGGGAGGAGCCGAGTTGGGAGTCAGCTAGACCCAGATTCTATTTCTCCCAAGCCTCGCACAGTCCCTCCTCTGTCACAGGGAAGGCACACCGTGAAGTTAGTCACGTAAGGTAACTGAGTCAAACAGCGTAGTTACAAAAGGAACAGGGAAAGCTATGCAGGGAAAAAAACTGAAAAGCAGTGAATGGTGTACTCGAGGCCACGCTGACTAATTCATGAGAGCTGATGGTGCCTTTCTCTTCCCATCTCTGCGTCCAGTGATGTCACATCCGTCCATAGCTTGAAATTGGCCATGGTGGGATATTTACAACATAGAAATCAGAAAATGCTACATATTAGAGCTTTTGTGGGTTTTTTCCCCCCCAGAAACTGTTAACTATTGAAACACAACCTTAAATATGACTAAAACCCAGTCTCAGTGCCAGGGGACCACAGAGGACCAGAGAGCAGTGTGACTTTAGCAAACTATTTTAAGGGGGTACCCACTGCTGGCGAGGGCCAGTTCTTGCCATCCAAGGACACAAGCCCGTTTTGGCCAACTGTCTGTTTTGTTTTTGTTTTTGCTTTTTCAAGAGAAGCTGGAAATTCAGAGTTTTCTGCATGATTTCATTTTTTTTTTTTTAAGATTTTATTTATTTATTTGAGAGAGAGAGTGAGAGAGACAGAGAGCATGAGAGGGAGGAGGGTCAGAGGGAGAAGCAGACCCCCCGCTGAGCAGGGAGCCCAATGTGGGACTCGATCCCGGGACTCCAGGATCATGACCTGAGCCGAAGGCAGTCGCTTAACCTAGGCGCCCCGATTTCCTGACTTCTTAAATACCTTCTCATTTCCTTTCCATTCTACAACTGAATGCCAGCTGGATTCATCTGGTGGGCCAGCTGTTTGCCACATCTACTTTACAGCAATTATCTCCAATTTTTTTTTTTGACTGTTTACTTGTAGAGTAGGAAAAAGTCCTATGTCCTCTGTATACATGTATTAATTTTATACATGCAGATCAAAATATTATCTACATTATCAAATATACAGAAATGAGAAATTGAAATGTATGAACTAAATAAATCGGAATAAATTACCATAGCTTCTTCCAGCACACGAACAGATTGTATTGCATATCCAGTCGGGAATGTTTGCATGCCTCTCTTGCAGACTGCTACTTTCGAGAATTCTTCCAACTTCAAATCACAGACTCTTGAAAATATTCAGTTGTAAATGCCCTGTCTAGGCAACAGTACATAAGCATAATATTTTTTTTTTAAAGATTTTATTTATTTATTTGAGAGAGAGAATGAGATAGAGAGCATGATGGGGGGAGGGTCAGAGAGAGAGGCAGACTCCCTGCTGAGCAGGGAGCCCGACGTGGGACTCGATCCCGGGACTCCAGGATCATGACCTGAGCTGAAGGCAGTCGCTTAACCAACTGAGCCACCCGGGCGCCCCAAGCATAATATTTTTTAATACCCCCATTAGGAGGGTCATCCATCTCTTGAAGTCAATTCATGGACCCCTCAAGCAGCACCTAGTTTGCAATCAGGGCATCTGGACTCTGAATTCAAGGCTGTATCTCAACCCTGGGATCTTCTCTGGGAGTTTGAGTTCTTACCGATAAATGACTGACATTGTTACACCAGACGGTCTCAAAGTTCCTACTTGCCCTAAACTTCTGTGATTCTAATACATAGCTTCCCCAGACCTCTCCTGAGAACACAAGGAGGCAGAGCTGCTCACCCAGTTGTGGGGGCTCTCTTGATGTGGTAGCCCCTCCCCCTAGCCAGCTCTACCAACAGGGGGAGGGGAGTGAGGGCCTTTTGTGCAGGGAGATGAGCAGCTCATAAACCAGCTCTGTGTCAAGTCTGGGCTACAGAAGGCAGCCTCTAACCCTTGCAAGCCAACCTGGAAGTGGGAGCCTGCTGGCCCTTGAGCAGGGGGACTGAGTGGAAGTGGCCGCTAGTCTCCTCTGCGTTGCTCAGGAAATCACCCTATTGTCTGAGGCACTCAATCACCCCCACAGGATGCACATCAGGCCCCTCGTAGGTGCAATAACTATGCTATTCAGGATTGGAGGAATTCTCCCTTATGATGTCACTTTGCCACCAAGTCTTCTACATCTTTCCAATAAATAAACAACAGCAGTTCTCACAGGTGGGAAAACATGGCCAGAGAGACATGTATTGGGACACCTGGGTGGCTCAGTTGGTTAAACGTCTGCCTTCAGCTCAGGTCATGATCCCAGGGTCCTGGGATCGAGTCCCGCATCGGGCTCCTTGTTCCGCGGGGAGCCTGCTTCTCCCTCTGCCTCTGCCTCTCTCTCTCTATCTCTCATGAATCAATAAATAAAATCTTTAAAAAAAAAAAAAAAGAGAGACATGTATTATTTAAAAAAACAAGTAGAGCCATTTGGATTTCTCTTAACGAAAATTGTCAGTTTTCTGGCGATGTTTTTCCCCGTTGCCAAAGCAGGAATCAGGTAAAATTGAGGTGTTTGCCCAGTGCACTTGGCCCACTCAGGTGTCTTAAATAGTATCCATCTCAACATTCACCTGCAAGAGGAGCAATGGACCAAAGAGATTGTCCCAGCTATAACTCCTCTAAATAAACCAGATTTTTAAAAAAAAGCAAGTTCTTGTAGGTAAACCTACAATGTCAAAAATATGAATAGTAAAAATGTAATGGTAATGTTAAAGACCCCATTTCCCCATTGACACGGACATGCAGAATTTTTATTTCTACCACTATCGATTTTATCAGCTCGGGAATTTTTCAGAATCTGTTGCGATCTCTAACTGTCACTGTTTTGCTTTTGAGAGACATGTAAAACCTCAAGCATGTAGAAAGAATCAGGCTGGTGTCGATTCTGCAAATGTTTGTAGCACCTAGGAAAAAGAGAGGATGGCAACAAAGTATTTTTCTCTTTTGCATTTAATGTGGGGAAATCTTTTAATGTAAGATTTAACCCTATCTTATGTAAAGTAACCTTAGCTCAGAGGAGTCTCCTTGCTGGTGAAACTGGTGTGCATCATCACGTTTACTCAGAGAGATTGATTGATTGATTTAAAATTTATTTATTTGAGAGAGAGAACGAGCAGGGGGCGGGGCAGAGGGAGAGAGAGAGAGAGAGAAGCAGACTTCGCGCTGAGCAGGAAGCCCGACTCAGGGCTCTATCCCAGGATCCGGAAATCATGACCTGAGCCCAAGGCAAAAGCTGCCCAGGGAGCTTGTTTTAAATGCAGATTTTGGGAGACCTTGCACCATCATTTCCTCCAAGAGATTCTGGTTCACCAGATCTCAGGGGGGACAAAGAAACCTACATTTTGATAAACTCCTCATTTGCCTCACAATGCTAGTTTCTGGGGTCTGCCCTTGGAGATACACCTGTAGGAAAAAAACCTCAGGTTCTGTGATCAGAAAAGGCTGGGCTCTTTTTAGGGCCCCCTGGGTGGTGCAGTTGACTGAGCATCGACTATTGGTTTTGGCTCAGGTCATGATCTCAGAGTTGTGAGATCGAACCCTGTATTGGGCTCTAGCTCAGCGTGGAGTCTGCTTGAGTTTCTCTCTCCCTCTCCCTCTCTCACTCGTTTTCTTTCTCTCTCAAATAAATAAATCTTTACAAAAAAAGATCCTCTTTTTAGGCAAAGTTACCCAGCGATAAGGCCATTCTCTGACACATGGCTTGAAACAAAAATTGGCCTAATTTATGTGACTTCTGAGGTAATGGTGGTCCAGGGCCTGGTTACTGGTACACTCAGCTAGCAGGATCCCAAATCATGGGTTGTTAGCCTGAGAAACTTGGAACGTGCACATCTGTGCTTCATGTGTATCCTATAACATGTGGAAGGAAGCCTTGGGTATGCAGTCTCATCAAAGCCACCATTTTAAGGGGAATGGGCAATTAGGGCTGATATGTTTCTAGTTCTCACTGGGTCCCCACAGCTCAGTGTTTATTGGCAGCGCTCCGCTCCTTCCCCAGCAACTCAGCAGCTCCCTTGGTAGTGGAATAGGAAAGGTCAGACATTCTCCCACATAAATGGCCCCACTATAAATCTAAGCAAAAGCAACGGAACTTCTATTATTATTATTTTTACTCTCTGAAATGCCTTGTCCCTTAGAATTGAATAATAGAGATTCCTACCCTAGTAGTAAAGGGTAAACTGTGAACAAAACCTTTACCTAAGACAGAGGCTTTACCATTAGAAAACACAGCATCTACAGTGGTAAGTAGGGCCATGTTGGATCACACCATGGGCACCATTCTGCCGTCTCTCCCTTGAGTTGCCACCAACAAGTGCTTTTTAGGAGAATGTGCCATCCACCACGATCTCCACTGACTAGGAATTTTCCACGAACCTCCCATCTTTCTCCACTAATATCCCATTATGATTCTCATCTGTGTGGAGTTATCCAAATATTTTGGGGAACGATGTACATTTTTAACCGGTTTATAGAGCTCAGCACTTTCAGGAAATTCAAAATTATCTAAGTTAAAACCCTATTTTTTCTTACTCTCTCTGAAAGGTTTGAGATTGAAATTGAGCCTCTGTTTGCCAGCATTGCCCTCTACGATGTTAAAGAAAGGAAAAAGGTAAGGAGGCGAAGAACACCCCATCCATGGGGGCACACATTGCTCATGATTTTGGGGGTTCGTGGTTTTCAAATCCACTTCTCTGCAGCAAAAACACATCAGATTTGAAAGCAAATGACCTTTGACACAGCTGGTTCTATTGCCTTTGCAGTGTTTGCAGGAATGATCTGGCAATGTTAGTCATTTATGTTCTTTGAAGAATCTTAAAGGGAGAGCCTGTTTGGGATCGAGAGAGAAAAGAAATAGCAACATATGGGGTGACACATCAAACAAGGCAATTTAAATACATTTTTAACAAGCTCGGATATATATGTAATGTTACCTCCGTTGGGGAGGTTTTGCAGTGTGAGAGAGTCTCATCGTGGATGGAAGGCATCTTGTGCAGGAAGAGTATTAATTTGCCATCAGGCGAAGAGCTCACCAACTGTGATGCGCTTTTAATGAAAAAGATTTTGAGTACCTAACCCTCCTCTCCAGGAGTGTTTTAATGTTTCGTCACTTTGTGACCCTCAGAGGAGGACAAAAACAGCACAGCCACAAAGGATACTCTTGCCCCTTTGACCCGTAATCACTCCGTATTTAACGAAGTGTGTATCTCTTGGATAAATATTCACAACCCCTGAGACTTACGTCAGCTAGGGTAGATTTACTGCTAAAACTGCTAACTCCTAAATTCCAAAGTGTAAGGCAGTAATTCAGGAAATACGGATGGGTTAATAAAAATGTAAATGTTTCGAGGAACGTCTCTCAAACAGCTCCAAAATATCTAGAAATTGTGACAAAATGCATATCAGATTTTTCCACCACCACTAGTCATAAACCATGTCTATGATGACCCTTATTTCTTTGGCAACATTTTTTGTGGGTTTTTGACTCTTTAAACATGGGTAGACCAGGAGAACAGCAGGTGTGACTTCTTTTTTGCCTTGTTCCTTGTTTACAGATCTCAGAAAATTTTCACTGTGACCTGAACTCTGACCAGTTCAAAGGCTTTCTGCGTGCTCACACGCCCTCCGTGGCTCCATCAAGTCAGGCAAGATCCGCAGTCTTCTCGGTCACCTACCCATCCTCGGACATCTACCTAGTAGTCAAGGTAATTAAACACAATTTGGTTTGCACATTCTGCATTCGGATGCGCTCCTTGTTGCATTATTCCCAGAGCATGTTTGGGGTGAAAGAGGGGTCAGAATGTATCCACATTTTCTCTCTGAGGTTTGCTTTGTTTCCTTTTCACCTGGCCCCTTTTCCTTTCCAAACAAATCCTGCGTGGGACAGTAGCACAACTCTGGGTTTGGGAGTCATACAGTCTTGGTTTTGAATCCTGGCTTTGAAACTTCGTAGCTATAGGACTTTGGGTGATTACCTAAACTTTCGGAGACTTAGTTTCCTTACATGTAAAGTGGGGATTATAATACTGCCCTCAGTGGGCAGTTGTGATTGCAGAAGAAAGCCTGGCCCATTACTTTATTCCTGACCAAGCTTTATTCCTGACCAAGCTGTTCTTCCTACCCTTAGCTGTCCAGCTCTGAGAGCTGCTGTGGAGGAAATCTTGGCTAGAGTTCCCTGATACTGTTCGTGTTCTTCTAGACGCCTGTAGAGCAATGTTCCCAAGTCCAGGCTCTGACAATTTAAGGTGTGGGCTGTGGTTTCCAAATTTCACTCTCCCTTTATATCACCATGTCACAGACTATGACTATGGGTGGTGCAACTCAAAATCTGTGGGACAGTTCCAAGGAGAAGGACTTTGCATTCTCAGCTGTACTCTTTGCTGATAGAAGAAACCCAGAGGCTTTCTCTGCACACCAGAATGACTGGTTAGAGGTTAACAGCAAACGTTGAGTATTTCACTTAACTTAAGCCAAATATTTAGTCTTATTGACTGTTTACCCCAAAATTGTAAAAAAAAAAAAAAAAAAAATTCAGGTGTTTTGATTTCATGTCTACGCAGAGTTCCAGGTTTGGAACATTTTCTAGTAAGCGCAGTGTTTTACTTCCAGAATCCCATTGATTCCCCCATGATCCCGAGAGAGCAGCTTATAGATTCCCAAGAATTTAAATGACTTAGAGGTCAGTTGACAAGTGGCAGATGTCTTTGCCTTCTAGCTGCCTTTCCACCATTTTGCAAAGATTCTGAAAAGTTACTGTTACTCAAGGAGAATCTATGTAACGTTGTAGGAGGGATTAAAGTTAAAATTGTGTTGCTAAAAAGACACATCTGTTGTTGTCACACTGAACATGTATCTTTTTCACTGCAGTATCCCTTAGACATATAGGAAGGCTAGAGTCAAGCCCACCCTACAGCTAGTTAGATTCAAAGTTCCCTCAGTCTGGGAACCCAAAGATGCCAACACTAGTCCCATCCAGCCAAGTTTTACTTAAGCTCTACTTCTTAGGGGATGACTTTGTTTTAGTTAATCCACCATACTCTGCTAAGTATCAGCGGTTACCTACAGGTTACTGTTACTCACTAAATATATTACAAAATTCTCAAATGTACAGATGCATTCATTTGGCAATAACAAGTCTTCTATCAGTTGTCTGTATAGAGTGAAGACATTTAAAGCTCAATAAGACAGTCCCTGGTTTGCTTCTGACTTCTTTTCCTTTACTGTAATGGTGTCATTGTTGCTTCTCTCTACAGATACAGTAAATGGTGTGTCACATTTAGCACAGCCAGGCAGATGCCATTCAGTAAAGAGGAGTTCTTTCTTATTCTTCTTCCCAGGCTGAACACCGGGATCTTAACTGTATTTTAGGCAGAGTTTCCTAGTTTAGTATTGTATATACTATTGCTTTAAGGGATTATCCAGGCTTAAAGGTTTTGTTCCTCAGTTGAGGGATGGAGAATAAGGATGAAATTTAAAACTTCAAAAATAAACATGTGGAGGCACTGAACCAGCCCCTCCTGAATAGGACAGAGGGCAGCCTTTTATCTGACAAAAATCCCCTGGTAATCCCCACACATCCCTTTCCTCTGCCCGCCACGCTTCTGAGGACCCCTGGGTTTCTTTCACACATAAACACGAGGGGACATACAGTGAGCCCTCACAGCAGCCCGCAGCCCTTCTCGTGAAGTACCTGGAGTTACTCTTGCCCAACTGGGGAAGGGAGTAGTCTCTGCTGGTCTGGTCAGATCGGGAGTCTTCCACTTTCAGACTCTGGAGACCCCTGTCCTATGGGTTCCATGCTGCACGTTGCTGCTTCAGGATCTCCGTTAAAAGGTCCTTTATCTCTGCTCAAAGTTCATTTTAAAGACCACATCTTTATCCGTTGACTACATGGAAAAACTAACTTCTTCCAATTTGCTCTACGAGCTCCTGACTATGAGCTTCACTAGAATAGGAATCAGGTCTGTCTTGTTCACCCCCTTACCTGCCCAGCAGCTACCACCTAGAAAAAAAATAAAAATAAACACTCTGTCCCTATCTGGTAGTGCCTGTGGACCACGTGCACCTAATGGAATATGTTAAACCCAGATTTCATGTTGCAGGAATGCCGCATCTGGTGTCTAATCTCAACAAAGGCTAATGGGACTACCTCCACTTGTTTTTCTCTTCAGCATTTTCTTGGAGCAGAGGGTTGGGGAATTTCAAATCTCTATTTTTTTTCCCCCATCAACAGGGTGACCACATTTCTGGCCAGCCAGATCCTTTACCCGAAGCAAACTGGAAGAAGATACTCGACAGGAGTAGCATTAAATCATATTTCCAGCCAGTTAGTTAGCCAAGTGAAAAGCTGCCCCATTCCACACCTTTCGGTTTCTCTCCATGTCTGTTAAATCCAGAGAAGCGGCCCTAATAGGAAATACAAGGGAGACAATTACAGATAATTTATTCTGTTCATTTATTCATTTTGTGGAAGGTTTTAGTCCCCAACCTGACTTTTACGGAGGCCATATTTCTTTTTTACATTGTAAGCAATAATAAAGAAAATGAGCTTTTCACTTCTTACATATGTCTCATGGGTTCTGTTTTATAAAATAACTTTTATTGCATTTTTTTATTGTAGGCGTAATGCATGTTTATGGTTTAAAAATAGAAAATACACATAGCAATAGGAAGAAGATAAAAATAGCACATAATCTCACTATACAAAGATAACTACTATTAACAGTTTGTGTATCTACTATCATCCTTTGAATCTGCCTTTGTGATTTCTTTTTTACAAAACTGTGGTGCTCTTCATGCTAATTTTTTTCACACTAATTTTTTTAATCAGAAAATATACAGCATGAGCATCTTCCCTTGTCCTCAAATACTGTGACAAAACCTCATTTTGATGGTTGCATTGATGCCATTATGTGGATATAATTCATGAGTTTTGTTTTAATATTATTTTTGTTGGTAGATTGAAAAAGTCCTTCAGCAGGGAGAGATTGGAGACTGTGCAGAACCATACATGGTTATCAAAGAAGGTGATGGTGGAAAGGTATGATACTTTGGCTATTACTAAATGGTGACATCTTAGAATAAACAGATAGTTTTCAGAAGTTCCACAAAGTAGTTAAGTAAAGAATAGGTCCATAATATGTCCCCATATGAGACATTGATACATTGTGTCTTAAAAAAGAAGAAAGGAGAGCTGGTCATTGATGATAACTTTTTAAAGAAATAAATTCTTGAATTCAACAAACGACGTATGCCCCAGTGTCTAAAAAAAAC
Organism: Mirounga leonina; assembly: GCF_011800145.1. NCBI lineage: Eukaryota > Metazoa > Chordata > Mammalia > Carnivora > Phocidae > Mirounga > Mirounga leonina. The sequence goes on from NW_023270615.1 coordinate 10,789,702, forward strand.
TTGGCTAGGACAAAAGCCACATCCTGTTGTCTTGGTTCCAAGGCCCTGACCCAGGTTGGGAAGGCCACAGAGACCTCACGAAACTCTGCTGGGCTTTCTCAACAGTACCAGCCAATTTCTAAATGTCTTTTCTGGTGTGGATATTTGGAAATAGGCTGAGACTTCTGTACATCATAAATTCACTGACACAGCATAGGTGCTGAGGCTGTGAAAGGGACATCTTTTCTCAGCCCCCATTTGCAAAGGTTTCCAATGTGACTCTTAAAACATGGCCTTTCTGGACGAAGACTTGGCTATCAGCATCCTCCTCCAGACTCATACATTTCAAATAAGATTTCTTGAACTCAAGACACTTATTTTTTAAAAACCTACCTTTTCTTCTGAACTTAGAAAGAACACCCTGGAAGTGCTGTCAGCCTAATAAGAAGTGGTTAACAACCTTTAGAGATTTTTCTAGAGTTTCCCAAGGCAACTTTTGAAAAACAGGCTCTCTTGAAAGCGCGATCGGTAATATATAAAATGTTTCATTCTAAAATTTTGTCATGCAAATCCAAGGCTTGTAGCTAGCCCCTAAAAGCACTTGTTGATTAACTGGTATAACAAGTCTTGGACTTTTTTTTTTTTTTTTAGCTGAAGGTATATTTAATAATTGAATGTTGACTTTCTTTAAACTCTTCCATTTCTGATCTGTATTCTTGTCAGCTAGAATTCTAGCCTGAGTTGTATCATTTTCCTGCCCATTCACTCTTTTTAATTAGTAGGGTAGGGATTTTGGAGATGGCTGTCATATCCGTGGCAGAGACCGTTAACTTGGTGCTGACACCATATGGTTTGTTTCTGCTTGTGTCTTTCCACTTTCCTCTAGAGTAAAGAAAAGATTGAAAAACTAAAACTTCAAGCTGAATCCTTCTGCCAGCGTTTGGGAAAATACCGGATGCCTTTTGCCTGGGCCCCCATAAGCTTAACAAGTTTCTTCAATGTCTCCACCCTGGACAGGGAGGTAACCGATGTGGAGTCCATGGTTGGTAAGATTTTCAACTGCAGTGGGAAGGGGAGGGGTCCCCAGTGAACTAACTCTGAGGTCAGCTGCTTATTAATGGGGGCCCAGGGTGCAGTAATGAGTGGAGAGTGGGAACGAAGAAGAAGATAAATAGGACGAAACACTATTATGACTGACTTACAAATGCTTGATTTGGATGGTGATCCCCAAAACAATTATCATGAACATTTATGGAACTTAAATATATTCTTACAGGGCGCCTGGGTGGCTCAGTTGGTTAAGCGACTGCCTTCGGCTCAGGTCATGATCCTGGAGTCCCCGGGATCGAGTCCCACATCGGGCTCCCTGCTCAGCAGGGAGTCTGCTTCTCCCTCTGACCCTCCCCCCCTCTCATGCTCTCTGTCTCTCATTCTCTCTCTCAAATAAATAAATAAAAAAAAAATCTTTAAAAATATATTCTTACAGTAAGACTTTTGGTTGGAATTTTCTGGACACTTCAACACTTTAAAAAGTTAATTTTCAGTAGCTGCCTCCTTTTCAAAGTAAAAGTTTTGAAATAACAAAGTACAATAACTATCTATAGTGGGTTAAACAATGCCACCATGATTGGCTCTTAAACATAAGAAAAGCTACTCTCAGGAAGCCTTCAAAAAGCAAAACTCTGGCTTCTCAGCAAAATTTCCAGTCCCTTCAAAAAAAATTTTTTTTTTTTGCCAAGTGCAATGAAAAAGTAGATGCCAAAAGAGTATTTAGTTTCTGTTCCAATTTATTGAGCATATTTCTCCTTTTCATCACCTCACCCTGGATCTGAGTCATTAATTTCCTGAACAGTGTGGGTATGGAAGTGTTCAGGAGGGTTCAGAGTTCTCGAGTCGACCCACCCCACCCATGGTAGAAAGTCTGTTGTCCTGAGTGTCTTTGTATCCAGCAAATATGTGAGACTGTTCACATTTCTCCGCATTCCCACGCCCTGCCTTTTCCCAAATGCTGCCTTTAACGGGGGGACTGGAGGGAGAGGTATTTGTCATTGCTGTTTCTCTTCTGGAATTATTGTTTTGTAATTACCAGTCAGAACTGCTGGGGTATTTCTGATTTACCAACAACAAACCTCACTCGAGTGCATCCTGACCTTCACACCACAATGGGTAGGGTTTTTTGTTTTTTTTCCATGCCAACTTCTATGTAGACCCAGGTAGCCTTATTTGAAAAGAATTATGCACAGATTTTAGAGGGCACCATAAACTAGGTAACTCAGCCATAAGGTAATCTCCAGGTCAAGGATAAATTAACCTGACTATAGAAGCTGCTTCTTAAGAAGCAACCAGAAAATGCAGTGTATAATACTGGGGCAGTATGGTAAGTTTAGGCGGACAGTGGTAGCAAGAAATTCCCATTCAGGGGTGCCTGGGTGGCTCAGTCAGTTAAGTGTCTGCCTTCGGCTCAGGTCATGTTCCCAGGGTCCTGGGATCGAGTCCCGCATCGGGCTCCCTGCTCAGCAATGAGTCTGTTTCTCCCTCTCCCTCTGCCCCTCCGCCTGCTTGCTTTTTTTCTCTCTCTCTCAAATAAATAAATAAAATCTTTTTTTTTAAAAAAGTTCCCATTCGGCATCACAGCAAGAATTAAGGATAAGAGAATATGCAAAGAGTGGGCTTGGCAACATTAGAGTTCTAAGCAATTTGACCGTTCACAGTGGAACCCCTTAATTTTGCAGTATAAAAGCAACAAGGTCCCCACCTCAGTCCTAAAAGGGGATAACAAATAATTAAGCTGAGTATCGGGGTCCCAGCCCAGGTGTGGGTGTGACTCAGGGTTCTAATCCCTGTTGGACAGGTCAGCCAAAGAACCCCGTTCTGCTGCCTGGTGCCCACAGGGAGAGCAGAAGAACGCTCAGATTCAGAACATACACAGGCTAACCCTGGCATGTTTGGGCCACAGTCCCAAATGCCTTCAGGGGCATTCGACTACATGCCTCTCCCAGTGGAGTGCAAATGTAAAAATAAAACAAAAGCAAACAGTGTTGGCTAAATAAAGCTTATGCAGACCCAATTCTGGCTGCAGTCCTGGACCCTGCTGGGTGGCCGTCCCTGATGCCCATGTGGGAGGGGACTGTGGCTGTTCATGGCTTCTCCACTCTGGTCATAGGAGGACTAGGGCCTCCAACAGGGGGACTGAGAAAGGTAAGCCCAGTGGAAGGAAATTTTCATCCAAAACAAGGCTGGCCACGTTCAATGTTCTTGTTTCATGACTTTAAACTTCTTTTTTAAAGAAACGAAGATAACATTGTGTGTCAACTACGCTTCAATAATACCTTTTTAAAAATCTGTCTTTTGGGGTGCCTGGGTGGCTCAGTTGTTAAGTGTCTGCCTTCAGCTCAGGTCGTGATCCCAGGGGTCCTGGGATCGAGCCCCGCGTTGGGCTCCCTGCTCAGCGGGGAGCCTGCTTCTCCCTCTCCCACTCTCTGTGCTTGTGTTCCTTCTCTCCCTTTGTCTCTCTCTGTCAAATAAATAAATAAAATCTTAAAAAAAAAATAAAACCTGTCTTTTATATGATAAAGTTCACGACTGCTGGGTATTCACACAGAAAGGCATGCTTTCGAATGACAACTGTTTTCCTTACAGGGAGAAGCTCTGTGGGTGAGCGGAGAACTCTGTCCCAATCTAGGAGGCTTTCTGAAAGAGCCCTCTCCTTGGAGGAAAATGGGCTCGGATCCAACTACAAGACCACCACCATGACTGTTAACAGCTTTTTCAAGCAGGTATCTCTTCCCATTCCAGTGTGTCTGAATTTCTTCCCTGAGTGGCATGGGTGTTGGAGCCCAAAGGAGAAGTACATGTCATGATTAAGGGAGCAAGTTAGTTAACCTCATCAATCCTCAATGTCATTATCTGCAAAACAGGAATGACGGTGCTTGCTTCATGGGGCAGTTGGGAGTGTTAGATGGCCTGAGGTGTGTAAAGCTCTTCTCACAGTGCCTGGGATATAGCAAGGGCTAAATGAGTGTTGGCTCATTTCATTGACAGAAGGATTTGTTCCCACTAATGCAAACTCGTCTCTTTGAACGATCATGGTCAGTTCATTTATTGGGCTATTAAAACCATCTGGCTGAAACATCCCTTTCCCCATTGTCTTGGGGTTTCCCAGCCCAGCTGTTGTCCTTCTCACCCCTGTTCTATCTGTAGGCTTGCCACGTTTCTGCCATATTTATTTGCTCATAGAGGGTGACCATTGCAGATCGTTCTCTTTATTAGTTCAATAGACATCGAGGTTATTTAAAAATCAGAGAACTTCTCAGAGTAAAGAACTTCATAGAGACAGAAAGTAGACTGACGGGTACCAGAGGCTGGAGGAAGATGGGAATGGGGAGTTGTTGTTTAAGGAGTTTCAGTTTCAGAAGATGAAAGAGTTCCGGAGATTGGTTGCACAACACCATGAATGTACTTAATCCTAATAACTGTACACTCAAAAATGGTTATGATGGTGCTGTTCATATCATGTATATTTTGCTACAAACAAACTAATTTGATATGACTTGGTTTGACTCTGCTTTGGAAGATTTTCCATAGCTCAAGCAGTCTTCATGAAGCATTTCAGGGATATCTTAATGATCCCAAAATGTGAAAGGGATGCTGGGAGTGGGAGGTGTGACATGCCACATAAGAGAAGTAGCATGGGACTAAAGAGTTTCTATTTGGGATATAGCCCTTTCTCTTGTATTACCTTGCTGGGGGGTGGGCAAAGTACTTAAATGACTTTTCTTATCTGTACTTGGGAAATAAGACATACCTACCTCCCTAGCTCCCTAGCTCCCTAGCTCCTTACCTTCCTAACTTCCTGGGCTATTAGATTAGAGCTCTTGCCCTTGAATCCTTGGCAGAGTACTTCTCCCATGTAGGCACCTGGAGAGTATTATTTATGCTTAGTCTTCTGGATCAAGACAAATGTGAAGACAATGAGGATAGGAAAAAGACAGAAAGATGCTTTCTCTTTGAAAAGAGAAAACCTTTGAAGAAGGAAGTAACGTTATTCATATTGTTCCAGAGAGTAAAACAAGCATTAGTGGATTTAAGTTACAGGGGGAGAAACTTTTGGCCTAGATCTGCACTGCTCACACAAGCTTCCTTAGAATGTAGTAGAAGGATTGTTGAGAGGCTGGGGGACAGTAAGTTGGGGGTGGTAGAGAAGGAATGTTTTTTTCTTGTAAAAGGCGTCTTTCATTCAGTAATCTGATCTAATTGCAGAGTTATGGTCAGTCTTTTGTTTCTTGTCCCTGCAGTGTCCCTAGAAGCAAATTTTAATTGTCTGGCTTAGCCTGTGACAGACCAATGGACAAATCAACCCACAGAATAGTAGCATTTATCAAGCACTTAGACCCAGAAGCACTCTTCTGAATGCCTTCAGTATTAAGTATACTCGTGTGTTCCTCAAAGTAATCCTTTGAGGTGGGGTCTATTACTATACTATTTTACCAACAAAGAAACAAGCATAAAGAATGAAAGTCAGGATATAGAAGAACTACATAACATAATTGACAAGTCATATCAAGTTGATGCACTGAAATCTCTATCCTGAAAAGAATGAGTGCACCTTCTTTTCAACTATCCACGGAGCAGTCTATTTTATTTTATTTTATTTTATTTTATTTTATTTTATTTATTTTATTTTATTTTATTTTATTTTTTATTTTATTTTATTTATTTTATTTTATTTTATTTATTTTATTTTATTTTATTTTATTTTATTTTATTTATTTTATTTTATTTTATTTATTTTATTTTACTTGCTTTCCTCACAATAAGTGTACTACGTAATCCCCATCAACCATTTCCCCCATCCCCCCACCCACCTCCCCTGGTAGCCATCCATTTGTTCTCTATAGTAAAGAGTCTATTTCTTGGTTTGCCTCCTTTCTTCCCCCTATATTTATTTGTCTTGTTTCTTAAATTCCACATATGAGTGAAATCATAGGGTATTTGTCCTTCTCTGACTGACTTATTTTGCTTAGCATGATACTCTCTAGCTCTATCCACGTCATTGCAAATGGCAAGATTTCATTCTTTTTTATGGCTGAGTAATATTCTATTGTATATATTCCATATTCCAATATTCCATTGTATACACACACACACACACACATATAGAACACATATTCTTTATCCATTCATCTTTTGATAGACACTTGAACTGCTTTGGGTATTACAAATAATGCTGTTATAAACGTAGGAGTGCATGTAGCCCTTTAAATTACTGTTTTTATATCCTTTGGGTAAATACCCAGTAGTTTGATTACTGGATCATAGGGTAGTTCTATTTTTAACTTTTTTGAGGAAACTCCCTACTGTTTTCCACAGTGGCTGCACCAGTTTGCATTCCTCCCAACAGTGCACGAGGATTCCTTTTTTTCCGCATCCTTGTCAACACTTGGTGTTTCTGTGCTTTTGATTTTAGCCATTCTGACCAGTGTGAGGTGATATCTCATTGTGGTTTTGATTTGTATTTCCCTGATGATGAGTGATGTTGAGCATCTTTTCATATGTCCGTTGGCCATCTGGATGTCTTCTTTGGAAAAATGTCTATTCATGTCTTCTGCCCATTTTTTAATTAGACTATTTGTTTTTTGGGTGTTGAGTTTTATAAATTCTTTATGTATTCTGGATACTAACCCTTTATCAGACATGTCATTTGCAAAGATCTCCCATTCAGTATAGATTGTCTTTTAGTTTTGTTGATTGTTTCCCTCACTGTGCAGAAGCTTTTCATTTTTTTTTTTGTTTTTTTTTAATTCTTATGTTAATCCCCATACATTACATCATTAGTTTTAGATGAAGTGTTCCACGATTCATTGTTTGTGCATAACACCCAGTGCTCCATGCAGAATGTGCCCTCCTCAACACCCATCACCAGGCTAACCCATCCTCCCACCCCCTCCCCTCTAGAACCCTGTTTGTTTTTCAGAGTCCACCGTCTCTCATGGTTCGTCTACCCCTCCGATTTCCCCCGCTTCATTCTTCCCCTCCCGCTACCTTCTTCTTTTTTTTTTCTTAACATATATTGCATTATTTGTTTCAGAGGTACAGATCTGAGATTCAACGAGTCTTGCACAATTCACAGCGCAGACGCTTTTCATTTTGATGTAATCCCAATAGTTTGCTTTTGTTTCCCTTGCCTCAGGAGCATACCTAGAAAGATGTTGCTACAGTCTGTGTCAGTGAAATTACCGCCTATGCTTTCTTCAGAGATTTTTATGGTTTCAAGTCTCACATTTAGGTCTTTAATCCATTTTGAGTTTATTCTTGTGGGTGGTGTAAGGAACTGGTCCAGTTTCATTCTTTTGCATATAGCCGTCCAGTTTTCCCAGCACCTTTGTTGAAGATTTACTGACCATGTAATTGTGGGTTTATTACTGGGTTTTCTACTCTATTTCATTGATATATGTGTCTGGGAAGGAATATTTGACAAGAGGTTGAACTAAATTAATTCAGCATTGGCTATAATCCTTATTCCTATGAGAAGCGTGTTAGAATAAAATTTAGGATCAAAGTCTTCCTGGAAATCATTGGCCCCCATCCCAGGAGCCATGGTACAGGAGCACTAACCCTGACTTCTCTTTCTGCAGGAGGGGGATCGCCTCAGTGATGAAGACTTATTCAAGTTTTTGGCTGACTACAAAAGATCTTCATCCTTACAGAGAAGAGTCAAGTCGATTCCAGGTGTGGATGGCTCATCTTTTCCTCTCTGGTTGTGCCAAAGCCGTTTATGAGTAGACACATTATTATTATTATTTTTTTAAAAGATTTTATTTATTTATTTGAGGGAGAGAGAATGAGAAACAGAGAGCACGAGAGGGGGTAGGGTCAGAGGGAGAAGCAGACTCCCCGCCAAACAGGGAGCCCGATGCGGGACTCGATCCAGGGACTCCAGGATCATGACCTGAGCCGAAGGCAGTCGCTCAACCAACTGAGCCACCCAGGCGCCCGAGTAGACACATTATTTATCTAATGCTACAGTTTATAAAATAATGTTTGCTAAGTGAAATGTGGGATTTTGCCTCAGGAGGTAAGAGTCTGAATTGGTCTACTTCTTTGAAAACTCTGTTAATATTTCTGTTTCTATTAAAGGAGCATCATGCTTTCGATCTGGCTCCTCAGATAATCAGATAATTATTTGAACAGAGCAGCCTCTTTCATCAAATAAACTATTATATGGAACTCTTAGTATAAAAAGAAAAGTGAAAGTGAGATGCTTTGGTAGAAGATGAGATCATCTTCCTTATTATCAGCTTAAAAGGTCCTGAGGCACTTCTGCAGCACCCTGGGGTACCAGGGAACTCAGTTTGAAAACCACCAGTAGTTACTAAACTATGTGCTCTTATGGTGTGGTATTTTTGGAAGGAAGTTTAAAGATCCATTTTTATTCATTGTACAATTCCTTGCTCTTTGATTTCTAGAAACTAAATCTCAAAAGATAGCAAAACATGATTTTTTTTCCAACTAGAGGAAACTAGCTAGGAATTCCAGAAATCTTGCACTCCCACAACTCATCCTTTCTTTCATAAAAGAAATATGGTACAACAGTCTTTCTTGATTCCCATGTCACATGACAGCATCTTTACTGAAATAGTCCTGTTTTCCCTCTTTAGGCTTGCTGAGAATAGAAATTTCTCTAGGTCCAGAGATCATCAGTTGCTCTCTGACTCCGGAAATGCTGCCAGTGAAACCTTTTCCTGAAAACCGGACACGTCCACACAAAGAGATTTTGGAATTTCCAATCCGGGAAGTCTATGTCCCTCATACTGTGTATAGGTAAGAAACTAAGGCTCGTGGGAAACCATGGAACCCACATTTAGAGTTTTGTTTGGAGAATGCTCTCATTATCCTTCAATGATCTTCTTACTTCCTAAGTTTTGGGGAAAATGAAATATGATGTCTACATAACTATGGAAAATTGCTAGATCAATTTCTGAAAATGGTTTATCTAATTTTATTTAACCAGAATGTTTTACTTGAGTCATAGTTGGAATTTGGGATTGGATTGGACATATCCCTTCCAGAAATGAAATAATATTCCTAGTCGTAAGCTTGGTTTTCCTATGTGCAGAAGGATGTATTAGGGAAAGAGCAACATGACCAAAAATGTTCTCGTTGTCTAAAAGAAAGATTTTTAGCTCAAGACCAGCTCTGTCCAATAACGTTTATAGCAATGGTAGAAATCTTCATTATGTATGTTTCCCGATACAATAGCCACTCACCACATGTGGCTGTTCGGCATTTGAATTGTGGCTAGAGTAATGGAGGAATGGAAATTATGATTTTATTTAACCTTTCTTGATTTTACTTTAAATTCAAGTAGCTACAAGTGGCTGGTGGCTACCATATTGGGCAGTGTGGAGCTAGACAGCAAAGGCCTAAGAGGTTAGGCTGCCTTGGTTTCTTGGAGGCCCTCCACGGGGAGCTGGGAGGGAGCTGGTCCACATGTATCTGCCAAAGGCATTGCCTTATATTTTTTAGTTTTGATTTTGAGGAGATTTTTTATTTATTTTTTAAAAGATTTATTTATTTATTTATTTATTTATTTATTTATTTATTTGAGAGAGCACGAGCAGGGTAGAGGTGGAAGAGGGAGAAGCAGACTCCCCGCTGAGCAGGGAGCCCGATGTGGGACTCTATCCTGGGATCCCAAGATGATGAACTGAGCTGAAGACAGATGCTCAACCGACTGAGCCACCCAGGCGCCCCTTGAGAAGATTTTTTAAATTGCAGAAAAAGAATGTTATAACAAGTACCTTTTCTCCACCATCCAGAAATGACGTTTGTTGTTTCTTATATTTTATACACGTACACATGTACATTCTTACTGGTTAAATTGAAATCGCCTTTATCCCCCATCTTCAGTCATAGACTTTCACCTGACCTCCCAAACATCACAGTTATTATGAAGTTGGATGTTTCTTCTATTTTCTCTGGTTTGAGACACACACACACACATACACACATACGTGAGCCCTGAATGGTCTTATTTTTATATTCATTTAAAATGTACATAAATAGCTTTACACTCTGTTTTACACTACACTTTTCATACAATGGTATAATTTCATACAATGGTATAATCTTCTTTGGTTATTATTGTGGATTCAGGAATTCTCTTATTTCAATGGGTCATGTTCAGTTACAATCATTATCCTGTGTAATTACTCAGATTTTCACAAATTTAACCAAGTCCTTAACAGCTTGTGTTTTGGAAATATTAATATAGGTTCAGATAGCACTTTATCATTCTTTTTAACTGCTATATAGTATTCCTTTGTGTGAAGACACCATATTTTATTTATCCATTTCTTATTTTTCTATTGATAGACATTTATCAGCATGCCTAAAAGTGACATTGCTGGGTCACCAGGGATACGCATTTTCAGTTTTATTCATACTGCCCCTTTTTTCCAAAACTGTACCTGCTTGCAATCCTTCTAGCAGTGTGAGCTCATTCCCCCACACCCTCACTCACGCTTCCCAATATGATGTGTGTGTTTGTGGAACTGAAGCGCAAAGAATGTCAGAACTCACCCAGTGCCCACCCCCACATCTCCAGATGCACAAAATTGAGTCCTGGAGAGGGTAAGAGAGTGGTTTGTTGAGGTCAAAAATTACAGAGAGACATACAAACAAGCATCCACTCAGTTAGAAATGGACCTTTTTCCTTCAGTACTAAAGTCCCTTCCGGTTATTTCTGGAATAACTTTTCTGAAGCAGCTTTTCATTGTCTTTTCTCGTTCCTTAAATACAAACTCAGCCCCAGTCCCTCTCCCTCGATATATTAAGTATTTCTGGGATAGTGGTTTCAGTTCCCCATTCCCAAGAGGGAGAGGAAGGCATGAAAATGTTTGCTTATGGATGCTGTGTTTGTATCTTTTTAGAAACCCTATCCTATAATTGGAAAAAGAAATGCTTCTGGCATTGGAATAAACTTGCATCAAATGAATTCTGTAGTTATTCAACTTCTCCTCGGCATTTAATCACCCCGGGGAGGCATTTACAACGCTTTCTACTCCTTGCTGCAAACATTATCCCTTAATTACATCACAGCGGGACTCAATGTATTAGTGCGCCGGATGATTCAGAGAGGTAGGAGTTCTAACGAGGACAAGTCCGAACAGATTCCTCTGAACCTGACTTGGCATCCTGAGAAATGGACCCACAGGTGCACAGTGAATGTTCTTTAGCTCTGTTGTACACTCCAGACATGCCAAGGCCAGCCTATTAGAAACCAGACCTTTAAGTTTACCTTCAGCATCTTCTCTTGGCTCCTAGGCCACCATATTTTATAGCTTCAGTAAGCAAGGAGAGTTACAGTGAACTTGGCTCAGAACCTCACTATGGGAAGGAATGTCAAGGAATTTGGAGAGCTTATTGTCTACCTCTTGTGCTCTTGTTAAATGTTTCATATTTCTGCAGCCGTCCCCACATGCTTTATCGTGGTTTTGATTAGTTTGGTCTTAAGAGCAACCCCGCCCTGGATGAATCTTCCCCTTTCCCCATACCTCCAGTACCATTTCACAAAACAGAAATGGAAGACTTGGGTCAGATCTGAACCCTGGGTCAGATCGGTGAGCTAACTGTTGGCCTTTGCTGACCTAGTCTGCTCATCTCTGCCCCAATCCACCCCCCTTTTGTGCCTCCTCATCTCCTTATACCTCAAGAAACCAGTTACCTTGTGGCTTTTCCATCCCCTTCCCCTCTGATCAAAGTCTCTTTTCAAGCAGAGGTGTCTAAACCTCCTTACATTGTGGTATCAATAGTGGGTATGCCCTGAAGTCTTCTCTGTCCCACAAGTCTTACCATTTCAGCAGGGGCAGCAGTTCCTTTTTCTTTTAGAAAAGTTTTCCTTTAGGGGCGCCTGGGTGGCTCAGTCGTTAAGCGTCTGCCTTCAGCTCGGGTCATGGTCCCGGGGTCCTGGGATCGAGCCCCGCATCGGGCTCCCTGCTCGGCGGGAGGCCTGCTTCTCCCTCTCCCTCTCCTCCTGCTGTGTTCCCTCTCTCACCGTGTCTCTCTCTGTCAAATAAATAAAATCTTTAAAAAAAAAAAGAAAAGGAAAGTTTTCCTTTGACTTCGTTGAATTCTGGACACCATGCTAAGGGTTTGGCCTGCAGGTAGCTCTCCCTGTTGACATTGCTATTTCCGTGTCTCTGATCCTGGTCACAGCTGCATCTCTTTAACAAAATCCAGGGAATGAAAATTAAGATTTACAGAGCTGGTAAGTTCAGGCATAATTCTTTGTTTTAGAGAGGGTCCACCTCCTGAATTTGAAATACGGCTTGACTTAGAGAAATTTGATTTGCCTGGAACTTGTGGGGAATGCATCTCGTGGGTCAAGCAAGGAATGCCTGCAGTGACAAACCCAGGATTTGAATTTCGAATTTATGTAATTTTCACCCGACCTGCAGAGCTCTCTTGGTAGGGGGAACTTTTACACGGATCCAGTGGCAGATGTTTTCTGGCCTTGAACGTGAATAGTGCCCAGAGTCACACATTACAGGATATTAATATGGGTGAGGCCTCAATTTACCACGGTGTGAGTAGAACTCAGTAGAACTTATTTTTACGTCTCTCACAGAGCCTCAGATAAAATGGGATTAGGATAGTGGTATTCCCAGGAGTGGCTAGCATCTCCCAAACCAGGGGCTTTGGCCGTCCGCGTGCCCCATGCAACCTGTGGGGGTAGCGGTGTGGAGTCGGACAAGCGGCCCCTGACACAGACCCAGCCCAGCCCCCTAGCGAAGTCGCAAGCAGGACAGTGATTCTGAAAGCGGAGCAGAACAGCTGGGAAAATGAGGTTGATAAACAGGATTATCCACATCTGACGTTGGCCCCCTTTCTCCACGGCCAGATGAAGAAAACACTAGTTGTGAGCCCAGCAACACGTTTGAGCCCACTCCTGGCTCCTGGCCCAGGGGGCCCAGCAGCTGGTGTTGGGGACACCAGCTGCTGCCTTCCGGTGGGGGCAGGGGTGGGGGGAGGAATAGCAGGGCTGCCGCCAAGGCCCAGCCTGACCTCTCGGGGCACCTGGTCCTGTGGCTGCCACGGGGGTGTGTACGGAGATCACAGGCGCTGAGCTTGTAATGAGCTTGTTAACCTCCTTGCCGTCCCTTTAGCTGGCGATTATATCAGAGAAAGGCCCATAAAGTGCGTTTTCATCTCTTTTCCCAGCCCCCCAAAGGCTCTGAGACCTTTTTATCCAATTAGTAGGCTTGCTGTGGAGGACCGAGCTTGCTGAGAACAAGTATATCAGTTAGAACATGATTTCTTTGATGGATAATGAGCTGTTTTCAGGCCGCCTCCTATTTAGCAGAACGTTCTCAGACCAGCAGTCTGCATTCCCAAAGCTCACCTGGTGCCTGGTTTAACAGGGAGGTGCCTCCCATATCACAGAGGGGAGCGGGCTGTTGAAAACTGTCAGACCTGCAGCCTACCGAGGTAAAAAGAATGGCGTACGATAAATGTGCGAGCTCATCCTGAATGGATGTCTGAAAGTTGAAATTTTGTGAATAGGCTCTATAAGGAAAGGAATGAACCAGAAGTAATTCTGGGTGAGGTGGTTAGAGAGGAGCCGGGGCATGCAGAGTAGAAGATGACCTTGAAAGAGACTTCTCTTTGGTCCACGGAAATGGACTCCCATTCTGAGCTCAGCTAGCTGTATGTCCAGACTGGATCTTTTTGGTACTGTGTGTTGGGGCCAAGGGGTATCTCAGAGGCCACTGTGGAGAATTATATTTTTTAAAAAAAGTACAACTGTCCAGCCCCACCTGGAGACCCCCTGGAGAGAGGGCTCTGCAACTCCATCCACCTGACTTGGGAAGCGATCCCAGCTTCTGCTGGAATAGCAGGTGAGGTGAAATTTGGAAAGACCAAGTGCTCGAGCAGGAAATCGCGCCCCATGAGGACAGTGGTGTTGTTGTTGTTGTTTTATAGCACAGTATGCTCAGATGCTGTGAGTACTCCAGCATGACTGCTAATTAACAATCGGTGCTTTCTGATGTGATTGGCCCGGGTGTAAATCACCATCAAACAATACCTTCCTTAAATAGCTATCAAAATAATTTTATGTGTTTCTCGAGTTGTTTGAATTTTATTTATCTTGGAACACATAGGCTATTCTGGCGGTTCTAAATTATTAAAGTACGAAAATGCAGAGTGAGAATTCTCTCTCCCTCTGCTGACTTCTAGTCATCCAACCTCTTCCTTGGGCACAGCCTTTTAAATATATGTACATATACATCTATTTGATTTAATCACATATTTATTCCACAAATATTGAGTGCTTACAGTGTGCCAGGCCCTTTTCTAAACACTAGAGAAATACTAGTGAACAAAATAGATGAAAATCATGTAAATCCCACAGTTCTATTTTTGACCCTTGGAAACAACCATTTTTATCAATGTGTATCCTTCCAGAGATAGATGATGTCTATACAAGCCAGGATAGCTCTGGTGTTTTTCCTTTCACAATGCAAGTATAGCAAAATCTCCACACTGTTCTGTATCTTGATTTCTCATCGAATACTGGGTTTTGGAGAGGACTTCTGGATGAGTACATAAAATTGCCTCTTTTACAGCTGCACTGAATCTCATTTAGATGCATCATGATTTACTTAACCCATGTTAACAAGCATCCAAGATGTTGCCAGTCTTTTGTAACAAATGATGTTACGATGAAAAAAAAATGTTCTATAACTTTTCACACCTGTGCAAGCATGTTTATGGGACACATTTCTGCTTTTCACCCTTTAAAGGGATGTTGAAAGAACTCTGCCTTATAAGGCGACCCTAAAACCCAAGTTGTTGGTTTTACTAGCCTTAGAAAGCAGTTGCTTGTGGAAGACAAACCTTATTATATACAAACGTTTTGTTTGGAACGACAGTGCAACACAGGCAAAAGTGAAGTGAATTCCTAGTGCCTGACTTGTCCAGATACTTCAGTCCTCGTCCTTGACTTTGCTGTAGCAAGTTGGGCTCAGTGATAAATCCGGAACATCATCCCATTTCCTGATGCCTTACTCCAAAATTCAGTTGTCCTCCTCCTTTTCAGAATCAAAGAGATCAGGGGGGAGCCTGTGATCTAACATGACTTAGCAATTGCAGGCTTTGCCAAGCCAGCCTTCCAGTACAACGTTCAGCCACTTGAGGGCACAATTCGCTCACTTTCTAGGTGCCCACACAACTAGTTATTTTTCTATTACAAAGCAGATGGCGTCGTGATTTATTAAAGGAAAACATACACTTTATTTTTTTGCCCTTGAAGCTCAGGATGGAGAAGAACTGAAAAGTATTCCAGTGTCCCGAGAGATTAATATTGTCTTTTTTTTTGTGCCAAGACATGTATTCTTTTTATTTATTTATTTATTTATTTCCGCATGATGATCTTTTTTTTTTATTCTTATGTTAATCCCCATACATTACTTCATCAGTTCTAGATGAAGTGTTCCATGATTCATTGTTTGTGCATAACACCCAGTGCTCCATGCAGAACGTGCCCTCCTCAATACCCACCACCAGGCCAACCCATCCTCCCACCCCCCTCCCCTCTAGAACCCTCAGTTTGTTTCTCAGAGTCCATCGTCTCTTATGGTTCGGCAAAGACACGTATTCTAACCTGTCACCTTCTGCCTTCTTTCATTAAGCCATGACCTTAGAAAGTGGACACTTTTCAAAGCTCTGTGTTGTACATCTGAAACTAATGTAACGTAGTGTGGCAACTATACTGAAATTAAAAATTTGTTCAAGGAAGGATGTGAGGCAGTAGTGAAACGTCATGGAGGTTGTATATACGGTAATATCCCTGATTCCACAAGTCACAGCCCCACATTGATCTCTGTTTTAAGACTCATTTCCTTTGAGTGCACCATGTGTAAGTGTGACTGCCCTCATGAAAGACCCTGCACTGTCCACTGAACGATGGTGTCATTTTTCCCGCGGATCCTTTATCCAGCACTCAGCAGGCAGGTTCCTGCAGCATCCTGTTTGGACATGGGTGGGGAGCATAAGGTTGATGAGGCAGAAGCACCGGGAAACGGTGATGAAAATAAAGCAGACCTGGGCCTGCGTTTGATTATGATGATGAACAGCCTGCCTGGCTTAAGAGGAACCTCTTAAAATTCAGAAAGCCTTCTTTGATTTTGAGACTTTTGTTTGTTTTTTTAATTATCATTTTAAAATCTGTTCTTTGAAGTGGCTTGTCTTCTGATGAGATATCTTTCGGGGGGAATTCTTCTCTCTTACTTCCCGTGCCGTGCCGGGGGTGGGGGGTGGTGGGGGAACAGCTTCTCTTCTTTTTAGCTTTTTCATGCTCAGATCTGACATTCTCGTGTGCTATAGAGATGATCTGGAGGTGAGCATTCACCCAAACTCTTCTCGTGACATGCTTGGCCACCTTTGAAGCAGAGGTATTTTAACAGCTCTCCCTCATGATGGATGTCCTGTGGTTGCACGGCCTTGGACCCAGTGCCCTTGACCCTTCTCAGTAGAAGTACAATGCCCCGGGGCCAGATGTTAGCGGCTGCATCAGGGTCTTCCTAGGGGACAAAGTGGGTAAGGGTTGGGGCAGGGCAGGCGGGCCCCACAGCACAAAGTAAAATAGCCTTTATTATTTTAAATGTTGCTGCATTAAATTCAACTATTTATTGATAAGTAGCAGGGAAGGATTGAGTTTCACAGGGTAAAAAGGTAATTTTTAAAAATGCTCATCAGTCAGATTTTGTGTATCTTTTATAATTAAAAAATGAATTTCATTTATCTGCAAGCCTAAATACCAAAAGGGTTATAAAACTAAAAATGTGCCTATTTCACCTCATTTGTTCTATGTTCTTTGACGACCTTCAAAAGGTAAACTGGGGGTTGGGGGGCGCCTGGTGGCTCAGTCAGTTAAGCGTCTGCCTTCAGTTCAGGTCATTCCCCCAGGGTCCTGGGATCGAGCCCCGCATCGGGCTCTGTGCTCAGTGGAGAGCCTGCTTCTGCCTCTGCCTGCCACTCCCCCTGCCTGTGCGAAACGTGAAACGCTCTATAATGACACATATTAATTGTTGCTATTTGTGTTATGTATATGCTGTGAATCTCTGACCTGGTCGTAAACTCCTTCAGGGTAACAGAGACTCATTAAGTTTCTCCCTTCACGACCTAAAACTGTTTTGCACATGGTGGAGTGCATCAGTAAATGCTCTTGGTATTGGCATGTTGTGGGGGGGCTGGGGGGGAGGGGGCGTGGGGGATGAGGCAGATTGACTTTTAGCTGATTCGTTGGTGTTTTGCCCCGGCAGGGGTTTGGTGGGACCGGGGCGCCGGCTGTACCCCTGATGTCTCTAGCATCCTGCTGTGCTGATGATCTCCTCTACAAGGCCCTGGTGGAGCCAGGGTGACGGCCCCAGTTTGCCTTGTGTGGTGTATCTCCGACCGAGAGTGAACCCTAAGCAGGCAGCTGGGGAGAGCACTACCCTCATATGAAGATTTTGATGTGATCTTGTCATCAGGGATTGGACTGGATCTGCAGCAATCAGTCTTTCTGTAGTCGTGTTTCAGAAATATAGCCCTGGTCTTGTGCAGGTCAGGAGGGCAGATAGTCATAGTCGGTGACTGCCTTCCATATCATCACGGCTGGAAAACAGGCCCTATTTCTCTCATGCCCCTGTAGGGGGCACCTTTCTCACCAATCATCAAGAATAGAAGATGATTGTCTGCAGTTACGTTATTTTTTTTAAAAGATTTTATTTACTTATTTATTTGAGAGAGAGCTCACAAGAGAGCACGAGCAGGGTGAGGGGCAGAGGGAGAGGGAGAAGCAGGCTCCCCACTGAGCAGGGAGCCCGATGCGGGGCTCCATCCCAGGACCCTGAGGTCGTGACCTGAGCTGAAGGCAGATGCTTAACAGACTGAGCCACCCAGGCGCCTCTGCAGTTCTTTTAAATGCCACAAAACTGTCATCGAGACTGCCCATTGGTACATCATGTAAATTTTTGATAGTCACATTATTTTCTTCAGTGTTTCCTTTCCCTCGTCCTAGAATTCAGGCCAGGCTCCGTTTGATGAGTTAGATTCTGTGCAGATGAAGTAGACCCTGTTAGTTTATAGGCAGAGCCACATTCCCTGAATTGGTATGGACAAAGTAGAATAGGTAGGGAGCTTGGGAAGGGTAGAAAGTTCTCCTCGTTACGTCCAGGGTCTGTTTACTCATGGGGACAGGACGGTGGCAATGATTTCCGGTAGAGCTATTCTGACCGCCGTTTCTGGCCAGCTCTCCAGCGAGAGCTGGTGTCAGGCAAACCCTGCATTTTTTTGCACTGTACCCATGTAGAACTTTCCCTCTGAGGCTCAGGATTTGTCCAGAAATTTAGCATGTGCTTAATACATGATTCGATATGCATGTCTGCACCTCCCAGCAGCTTCTGTGCTTGTTTGGTGGATACTGGGTGTGTGATCGTTTGCACGAGGACATGGAGGAAGACACCTGCAGTGGGAGTGCTCCTTGATGTTACTAAGTGTGAACCCCGATGCGGGCCCCGACCAGAGGCTGCTGGGTGACTCCAGACACATAGCTCTGAAGGTGGCACCTCCAAAGTTGCTGAGACCCTGGGCAATAGGCCCGAGAGCCTAAGTGCTCCCCCGAGGTAGCTGATGTTTCCAGGAGCTGTGGGACGTGATGTGAGCCCAGAATCGCTGTATTGCTGAGCAGGACCCCATCACGACAGCCTTACTGGGAGCAGGACACAAGGGCTGCTTCCTTCAACGGGTCTCTAATGTCCTCTCCCAGAGTCGCTTTGAAACTCACCCAAACCCTGGCATAAAAATCCAGGCAACAACCTGCCAACTCCGTGTGTCTCTAGGGCAAGAAGAAGCAGAGCCCGTGACAATGACTGTGACTCAGCCCTCCGAAGGGTCTGGGGATGAGCACAGCCTCCATGGACGTGTCATACTGGTGTGAGCTTGGGGAGTGAGAACTGGTCCCTGTCTTCCCTCCTCACCCTCTGTCATGGAACACCATACGTGTCCTTTGAAAACCTTGCACACCTAGCAGTACTTGTCCCCTTTGAATAATGTTGATGCATTCACCTGTCCAGTAGTTGAGGGCCTCTACTGCATGCCAGGCATTATGCTTGGCATTGAAAGAGACCAGGAGTGACTCATCTCTTTGGAGGCACAGCTCAGTCTCTTAAGAGACACCAGAACCACCTACAAGTGTGCCGATCTGCTGAAAGACATGCATGATGTTCTGTCCTACAGCCCCCTTGAGATCTTTGCAAGTTCTCCTGCCTCCAAAACCCAGACAGGCCCTCTCTCCCCAAGTCCCCAGAGCAGGCAGATGTTTATAGAGGGAGTTGGGGGCATCTGGACAATTTATGTCTTAGTAGACTTGCTGTTTCTCCCAATTCCAATACTTTTTCCCCAACCCAAACGGAGGCATCTGACAATACTAAAACCGTCAGGAATGATGCAGCATTCTAATGAATAGTATTGACTTATTCATTGGCTGTTGTTTTTTTTTTTGAATGGGTGGGGGACAAATATGGTCTCTGCCCCAAAGGAAAAAAAGAGTCAGTTTCAGCAACAGCGGAGATTGGAAATTTTCTGGTATGTGTATGTGTTTTTGTCATCTGGCAGATTTGTTTTAGGAAACTATTTGCAAAGCCTGGAAAAAATGTGCTCCCTCTGTTCCTTAAAAGGGCGAACAGGTTGGTTCATGTTCGTCATCCATGTGATAATTCTGTCTGGTGGTCTTTTAAAAAATGCAGCCGGGTCCCGATTTGGCATCTAGACAGTGTCTGTAAACTTGAATTTTAAGTCTCTTACAAAGCCAAATTTTACTAAAATGTTTGTTCTGTTTTTACTTGGGGGAAGCTAGTCTTAAAATTTTGCTCGTTTAGGAGAGAAGGAAAGATGTTTGTGGCTGGTACTTCTTAGCATTCTTCTTACCTTTTATCTGACCTGTCACAGCCTCTGAAGAGACATTAATTAATTCAGTTAATGGAATCAGAGCTAGAACCAAAGAAAAATTACTTATTACTTATGTTTTTAGTAATTCTCAAGTTTTTAAGGTTAGTTAGAGATTGGATTGATGCCAAAGAGGCTCTTTTGATACTAAGAACTTTATCGTATAGGTTGTCATTATATTATACTCCTTAGGCCAGGAGAATAACTCTGAGATCCAGTTAAGAGGCAGAAATTTTACCAGGTAAAGCATTTCCTAAAGGAATCACATGTTTAAATATCAGCGAATACCCGACCTATGCTTTTTAAAAACATAGACACTTGTGTTAGTTATCTATTGCTGTATGATGAAAACTTTACAGCATAAAACAACAAACAGTTGTTATCTCCCAGTCTCTGTGGTTTACCCAGGTGTGGTTTAGCTGGCTGCCACTGACTCAGGGCTCTCAAAGCCACAGTTAAATGGCAGCCACAGCTGTGATCACCACAAGGGTCAACTAGGGGAGGGTTCACTTCCAAGCTCACTCACGTGGCTGGTGACAGGATTCAGTTCCCCTTGGATTATAAGGGCTTTCGTTTGTCCTTAGCTGTTGGCAAGAGCCCTCCGTAAATTTTTAAAAATCTTTTTATTGTTATGTTAGCCTACATTACATCATTAGTTTTTGATGTAGTGTTCCACGATTCATTGTTTGCGTATAACACCCAGTGCTCCATGCAGAACATGTCCTCCTTAATACCCACCACCAGGCTAACCCATCCTCCCACCCCCCTCCCCTCTAGAACCCTCAGTTTGTTTTCCAGAGTCCATCATCTCTCATGGTTCGTCTCCCCCTCCGATTCCCCCCCCTTCCATTTTTCCCTTCCTGCTATCTTCTTTTTTTTTTTTTTTAACATATAATGTATTATTTGTTTCAGAGGTACAGATCTGTGATTCAACAGTCTTACTCAATTCACAGCGCTCACCATAGCACATCCCCTCCCCAATGTCTATCACCCAGCCACCCCATCCCTCCCACCCCCCACCACTCCAGCAACCCTCAGTTTGTTTCCCGAGATTAAGAATTCCTCATACCAGTGAGGTCATAAGATACACGTCTTTCTCTGATTGACTTATTTTGCTCAGCATAACACCCTCCAGTTCTATCCACGTCCTTGCAAATGGCAAGATCTCATTCCTTTTGATGGCTGCATAATATTCCATTGTATATATATACCACATCTTTTTTTTTTTTAAGTAATCTCTAATATACCACATCTTCTTTATCCATTCATCTGTCGATGGACATCTTGAAGAGCCCTCGGCAAGTTTTTGCTATATTTGTCTGTCCAAATATATTTGGGGTAGCTCCCAACATGGCAACTGGCTCCTTCAGGATAAGCAAGAGGGTGTGTGTGTAAGCAAGATAGAAGCCAGAGTCTCCATGTAAACCTTCAGAGTGACATCCTGTCACTTCTGCTGTATTCTGTTGGTTAGAAACAAGTCACTGGCTCCAGCCCACACACCAGGGGAGGGGATTGCACAGAGCAAGAATACCAAGAGGCAGGGTTACTGGGAGCCATGTTGAAAGCTGTTACCACAGTTCTAACCAAACTACAAAAGTTGGGGTGGAAGATGTAGCTGAGAAGGGTGAGTTTTGCAGGATGTCTGAAATGCATACTGCTAAACTGGTCTGTTCCAATCCTGCCCATGTAGATAAAATGTATTCTTACTAAATGTTTTCTAGTCACCATGAAAGAAAGAAAGAAGGAAAGAGAAAGAAGAAAGAAAGAAACCAACCAGTGACGATAGGGTTCTAATACACCAACTGGGAGCTTGATCTATTCAACAAATTTCTGAGCCCTCCCTATATGGGAGTCACAAAGACCATCCAAACAACAGACCTTAAAACCACACCATAGGTTCCATGGGGGTAGCTGGGAGTTAGAAGAGATGTGGTTAGCCAGTGAATGTTTTGACTATTTTGTCAGTGTCAAGTTTAAGAAAGTTTTAGGGAAAAAATTGTGGAATAAAAAAACGTGGATTTGAGACCTTCCCACCTTTCCATGTTTTCTCACTCTCCTTGATGTGCTAAGTATCCAGATCTTCCCCAGAGCAGTGCCTCATGATTAATAATTACCCCATCTTCCTGTCGGTCTCCTTTCTCCACTCACACTGACAGTCCAAATCCAACCTCTTTGTAAGGAGGAAAGAAACCAAGAAACCTAATTCACACTAAGGTGGGAGTGGATGATATTTAAACCTCTTAATACTTGAAATCTGCTAAGCGGTGTTTCAAAAAAATATTTGGTAACATGGATATCTTAATTGGTAAAATTTCAATGAGCTCAACAATGTATGGTCAAAAAAAAAAGTTGCAAGCAAGGTTGGAGAGAGATTTACTCTTTTCCTAAAGCAGTCCATTTTCCTCAGCAGGTCTCAGATGCTTATGTATTTGTGATTCTTCTCAGTGGGAATCTGATCCAGATAAGATAAGACTTAAGATTATAAACATCCCAGCTTTCCCTTTGGGTCTTGTGCTGTTGAAAACTAGTAGACTTTTCTTAAACAAGTAAGCGGGTTTTAAGGAGAGCTCACATTGGGGCACCTGGGTGGCTCAGTGAGTTAAGTGGCTGCCTTTGGCTCATTCAGGTCATGATCCAGGAGTCCCACATCGGCTCCCTGCTCAGTGCTCCTTTCTCAAATAAATAAGTAAATAAGTAAATAAATAATCTTTTTAAAGAAAGGAGAGCTCACGTGCATTGATGTGTTTCTAAAAGGTGGTATTATCTTTGCCCCAACTTGAAATCCTGCTCTATTTAACAGGAGTGCTGGTTTTCCAGACTCTCACTTAAGACGAACTTTTCTCTCTCATAAAAAGCAGGGATAGGATTGATGTAATAGAAAAGGTGCAATGTAAGAGCTGTATTTAGTTCATGTTCAAAGACAGTGTTCTATGTAAAGACACTGTATGTGGTGTCCACACTGTCATTCATCAGTTGAGAAAGCAAGGACATCCAACTCGCCCCACCCCCAGTCTTTAAAAGTGGTATAACAAGAGTTATGAGAGTTTACTGTTGTTTTGCTTTTTCTCTTATTTGATTTCTGGTTTTGAGTGCATTTTTTTTTTTAGACCTAACAGGACTGTAGAGAGAGACTATTGGGTCATTGATTGCAGTTTCTAAACAATTTGGTAACATTTTGTCTCTGCTTCTTAACTGCATTTGCTGTTTGTGGGGGTGGCGGGGAGAGGTCCCCAAAGTTCAGAGTACAGTAGCAGCGTTTATCCAAAACATTGCAGCCTGCCAGCAGAGCACAGAGGTTACCGAGGGGCCAACTGCTGTTTGTGATAGGATGCGCAGGCCTCCTTCTAATCTTGTGCTTTTTCCCAGGGCGGACAGCCTCGGGGGGGCGCGCTCTGCCTGGTGCCCTGGGACAGTCACAGTCCTTTTCTCTTGCTCTGATTTCTGAAGCTGGAACGTGCTCTTCACCCTACACGTGAGGGTTTCTCCTTCCACTGTTCACGGATTCCTTTGTGAATTTGTGCTTTGATCTAACCGAAGTATTAGAAACAGAACGACCACAAGTAACAGCATGAGACCCGTAGAATGACAAGACGGGACATGGAAAATGCCTTATTTATATGCATTTGTTTATAAATCTCATTCTACAAATTATCTGAGGCAGCTTATGGAGACTGTATAACAAGTATAAAATTACTGGGTGAGAGGAAATAAGGGGAGGGAAGTCAATCTAAATCTGGGTAAGGTTAATAATAGAATATATCTTAATGTCCTTGACAGTTCCTTAAAAAGTTAGCTGCACGTGTGACCTTGAGCTTCCTAGCACCAAGCAAAAAAAAAAAAAAGAAAGAAAGAAAAAAGAAACACAGTGAACTCTAGGATTCATATGCCTGCCAAATTAAAAACAGACCAGTTCTCATGGATCAGTGCTGCTCAAACTTGAATGTGCATTTGAATCACTTGGGGTGTTGTTAAAATGCAGGTTCTGATTCAGCAGGTCTGTGATTCATCCTAACTGGCTCCCAGGTGGTGCTGATGCTGACCCTGCTCCTCCCCAGACATTCTTTAAGTTGCAAAACCTTAGCTCCCTCATAAGCATGTCTTTACAAAGCATGCTCCCACTTAAAATATTAGGTTTGCAGGTTGCCTGGGTAATTCTAGAATATATCAAATATTGAGCTCTAAGTTTTCTAACTTCAATTTGCTCTTGATGTATTTAAAACGTCAAACCCTCTGTCTAATACTGAGGGACACTCTCATCTTTGAAGTTAACTATGTTATTTCAAACCTCTTAAAAAAGTTATACTGGGGCACCTGGGTGGTTCAGTTGGTTAAGCGGCTGCCTTTGGCTCAAGTCATGATCCCAGAGTCCTGGGATCGAGTCCCGTGTTGGGCTCCCTGCTCAGCGGGGAGCCTGCTTCTCCTTCTGCCCCTTACCCCGCTTGTGCTCTCTCTCTCTCTCTCAAATCAATAAAATCTTAAAAAACCAAAAAAGCGCCGTACAGTTTGGGCGAACATCCTTTTGCCCTTGTAAGTAATATAATAAAAGATCACATTATAATAAAGGTCTGGAGAGTCTGTGGACCAAAGAGACAGTTGTTATTAGAATTAGCAATGGTTATGTCCCCTGGGTCTAACATCGGGGCACCTGGATCTGAATTCCACTGTGCCATTTGCTAGCTGTGTTACCTTGTGCAAGTTATGCATCTTCTTTGTGCCTCTGTTTTATCATCTGCCAAGTGAAGTTAATCATAGTACCTGTCATAGGTGGCTAGAAGAGAGCCTGCCCACAGTAAGAATTCAGTAATGTTCGCCATTTTTAAAAAAGATTTATTTATTTTAAAGACAGAGAGAGAGAGCATGGGGGAGAGGGGCAGAGGGAGAGGGAGAGAAAATCCCAAGCAGATTCCCCGCTGAGCATAGAGCCCAACGCAGGGCTCAATCCCACGATCCTGAGATCATGACCTGAGCAGAAATCAAGATTCAGAGGCTCAGTCAACGGAGCCACCCAGGAGCCCCAATAATGTTAGCTATTTTTATATTACATTTAAAATATCTTTTCTTGGCACTGAAATGTGAATGATAATTAAAACCACCTCAGCGGCTCATCTTGCATAAGTAACTTTAAAAGAATGTATCTAGATTTGCAGTTTTCTTTGGAATGCCTGAGTAAAAGACACAGACAACTTTAGATCACTGGTATTAACAGGCTTTTGAATTTTGTTCTGTTTGAATCGAAGTCAGTTGCTAACAAAGTACTAAAAGCTGTTAGAGCCCCCAACCTCTTCCCATAGTTTTCGAATGAGGGCATCTCATTCACGCACATGGTTTTGCAGCATTTCAGCATTTCAGCACTTAGGCACACAGTTCATCAATTCTCTGGCTCTGTCTTTGCAGAAAGGGCTAGAAAGGAAGAGTTTATTTAAACACAAGAAAAGGCAAAGAAACACTTTTGAAATTACCAAAATAGGTTGAGCGTGTTTAGAAAAGTGGAGAGCTTTTTATAAAGAAAGCTGTTTCGGTATGTTGTATCAGGAGAGCTAGGTACTAATTTACTAGCCCATCTACTTCAGTTCAGTGTGTTTTGCTGTTAAACCCACACTTGTGTCTCAAGCTTTAGGAACATTAATAAAATAGCAAAACTCCTCCTAGCCCATATCCATAGCCAGGATCCTTTTAAGGTCTCCCTAAACCTGAAGCACCTGACCACATGTCATTTAAAACATACTGAGATGCACCTACTTCCCCATTTGCTACGTATACTTTATGTATAATTATATATAACAGTCTGCAAAGTGGGGGAAAATTTTTTTCACCTATAGGTTAAAGTCAGTAGAGTTGCCATTGACGAACTGACAGTGTCCTATGTGGTAAGCATTTAATTTAAAATCACAGGGCGCCTGGCTGGCTCAATCAGAAGAGCATGTGACTCTTCATCTCAGGGTCCTGAGTGGACCTACACCTTGGGTGTAGAGATTACTTAAATAAACTTAAAAAAAAATAAAATCATTAATGGTGATATTGAAGTTTTATTTTCATATTTTGGAGCTAATAATGTTGGAGGCCTCAGACATTTTTGCGACATCCTAAGATGTTCCTAGATCTGAGGCTCTGTGCCTGTCATCCTGAGGGCAAAGTGGCCCTGCCCACAAGCCAGCCCCAGGTCTTGGCGGGAAATCCTGATCCCTGCACACGTGGAAGGAAATGGGTGCCTGCAGGAACTGGACGAGCGTTCCCTCATCAAGGGCGTTTGGTCATTAGCTGAGAGGCTGGGGGGAAAGGTGTCCCAGAGAGAGAGACACAGAGAAAGAAAGAAAGTGAGGGGGAGCTTAAAAAAAAAAAAAAGGCAGACAACACAGATTGAAGACAGAGACAGACATTGAAAGACGGAGAGGGAAACACTGAGATATATATATATATACATATGGACCAGCTCCTTGGGGAGCGTGGACTCCGGGACTGAGGCCTCACAGCCCCGCCCCCTGTTGGTGCCTGCGCGCTGAAGTCACTCCACGGTCTGGCACAGGCCTGATGGGACGCTCATCCTCGGTGACATCAGCCTTTGCAGCTGACGAGGCACTTCCCGGGGATCACTGCGTGGGAGACGGTCTCCAACCTTTTTCTTACAGGTGATGTCCACCTTACCCTGGCAGAGCATTTTGTAGTTTATTATAAAGGACATTTCTACCCCTTGTCTCATTTGGTAGGGACCGCAGATTGCGGGTCTCCATGCAAGCCCGTCTTCCCTGGCAGAAAAGCAGCTTCAGTTTCGGGCGTTATTGATCTTCAAGAGACAGCTCCAGTCACAAAATCAGCAATTAAAATTTTTTTCTCCTTTTTACAAATTTTTAAAGATTTTATTTATTTATTAGAGAACGCATGAGCAGGGGGGAGGGGCAGAGGGAGAGAGAGAAGCAGACTCCCCCATTGAGCAGGGAGCCCGATGCAGGGATCGATCCCCGGACCCCAGGATCACAACCGAGCAGAAAGCAGACGCTTAACTGACTGAGCCACCCAGGTGCCCCTCCCCTTTTTTCAGTACGTGCTACTTTGTTACAGGTTCTGTACCGAAATAACAGCCCAAACTGACACCAGTTCCATTTCTAAATCAAATTGTTTTTTATTTCCCCATATCATCTGTTAGACTGTACCTTTGCGCATATTCAGTGTTTGAATATTTGCAGCCCTGTCGTAGATAAAATTTTATATTCTGAATTCTCACTCAGCATTATGCAAGGAGGATAAGCCCTTTAACGGACTTCAGGCTCACTTTCAAGGAGATACAGGAGAGACCAAGGATTGTTTGATCTGAAACAACTGTAGTTAATCCTTTGGCGGTCTTTAGCATTTCCGAGACCCTGTAAATAGAATATTCTCAGAGTATAGAAGGCTAGGTTTCTAGCTTCATGACATGACTGAGTGGTCCTCCATCCATTACTTTGGGAACAAGGGACACAAATTTTTTTTTTTTTTAATTCCAAACATAGTTTAGGTTGCCATTGCCAGCAAAGGAAGACAGAGAAACATTAGTATCACAAAGGGTTAATCTGCATTGCCACTCTTCTTAACCGGGTTTTTTCACAGGAGAAATAACTCCAACTTGATGATTCTTACCATTGTGGCTTATTTTCCAGTCTGTCAAAATCACAGTGAACTGAGGTTCTCAATAATGATCCACTCACCATGATGACATCCACCCCCTTCGTCAGAGAAAGCCCACCTGCCTTGAAGACTGTAGTATCCCCCAGCTCCAGTAACTTGAGCTGTTTGTTAGATTTCTCCCTCTGCTTCACACCAGAAACAGGCTGCTGCTGGATCTCAGCAACCAGCTGATGGAGGCCTTCGTTCCTCTTGCCGAGCGCTCCTCTCGAGGCTCTGCTTTCTCTCCTGCCGGCTCACTTGTGTTAGAAGCTCGGCTAGAGAGCAGTTCAGAGTGTCCAGTGTTCTCTTTGCTGTAGCTCACCTGCTCCTTGAGCTGCACTCCAAGCTGCAGAAACTCCTAGAAGAGAACACAGATGTCATCTTGGGGATAAGTGATAGGGGCAGGTTCTTCTTTGTTTTCTCGTTCTCTGTTTTCTCCTACGGGAGAGACACTGGGCTAAACTGAGCAGGAACCAAACTGGTGTTTTTTGCATTATGGCTTTGCAAGATTTCTAGGTCCCCTGTGTCAACCTGTTTTCAGCAAAGGAAGTAGAAGACAGTCCCAAGCAGAGAGTGTGGTCACCAGTTCTAAGAGTAACCAGTTTCCACAAGCTAGCTTCTGACTTCCTGGAGCTGCTCACTTAGGGCTGTTCAAAAATCAGTTGAGGAATCAATAGAAAAAATTCGAAGTTTCCAAAACAGTTTGTAATCAAGAGAAGCCATCTGAAATGGCTCTGGAAAGAAAGCTGTTGATGAATGCCACATGTTCTGTTAAATGTCATGATGCATAGGACCAAGGAGAGCCATTCTTGTCTGTGTTTGGGGAAAATGAGGTTGTACTCAATGCCATGCACATACACTGGGCCTGCCCTGACTAAAGCAGCTTTCAAAATCACTCGGCCAGAACCAGTGAGTCTCATCTTGCTTATGGGCTATCTTCTCAAAAATCGTAGATGACATAATTCTTGGATTTTTCTCTAGGTAACACGAGGCATGTAATTTATCACATATAAAACATATGAGCCCATTTATCAGTGTCTTGATAATCTTACCTGGTTTAGGCTCTCCAAATTACTGAGCATGCAGGTAGATCTTCCCTCCCAAGAGATAACATTCCTATTTTCATATATTCATTTTCTTTCAAAGAGTGCATATTTAACAAAACACATCACGTAGCATTGTTGCAATAAGAAATATAATGATCTTTGGGAGATTCACCTTCCCAAAAAAAAATGTTTAGGTAAAGCCATTTAACCTCCCTGGAGTCAGGTTCTGGGCTTGCAAAAAGGGATGTTGAGCTAAATTCTCTGGAAGTTTCCTTCCAGCTGTGTGTCCTGTAGAAAGTGCGTTCAGTATGGGGCAGGGCATTGAGTGCCCATGGTGATGATGTTTGAGCACAATGGTTTGCCATTCCTATGGAAGCGGTGTGCAAAATTGTGGACTGGTGTTGGGGGGATGGGTGGGTGAGGTAGGCGATGCCCCTGTATTGGGACATGGGAGAAGAGTGTGGGGACAGCTCACCTGCTTATCTGTTGTGATTTACACAGACCCTTTCCTCTAGCTACTTCAAAGCATTTTTACAAACTCTGGTTCATTATTTCTTCAAGCTCAGAATAATGAAAGGTGGATTGGTGTTTTTTTCAATTAATTCAAAGGTGAAGGAATTGAACTTTACAGAACCTAAAGAGATTTTTCCAAAACTGCACTATATTGCAGAGGGGCAAGGTAGATAAAGTGTTCATCACAGCTTAATAACTGAGAAAAAGGAAATAACTCGAATGCTTCTTTTTGGAAACTGGTGTAAATGATGGCATATTCATCACATGGAATTATCATGTAGCCATTAAAATCATGTTCACTGGGAAAACAGTCATAACTGAACAACATTAAATGATACAAAACCAGGATAAAGCTTCGTATATACAGGAAGATAAAACTGTTTAATGTACAGAGGAAATAAAGACAGAAGGAAATGGGCTAATCTGAACAGTGATTTTTCTCAATGTAGTAGGGTATTAGGTAGTTGATATTTTTATTCTTTATAGTTTTCTGTACTTTTCAGCTTTCAAGATTGAAAAATGAATACATATTATTGTCATAATCATATTTCTTTCATAATCATGGCTATAAAAGAGAGTTTGTGTGTGAGAGAGAGTTTGGAGTGGACCAACTCTAGAGGATGACAGGAAGGATCTCTTCGATGATAGAGGACATGTGAGCCGAAACCTAAGAGATGAGAAGGGACCCGTCCTTTAGAGAACTGGGAGAATCTCTTCCAGGCAAGGGGAACAGCAGGTACAAAAGCCCTGTCAGTTTAGAATCAGTTTAGAATGTTCTAGGCCTTGAAAAAAGGCTAGTGAAGGGGTGCCTGGGTGGCTCAGTCAGTTAAGCGTCTGCCTTCGGCTCCGGTCGTGATCCCAGAGTCCTGGGATGGAACCCCGCATCAGGCTCCCTGCTCCGCGGGAAGCCTCCTTCTCCCTCTCCCACTCCCCCTGCTTGTGTTCCCTGTCTCACTGTGTCTCTTTCTGTCAAATAAATAAATAAAATCTTTTTTTTTTTTTAAAAAAAGGCTAGTGCGGGAAAGTAATGAGCAATGGGGTCCGAGGAATTGCCAGGGGCCAGATCATGTAGGGCTCATAATGAGAAGTTTGGGAATCCCTTGTAGGGGCCTGCCATAATCTGTTTTACAGTTTTGATAAGGTCCTCCTGACCGGATATATAAGGAGTAAATTAGAAGAGGCAAGTGTAGGGGCGCCTGGGTGGCTCAGTTGGTTAAGCGACTGCCTTCAGCTCAGGTCATGATCCCAGGGTCCTGGGATCGAGTCCCGCATTGGGCTCCCTGCTCTGCGGGGAGCCTGCTTCTCCTTCTCCCACTCCCCCTGCTTGTGTTCCCTCTCTCGCTGTCTCTCTCTCTGTCAAATAAATAAATAAAATCTTTAAAAAAAAAAAAAAAAAGAAGGGGCAAGTGTAAAAGTCAAGAGATGAACTAAAGGCATTGCAGTGGTCCAGGTGGGACTGGAGGGTGGTTTGGAGTGGAGCCTGTAGGTTGTGGTGTGTATCTGACCCTGCTGTGTGCAGGAAATCATCATCATCGTCACTATCCTTAATGATTAAGGATAGTTAACTCATTAGTGCACACCACAGCCCTGTGAGGTGGGTGCGACTGTTAGCCTGGCTGGGGCTTTGGAAAGGCTAAGTAACTTGCCCACCGTCAGCTCAGGCTCCAGAGCCAACACCCTTACCCACTCTAGACACAACCGCTCAGTAAACATTCACTCTGCAGAGGTCGCTACCCCCAGCCACGTGCCCACACCCAATTTTGGACCACCTTCTGTCCTCCTTACTACCTCCATGTCCATTCCTAACAGCCTCCCAGTTGTGCTCCCTCTGTCTGACAGAGCAAGATCTGGAAGGTGCCCCGACGCAGCCATGGGCTTGGTCACAGCACTGCTCCGTGGCTAACTCCTAGAGGACAACTGTCCCTTTCCCTTCCAGGGCCTCTCTTTTCTCATTTGCAAAAACTGGGGCTTGGGGTTGGTGTCTCCCAGCTCTCGCTCCCCAGAGTTCTGTGCTCATCCCTTCACTCTCTCATGGCCTACCATCTCCTCTTTGGAGGAAGCTGTCAACACTTTAGTGGCTTTTGAAGCTTGTTGAGTATTATGCATGTTACCTAAATTTAATTAATTTCCTTGTGATGACATTCTTGCCTTGCATTTATGTTCTTTTTTCACTTAAATGTAGGACGCAGTCAATGCAGTTGGCCATTTACGGCCAGTGGTGATCCTGAGATCACAGGAGATCCATAAGAGGACAGGACGGTAGCTAGAAAGAGTTGGAAATAGAGGCCAGGAGGCAGGGGAAGTGTGTGTACCATGCCAGACCATCTGTGCCCGAGGCAGAGTGGCCTGGAGACGTCACAACACAGAGCAATTCAGATCTGTCCCCAGCACTGTGTCACCCCCATTCTGCCTCCAGCGAGTCACCCAATACAGAGAGTCTGGGGTAAAGTAACACATAGGAATGCTATTTATTTGCATCCTTGGCCTTTGAACTTGCACAAGCAAAGTAACAGCTGCTGTGTGTTCTTGGTAATTCCAAGTTGCATTTTCTCTCCTTGAATACCTGAGAGCCTTCACTCATTATCCTGCAAAACTATTTCAGCAGAGAGTCCGTATGCATTTTTCCTCCCTTGATGTGGGATGTTCCTCTGTCCCCGGATAAGTTTATTTCAATGTTTTCCCAAGTGATTTCTCAGAACATTACACATGTGAAATATACCATGAAAGAATAGATTAACGAAATGAGTTCTGAGGTCAAAACATTTAGGGAAAGGAGCTGCCTCTTTCCCCCTCGAAGCAATTCAGGACGCGCATTAACCTGCATATCTTCGTCTCCCCAGTCTCTCCCTGCAGCGTTTGGTCGCCCACCTCCTCTACTTCCCCACATATTTGTTAATGTTTTGCCAAGCACTGGGGTCTGCAGAATAGCCCAGGCAGCGCTGGTTTGTGCTCGGCTTTCAGTGACCAGCAGGCTAATGGAATGCACCTTGCTTGAAACCTGGCGTAAGACTAAAGGTTGTACGACACTCAGGGAAATAAGTATCTTTGCTTTTAACAATGATAATTTGCATGAACTATATTATAGAACAGAATTTCAAACTCTGAAATTTTATTATGAAAACGGGATTCTGAGCATCAGTACATCCGTTCCCGGTTGTTCAGGAAGCTCTCCCTTGAACGTTAACTCTTGTCACATGGCTCGCTCTTTATTTATATATCTGGTACCAAATCATTGGGGGCTATCAGCCTGGTCCATCAGGAGTGGGTTCACTCAGCCCATCCACTTGGTCTTGTCTGGGTTATTAGGGTTGTCCTTGCTAATATTGTCATAGGAATAGCCATGGGGCAAATCTGCATGTTTATGCAGACACAGGTCCAAAATGACCATTTTCACCCACACATGACAGCAGGATCAAACTGCTTATTATAACAAAGGTGTTAGAGTTGCAAGAACAGAGTCATTGCCAGCTTAGTCCTTCTCTTTTGATTTCCCTATCACAGACCTCATAAATTAAACAGATACAGATTTTTCATCTTCTGCCTTATACTTGAGCATTGACTTCAGCCTTTTCCAGTGGAGCGTACTTTACATCTGAATATGGACCCAATGAATGGTATTGACTGTGTCTATCAAGGACAGGAAATCGGCCAGGGATCAATGTACGGATCTTTACTGTGCAAATTCCCATGTGTAAATAAGTGGTTCTCAAACGGGGGTGATTTGGGCCCCTCGAGGGACATTTGGCAATTTCTGGAGACATTTTTGATGGTCAGGACTGAGTAGGAGGGCAATACTACTAATGTCTAGTGGGTCGAGCAATGGGGCTGAATGTCCTACAATGCACAGAACAGTCCCACAACAAGGAATTGTCAGTCCCAAATGTCACTACCGGTGAGGTTGAGAAACCCTTGTATGGATTAATAGGCAAGTCTTTGTAAACTGTTATGGGAACCCACATCCACTAAAGGAAAATCTGGTCACCTGGCCCCTCACAGTCACTCCTCTGCTGGTGTCTAATTCACACAAAGTTGTTTTGTCATCTTGGAAGACTTTGGAACAAGAATGTAACTGTCCCGGGGTGAATGTGCCACCTAGGAGTTAGAATAGTGGACCAAGTGTGAGGAACACAAGACATTTGCCCAAAGAAGGGGACACTTGAATCAGTCCTTGTGTCCTGTTGACACTCATTTGTTAGTAAGACCCAGAAAGTTAGGCAGACTTGTCACTGAGAGATGTCATGAGTAACACAGTATGGCAAGGTCATTCTTGTCATTTCAGTGGGGGTCTGATGAGAGGGGACACAGCTCTAGAGCCAGACATCCTGACTTTAATTCCCGACGGACATTTCCTACCTATGTGATTTGGCGCAAGTTATGTAACCTCTCTGTATCTCACTTTTTTCTTTATTTGCGACATGGCAATGATGCCATGACAATAGAACCTACTTATAGGATAATTATGAGAATTTAACAGTTTAATAAATAAGTATTGGGGGGGGGGCGCCTGGGTGGCTTAGATGATTAAGGGTCTGCTTTCGGCTCAGGTCCTGATCTCAGGGTCCTGGGATCGAGCCCGGTGTCGGGCTCTCTGCTCAGTGGGAATCCTGCTTCTCCCTCTCCCTCTGCCTCTCCCCACCCCCACTCATGCTCTTTCTCTCTCTAATGAATAAATAAAATCTTTAAGAAAAAAAAGAGAAGTATTTGGAACATTGCCTGGCTCAGGATAAGTGCTCTATGAATGTTAATATCATTGTTTCTTTGAGTCAGGAATATGATTCATCAAAAAAATACGTATTTGTTTTTCTATTCAACAAATATTTAGTTAGCACCTACTATGTCCCAGGCACTATTCCAACTGCTGGTGATTCATCAGTGGATCAAACATCAGATAAAAATCTCTGCCTTCCCAGAGCTTACCTTTTAGTGGAATATACTAGTAAAAATGCAAATAGAAAAAAACATACAAAATTATAGTTAGCCTAGTGCCTGTCCCATAGCTGTCAGATAAATGGATATATTTTTCATATTGTTGTGTTATTGTCATATAGCTTATTGGGCTGGAGGTTTGAACTGTCGTCTTAGATAGGAAAAGAAAGCTAAGCCTATCCAGAATGCCATGGTAAGAAGAAATTGAAACTGCTTTGTACAGATTAGAAAGGGAAAAAGAGAAAGAAAAGAAACGAAGTTAGGCCCATCGCCTTTGGTCATTGTGTTTAAAATGAGCTGAGGAGTGCCTGGCTGGCTCAGATAGTGGAGCCCGACTCTTGAGCTCAGGGTTGTGAGTTCAAGCCCCTCGCTGGGCGTAGAGATTACTTAAAAAGAAAATCTTTCAAATAAATAAATTAAATAATTAATAAAAAAATAAAATGAGCTGAACCTTTTGTTGCTTTATTTGTTTGTTTGTTTTTTTTAAAGATTTTATTTATTTATTTGACTGATAGAGATACAGTGAGAGAGGGAACACAAGCAGGCGGAGTGGGAGAAGGAGAAGCAGGCTTCCCGCCGAGCAGGGAGCCCGATGCGGGGCTCGATCCCAGTACCTGGGGATCATGACCTGAGCCGAAGGCAGACGCTTAACGACTGAGCCACCCAGGCGCCCCTTGTTGCTTTCTTTGTATCAGACATACTACCTCTAGGCAGATTTCCATATTCGAAGGCAGCAAGAGACCCCATCTCGCTATGTAGCAAAGCAGAGAACAGTGTCGGTTATTATCAGTTGGCTGCAGCTGAAGAAGAAGAATCCATAAGACCTCACTCCTCCAAAAATAATTCACTTCTGAAAGGAGAAACTCCTTCGGAACAATTGCTTCATGCGTGCAGGCTTTCGCGTTTAGGGAAGAACTTGGCCACTTTATTCACTGGTTCTTTATCTTTTCTTTTCCAGAAATCTTCTCTACGTCTACCCACAGAGGCTGAACTTTGCGAACAAACTGGCATCGGCCCGGAATATTACAATAAAGATTCAGTTTATGTGTGGAGAGGATGCTAGCAACGCTATGCCGGTAAAGACAGAGATAAATGTGTGCCTCCCACCAGGGTGGGCTGGACTTCCCTTGTCAGTCCACACAGACAGAATCCAGGGCTCGTCAGCCTACCGAGTCCGTCCAGTCAAGCCCACATATCAGCACCTGCAAAGGCCTTGATGGCTAGTCCGATATTGGTCCCAGTGTGCTGAAGGGGAAACAGGGTCAGTCTAAATTGAAAGTCTCTTCCCTGACTTATTCCGTAGTGATCTGTGAAGTTTGGGGATGCAGAGCATTTTAGAGCACTGAAAGATGTTATGAAAACTTCCCATACCACTCTAATGGTATAAGAGCTGGAGAGACGGCTCCCGCTGGGTCGGCCATGTTTGCACTCTGCCCAAGCCCAGACAGCATCTGGAGATAAATGCAAAGTATTGCCTAGTAATGATAAACACACACACACACCAGGGGCGCCCGGGTGGCTCAGTCGTTAAGCGTCTGCCTTCGGCTCAGGTCATGGTCCCAGGGTCCTGGGATCGAGCCCCGCATCGGGCTCCCCGCTCAGCGGGAAGCTTGCTTCTCCCTCTCCCACTCCCCCTGCTTGTGTTCCCTCTCTCGCTGTGTCTCTATGTCAAATAAATAAAATCTTAAAAAAAAATTAAAATAAACACACATACACCGTCTCAGCAGCCTTCAGGAATGGATCTTCAGCCTGAGGCAAAATATAAATCAAGTACTAAATATATAGTACAGCAGTCTCTAAGGAACCCAAAAGACCAGAATTTGAATTATTTTACTTATCTGCCACTAAGTGAGATGGGCAGTTAGCTATTACTATTTTCCCTAAGTCCTAGAATTCAGTTCCTATACCTTTCTACTGAAGGAAATTTTTTCCAGTGCTTCTATTCTTCAGATACCAATTTTTTTTTTTTTTTAAACCATCCTTCTGTTGACCCACTCACCTTCCCAAAGCAAGGTATCCTCTTGTGACAGTGATGGGAAAGAAGTCCTCAAGGAGGGCTCCCCTCGTTCTCTCTGCTCTGGCCCCTAGCAAAGCTCCCAGGGCTGCCAGGTACAGCTGTGCAGAAGCTTCTTGGAGGGGACAAGTGAGGGCCAATCCCAGCCTGTTCTCCACTCCCCAGGCCCTGGGACCTTGTCATGAGTATTGCTGCATTTAGGAGAAGGCTCGTTTTCTTTGCCCAAAGGTGAGTCAAATCCTGTGACTTCAGGGCTAAGTCAGGCCAGAGGAGGTTTCTTTCTTTCTTTTTTTTTTTTTTAAGATTTTATTTATTTATTTGACAGAGAGAGAGAGAACAGAAGTAGGCAGAGCGGCAGGCAGAGGGAAAGGGAGAAGTAAGCTCCCCGCTGAGCAGGGAGCCCGACGTGGGGCTCCATCCCAGGACCCCAGGGTTGTGACCTGAGCCGAAGGCAGCTGCTTAACCAACTAAGCCATCCAGGCGCCCCTAGTGTCTTTTTCTAAATAGCAGAAACATGTCAACAAGCCAGTGAAGGTCCTGATTACCCAAGTGAACAGGTCCATGTCTTTGGAGGGAAAAGAAC
Source organism: Mirounga leonina (assembly GCF_011800145.1). Classification (NCBI taxonomy): domain Eukaryota; kingdom Metazoa; phylum Chordata; class Mammalia; order Carnivora; family Phocidae; genus Mirounga; species Mirounga leonina. The sequence goes on from NW_023270615.1 coordinate 10,826,390, forward strand.
CTGGACCAGAGTCACAGAGGGCAAAACTATGTGGCTTTGCTTGGAGTACGGGCCTCTAGACAGTGAGGCAGAGTGGAGAGGGCTTTATTTTTCCAGTCTCACAAACCTGTGGCTCTTGGTCACTAATATAGCTCCTTGGGACCTCAGTTTACCTTTCACAGTTGGTTCTTGTATGCAATTGGGTCAGTTGTAAACCCAGCACCCTTAATTTATAAAATGTAGCTTTGTGAAACCAGAACAGCCGTGGGGCTGATGATAGTTGATTTGATACACCCAAATATCACTGCTAATTTGGTCTTTTCTGTGTTGGTGCACAGGTCATCTTTGGAAAATCCAGTGGCCCTGAATTTCTGCAGGAAGTATACACAGCTATTACATACCATAATAAGTAAGTACATTTCAGAGTTCCAAATACATGCCACGGTTGTCATTATCTCCTGGATTTTCTGAATCCCCTTTTGGTGATTCCTCCCAGAAGTTTTTATAGCTCAGAGACTAAAGGACAAAGGAAATATATGTCAGTTCCATGATTCTGTGTTGGAGGTGCATACTTTTTGCCATTAACGAAGACCGGGAGAAGAACATGTCTTTAAGAATGAATATTGTTTTGACTTTCTGGAGCCTTCTGATGTAGGATGATACAGAGAAGTTTTATGGTATTAAATAAAGAAATACATTTCCTAACTTGCCTGGAGATACTGCAGGGAGCCAGAAGCAAAATCCAGCTCTTCTTTCCCTGTCTCCTTGTCTCCATCTGCCCTATTATCTACTCTAAGAACATTTCAATTGTCCAGAAGAGAAATGGAACCCTCATTATTCTGTGGGTAAATTGAGTCACAGAATAATGTCTCAAACCATTATTGACATTTCACAGGTAAGGGAGAGAGGGTCAGATGGACTCAGGTTTCAGCCTGGTTTGATAACCTTGATCCATTGAAGTATTTCTCTGAACGCTCTTTCCTGCCTTGAGATGAGGTTGAAATGAGTAATGCACCTGACGCCCTTAGGTCTCTGGGACTTTGTAATTCAGTAAATCAGTTTCCATTTCTTTCCCACCAGCATTCATTTGCTAATCCAAATTCCTTTGATGAATACCAGCCATGTGCCAGTCCTTGTCTTGGGGGTGGAGATAGAAAAGGAAGTCACAGCAAGACTCGGAGCCTCATGTTCTTTTCAAATTAAGTTGAACTTTTCCATTATTTGTGGAGTTTTTTTTGTTGTTGTTTTTCCTGACAAAGCCTTTAGTTTGTGAGCAATCTTATGTAAGCAAAGCATATCTGGTGGTATAAAGGTTGGTCTCAAGGATCTTCAGTGTGGGAGCAGAATGATATAAAATGAAAAGCAAAACACCAAGCAGGCCAATTCTAAGGAGCAAAGGGCTGTGGCGTTACAACTGATAGAGAAGTCACTGTTCTTGCTAGAAGTTATTCATGTATAATGTGCTTTTGAAACAGGTCTCCTGACTTCTATGAAGAAGTGAAAATCAAGCTCCCCGCTAAGCTAACAGTAAATCATCACCTCCTGTTCACCTTCTATCATATCAGCTGTCAGCAGAAGCAGGGAGCCTCCGTGGAAAGTCTTCTGGGATATTCGGTGAGTCTTTGCCAACTTGCCTATTCACACTGCACTGGTTGGACTCCGAGGTCCCTGCAGAGATAAACAACTCGGTTCTATTCACTTGCTTTTTTTCTGTCAGAAGTAGCAAAATGTGCCAGACCAGATTCTAGAAAAAGCAGAAATGACTTGACCTAGCAGATGACAAATTTCTGGAATGGCAAGCTTGTGGGTGATAGATATTGGAAGAATACTCATTTATAAAAAAGCATTGCAATGTCCATTATTTCCAGATTTCATATATATGCGCCACGTATAAGACCAGCTCTTTTTCCTCCCAGGGGAAGAAAGTTATTTCTTTAAGAAATATAAAAGGTAAAATAAACATTGATGTTGTCCAGACACTCACAAACATTGGCTGTAAAGAAAAATGCTACTGCTTCAGCTCTGAAAACAGTAAATCATTGATATTACTATCTCAGGAGCTCTCAGGGAATTTAAAATGCAAAGAACTTGACAGAAATTACTGCCCAAAAGAGGCCTGGTCAATATCTAATCATCATTTAGTTGCATTTGATTATTGTGAGCTAGATAAATGGCCAGAATTATATGTTGTAATAAATACCGCTTTATTCTTTACATCATCTGTTTCAGTGGCTGCCAATTCTCCTAAATGAACGTCTTCAAACTGGATCCTACTGTCTCCCAGTTGCCTTGGAAAAACTGCCACCCAATTACTCCATGCATTCTGCAGAGGTAACCAGCAAGTTAGCCATTGGCATTTCCTGTCCAGCGTGGTCTCGGACCACTTTCCCAGATCCACTTCTTGTTCCCTTAACCATGACTGAGAATGTGCAGCCTGTTTTGGGGAGCAATCACCTGTCAGCACATTACATCTTCTTTTTGTTTTTTTTTTTTAAGGGTTTATTTATTTGAGAGAGAGCGTGTGAGGCAGGGGGAGCAGAGGGAGAGAGAAACTGAAGCAGACTCCGCACTCAGCGCAGAGTCCAACATGGGGCTTGACCTCACAACCCTGAGATCATGACCTGAGCCGAAGCCAAAAGTCCAATGCTCAACCAACTATACCACCCAGGCGCCCCATCACGTTGCATCTTCTAAGAGCACATTGCTCTGATAGGAGGGGAGAAGACACTGGTCATGAAACCCCATTCATCACCAACTCTGAATGTTTAGTAAATGCAACTTGCACCCAAGGAAGCATTACCTTGCATTATGCACAAGAAAGGGATTCACAGGGCGCCTGGGTGGCTCAGTTGGTTAAGCGACTGCCTTCGGCTCAGGTCAGGATCCTGGAGTCCCTGGATCGAGTCCCGCATCGGGCTCCCTGCTCGGCAGGGAGCCTGCTTCTCCCTCTGACCCTCCCCCCTCTCATGTGCTCTCTGTCTCAAATAAATAAATAAAATCTTTAAAAAAAAAAAAAAAAAGGAAGGGATTCACAGAATAATACATTGTAAACGGGGAGGCAAACAGAGCCCATTTGTGTTAACAGCTGCTCTCAGCACTGATCCTTTTAAAAGATTCCAACGCTAACTTCCACCAGTTTCTCCTCTGGGTCAGTTGTGGCCCTCTGCACTTGGTTACCTTTATTCCTCTAAAGATGCCAACGTCAGGAGTCTTTCCTTCCCCCCGTTTCCTGCACTGCCTCTTGCTCACCCAAACTCTGCTGCAATCCACCCATTTAAGGGGGCCTTGAGGACTCTCCGCTGCTCACCCCCACAGCACCAGCTCTGCACCAGCTCTCATGCTTCTCGCTCGGCTTGCTGCAGGTTTGCATCAATAAGTATGATTTTGAAGCATATCCCAGACATCGTATCATTTCATTTATAACTATTTTTAAATTATCTTAAAAGATAAGGGCTCTTTTTTTTAACCATCACAATGCCATTGTCATACCTTAATAATTCCCTTATCTTCAAATATCCATTCAGTGATCAAATTTCCAATTATCTCATCAATGTCATTTTTTTTTAAAGATTTCAATTATTCATTTGCGAGAGAGAGAAAGCACAAAGGGAGAAGCAGACCCCCGCTGAGCAGGGAACCTGATGTGGGACTCGATCCCAGGACCCTGAGTTCATGACCTGAGCCGAAGGCAGATGCTCAACTGACTGAGCCACTCAGGTGCCCCCAGTGTCATTTTTTTTTACAGTTGTTTGTTTGAATCAGGATCCAAATAAGATTCACACATTGCTGTTGGTTGACATGTATTGTAAGACTCTTTATCTATAGGACTCCCCCTCCCAACTTTATCTCTTGTTTTCCTTGCAATTTTCAAGTTGAAGCATTTCCCAGGAATTTGGAGTTTGTTCCAACTTTTAGAGTCAGCTTTCTTCTCCACTCTGACTATCCATCTATCATCCCCAGGCTATTCAGTTATTGTCATATTTGCTTTTTTTCCCCTAGAGAGGGAAGCTTCCCTTGCTCTGGGCTACAGGCACATGCCTGGCTTCCCACCAAAACCACTCGCCTCAAAACCACCTGAGATCAACCTGAGTATGTTCACAGACGTTCCCTGATGACTCTATGATTTGGACATGTGGCCCCTTGCTGAAGCCCCGAAAACCACCTTTTCATCATCAAGCTGCACATTCTGATTTCCTAGAATGCCCAGTTATTTTCTTAATGCTGCAAGACAAATGTGGGTTTTTGGAGACAGACACATCTGGATCCAAAATCCAGATGCTACCACTCCCTAGCTGTGAGAACATGGGGGAGCTGCTTACCCTCTGAATCTCAGTAATGAACTGAACCCATACCAGCCTGTAAGGTTGCTGTGGACACTAAATGAGATAACGCATAGCAAGCAACAAACTCAGTTTTTAAAGTAATTTCCTTATATTAGTTCCTTTTTACTTCTTGCACTATGCCACCTTCATAGACATACCCTTAGCTTCACCCGCACTGTCCACTAGCCACATGTGGTTACTGAAAGTGGCTAGTTCAAACTGATATGTGCTGTAAGTATAAAATACAACCCTGCTATCAAAGACTTAGTGGGAAAAAATAATGTAAAATATCTCATGTATAGTTTTTTATATTGATTATATATTGTATCGATAATCTTTAGGCTATATTGGGCTAAATGAAACAGTATTAAAAGTATTATTGCATGTTCCTTTTCAATTTTTGAAAAGTGACTACCAATAGATTTCAAGTGACATATATGGCTCATGTAATATTTGTAGCGGACAGCGCTACTTTAGATTATAGGTGGTAAACTCTGGTGACCCCAGGGGTCAGGGGAGCAACATCATGAATGCTGAGTCCTTGTGGAATGTGTTCACGCTGGAGATGGTCTGCCTGTCGAGGGTCATATCCCACCACGCTGGGATGCAGGCCCGTGTCTTCGTATCTTCCAGTTCTCAAAGGAAGTTAGAAAAGCAAGCTTTGGGGGCACCTGGGTGGCTCAGTTGGTTGAGCGTCTAACTCTTGATTTCGGCTCAGGTCATGATCTCAGGGTCATGAGATCGAGCCCTATATCAGGCTCCATGCTCAGTATGGAGTCTGCTTGAGATTCTCTCTCTCCCTCTGCCCCTCTCCCCACTCGCTCTCTCTCTCTCTCCCTCAAATAAGTAAAAAAATCTTAAAACATAAAGCAAGCTTTCATGTGAAATTTCTTGACTTTCAAATGTTGGCAACTAATTCAAAATGTTTCCAACACTGGGCCACACTGAACTTGTCTGTAGGCTGGATCCAGCTTTGGGGCCCAGTTTGTGACTCTGTCATGGATAGTTCCAAAAGTCCACACCCCATGCATACATCCTACTCTTGCAAGTACAGCATGCTTCCTTCCACTAGAATGCAAGAGATGCCCACACTCCTGTGACTGGGTCAGGCTAGGCCATTCTCTCTCAGTGCTGTATGTTGAGGTTTCTAGAGAATGCTGATTCTGGTGGGTATTTAAGGGAAGAAATGGTCCCTAAGGACTGCAGGAGTGTTGATATATAAATGGTATAGAAGAGTCATTTTGAGTAATTAATGCAGGAACCTACTGGGCCTGCTCTTTGGAAACATTTTGTTAAAAGGCAAAGTAACTGTAGGCCCTTGAAAGCATTAGAATTTCATGTGTCATAAGATATTCTACACTTTGTCTTGACATTCCTAATTAACAGGGAAATCACTGCAATATTACTTTATTCCAATCCCTAGAATCCAGGGTCATCTATGCTGGATGGGAGCTTAAAATAGATCACTCACTTCAGACCCCTTCTTTTGGGGTAAGGAAATGAGAGTTAATTGGACTTGTCAAAATGACAATAACTAGTTCAGTGAAGAACTTAACCTGAGTGTGGGAACCCTAACTCCAAGGCTAGTTCTATCAGGCTTCCAGGGAGGGAGATATCTGTATAACCCTGACATTTACACTCAAGCTGCCTCGCTCTGCTTGTCAGTAACCAGAAAGGGGGATTGAGTTGCTAATCGGTTTTTTTTTTTCTTTCTTTAACACAGAAAGTCCCTTTACAGAATCCTCCCATTAAGTGGGCTGAAGGACACAAGGGAGTATTTAACATTGAAGTGCAAGCTGTTTCTTCTGTTCACACCCAGGTAAGGAACATCAGTGTCCTCTTCAAATCAGAGTCAGAGGGCTCCTGAGGAAGAAGGGGGTGCAGCAGAGAAACCTCTGTGGATGGTCCAATGAAAGATCAGTGAGAGTCTTCATGCATGGATAAAACAAAAAATCACCTTTAGTTCTTTTTGGAGGCATACAGACCTGTTCAGGTTTTACTGGTTGTTTAAAGGGAGAGACCTCCGAAAAATGTCGAGCGCCTAGGTGAAGGAACGCAGTATCTGCACTTTGGGCTGAGAAACCATGTGAGGGGCTCCATGTGCAACCTTTTCCTGCTGGTGTCTCACTTCCCTCTGTCATTCCGCCATTTCTCCAAGCTCCCCCTCCCCCCAATTCTCTGTTCCTTCCTTTTCTTGCCACCGTCCTCACTTTACATCTGCTCAGACCCCTTTTTGGCTGTGTGTTTAACCAGGTGTACTCGCCTCTGCCCACAAACCAGATCAGAGGCCAAATTCCGTTTTCTTCAGTTACTAGTCATCAAGAGATTCTGTTTTGTGCCCACTGCTCTATAGAGCTGTTTATAGCCTTGGTCTGAAACCGCCGGGTCCTAGTCCCCAGACCTGAGACTCCACCCGTGAAGAGCTTATCTGTGCTCATGCATCCACTGGTGAGCGTGGATGGGGTCAGCCCCAGGAGGCCTGCCGTCTGTCTTCCTAGGACAACCACCTGGAGAAGTTCTTCACCCTCTGCCACTCCCTGGAGAGCCAGGTGACCTTCCCCATCCGCGTGCTGGACCAGAAGATCAGCGAGACCTCGTTGGAGCATGAGCTAAAGCTCAGCCTCATCTGCCTGAACTCCTCCCGCTTGGAGCCCTTGGTGCTCTTCCTGCATCTGGTGCTGGACAAGCTCTTCCAGCTGTCCGTGCAGCCCATGGTCATCGCCGGCCAGACAGGTGGGAGGCCCACGGGGCTGGAGGCAGGCAGGAGGGGCAGGCAGCGCCTTGTAGGACACATGATTTTCCAGAAATCCTGAGAACAGGGACAATGGGGTTTTCCTTTCTATTGATGATGTGAGTCCAAGGGAAGCCAAGACCAGTGATAATTTTTTTTTTTTTAAGATTTCCTGGACGTTAAAATAAAAACCATATTAATACAGGATGCTTAAAATTAATAGCTTTTAAAAACAGATGTATTGAATGATTAGAGGTGATCATTCAAATTCCATTCCTGGTAATTGATGGATTTATTCGACCTCTGAGATATTTTTGTTTTCTTGACCAGCAAGGAGATATAATGTTTTAAGGAAGTAAGACAAGTCGTATTAAATGGAAGCAAAGGAACTGTCTAAATTGAAATTCAGTGGGATCACTTTTTTTTATTGAGCCATAATATGCATACCGTAAAATTCACTAAAGCATACGATTCATTGGCTTTTAGCACATTCACACGGTTGTGCAACTATCCAGGTATCCAATTGCAGAAGATTTTCATTAGCCCGAAATGAAACCCATGCGCCTTGGCAGCCACTCCCCATTCACCCTTCCCCTCAGCCCCTGGCAGCCCCTCATACAGACTTCCTGTCTGAGAGTATATTTTAAAGGCTTACTTGGAACAAATGAACACCAAATACAATGTGTAAGACTCCTGGAGTGTCCGATTCAGAGCAGAAGGGGTTCCTGGGAGTGTCAGAAAAGAAGTGAATCACACAGTGGGGTTGTGGCACATGAATGGGTGGGGAGGGAGTGATGAACTCAGAGCCTGGCACACACTGGGCAGCTTTCAGAGCCAGGGAAGAAGAGGACCTCCAAATCCCCCGTTCACGCTGTGTCCTGGGACGTATCTCTCGTGGCGCCACAGATAAGGTTATCCTGTGCTGCAGGCCAGCATCTCCTACGTGAAGCCCTTGCCTCTCCAGCTAGGTTCCTGCAGAGTGGCAAGCTCCCGCCTCCCACATTCCTTCCCATGTGCCCACATATGTGCACCCTGCTTTGTATGTTCCAGCGATTGCTCACAGACCTGTGCAATAGACAAAGTGTTCATTCCTAGGTTTTGAGCTGCTGCTTTGCAGCAAGTTGCCACCTGTCACGGGGAGACAGCAGGCCGAGTAGGTAGAGGCACTTAGCATATAAGCATTTATTCAGAACCTATCTGTCAGGAACTATGGTCGTCACAGGAGGGAGATAAGAAGGTGGGAGAAATGCGCCTCAGCCCCGAAGGCTGGAAGCCTGCTCAGAGAGACAGAGGTTACCACCGGGAACAGCCAAAGAACTCTGAGTCTTGGCGTCCCTGAAGCCCTGTACCGAGTGCTGTCCGAGGCTTCGTGGAGGAGGCGGGATGGTGCCCAGCGGTGAAGGGTTGATGGGATTTTGCTGGAGGGAGCACAGAGGGCTTTCCAGCTGAGGACAACAGCGTGAGAAAAATTGCAGAGCTAAGACAGAGCAGACATGTGATGGGGACAGAACAACTGCCTCATTTTAAAGGAAGTTGAATTTGAGCAGGAATGGGTACAAGGTTGGGTAACGAGGGTGGAGCCAAACCGTGGAGGGCTGGGAGCTCCTGAACAAGACCGTACACGGTGAATCAATAGTTTTGTGTGGACCCACTTTGGAGAATGGCACGATACACCTACATTTTTATTTTTTGTAAGATTTTTTTTTTATTATTTGAAAGAGAGAGAGAGAGCGAGCATGAGCAGTGGGGAGGGACAGAGGGAGAAGCAGACTCCCTGCTGAGCAGGAAGCCCGATGCGGGACTCGATCCCGGGACCCTAAGATCATGACCTGAGCGGAAGGCAGCCGCTTAACTGACTGAGCCACCCAGGCGCCCTATACCTACTTTTTTAGATTAACCTGCACGCCAAGAGTCTACATGGTGCAACGGCACATCTCAAACGGGAGTGCGTGTCAGAATCACCGGGGCATCTTGTGAAATGCGGATTCTGACTTCAGTAGGTCTGGGGGGTCTGAGAGTCTGCATTTCTAACAGGCTCCCAGGTGACGGTACTCACATCAGGGCAGGTCCCACTGAGTAGCACCCAGGTTGCGGGCACGGTGGAGAGGGAGGGTTGCCTAGATGGTCTCCTGTCTTTGTGGTGAAGACCCACAGTGCTGGCCAGAGGAGGCAGACGAAGGAGGAGAGGTGAAGTGGTTTGCAGTAAGCAGTAAGTCACTACAACCACTCACCCTGCCCTGGCCCTCGTTGTGCCCAGCCTGGTTCAGCGGGTCAGCTGTGAGGACTCCTGGACGCTACCCCAGAGAACATTCTAGCTTGGGTTCATTCGGGACCAATTGTGAGGCCGCCCATTTTTCTCTCGGTTCCTCAGCCAACTTCTCCCAGTTTGCGTTTGAGTCCGTGGTGGCCATAGCCAACAGTCTGCACAACAGCAAGGACCTGGCCAAGGACCAGCATGGGAGGAACTGCCTGTTGGCCTCCTACGTGCATTACGTCTTCCGCCTGCCAGAGCCGCCGAGGGACCCACCGAAGTCAGGTAGCGTGGCCCCCAGCTGCGGGCGCCTGGCGGGCAGGCCCCTGCCCCCACCCCGCTGCCCCGTCATTCAAAATGTAATAAAAAGCCCAAAGTTAAATTTTATATTTGAATTTTATTTTTTTCGGTTAGAGTTGATTTTATTAATTTTTAATTTATTTTTGTATCAATGATACAAAACTTATGTGAATGCTGAAATTAAAAATTTATTTCTCGTTTTCTTTTTTTTTTCCAACTTGCTTCCTGCCTCCCTCCCTCTTTTTTTTTTTTTAAGATTGATTGATTTATTTTAGAGAGACAGAGCTCATGAGCATGGGGAGGGGCAGACAGAAAGGGAAAAAATCTCAAGCAGACTCCCTGCTAAGCATGGAGCCCAACACCCAGAGCTCCATCCCAGGATCCTGTGATCATGACCTGAGCCGAAATCAAGAGTTGGACACTTAACTGAGCCACCCAGGCACCCCCTCCCTCCCTCTTTTTATACCCGAAGCACTTATTTTTTTCTGCCTCTGTGATAACCCCTCACTGGTCTTTACCCAGTGGGTAATTTGTTTTCAGGTGAGGATCTTTTATTTTCAAAAATGGAGACGTGACAACAGGTGTCTAGGATGCTAGGATAATAATGACAAAGAAAAACAATAAATACCCGATAGTCGTGGTGAGCACCGGTTCCTAAAGTTTTCATTGTGAAAAGATAAATCCCTTTCCTCATTTCCCCCAAACTAAACTTCTGAAGTAATAATAATGCATTTCTCCACTCTTCCCAATTATGTTCAGGGTCCTAATCAACCGGTACTTCTGGTCCGCAGGATGTAAAAAGCATCAACAAGTTTACAAAATTCCAGGTCCTAATGAAGAAACTTGCCATTTTTATTAGACCATGCAGCCTCATTACAAGTAAACCTGTAATTTTTTTAAAAAAGATTTTATTTATTTGAGAGAGTGAGAGAGAGTAAGAGAGAGTGAGCAGGAGTGGGGGCTGCAGAGGGAGAGGAAGGAGCAGACTCCCCGCTGAGCAGGGTTTCGAGGTTCCGAGCTCGAACCCAAGACCCTGGGATCATGACCTGAGCCAAAGGCAGATGCTTAATGGACTGAGCCACCCAGGTGCCCCAGTAAACCTATAATTTCGATTGAGTTTTTAAAGATACTGGTAATATCTCATAGACTTGCATACTCACTTTGGAAGACATAGATGCAGTTAAAAATGAACAACGATATGTAATATATACTTATCCTCATGGGGTGCAGATGCTTCCTTGGATTCTCCTATCTCAGAAGATCTTGCATGACTTATACAGTTGTCTTATTTTAAATATTAATAAATTTAAAAGTTCCCATTTCCAGCTTGTCTGGAGCAAGCAAAAGCTCTTGTGACCCCGGGGGCTGTTTCCCCGTCGCAATAATAGGCTGAAGCTCAGTAGCAGCCTGTGCCTTTGGATGAGGCACATGTTTCCAGTTTACCACAGTCCTCACCACTCCCTGCTGCCTCACGCCCTACTTACCCCCAAAGCAATGCCCCTCTGACCTCCCCTAGGCATTTGATAATAAGACCCTAATTCCAAGATCTAATCAAGTGGGTTTTCATTCCACTCTCCACCCTGTCCCTCTCCGGTTCCCTTCCAAGCACAGTAAGTGACTCGGATCCCCTTTCTGTTGGCATGTCCGTACCTGGTGGAGTGCAGGTGGTGCCGCTGCCGCCCTCCCTGACCCGCGCTACCACACGTACGGCCGCACGTCTGCTGCCGCCGTGAGTTCGAAGCTGCTGCAGGCCCGGGTGATGAGCAGCAGTAATCCAGACCTCGCGGGGACTCACTCTGCGGCAGACGAGGAAGTGAAGAGCATCATGTCTTCAAAGGTAAGGAGGATGCCCTCGCGGGGAAAGGGACGTGAGCTTTTTTAGTTTTAACGAAAACTTGGAGACACAGCACAAAATGGACCACCACCAGTACCACAGCTCTGCTGGTCACATGTTGTCATGCTTCAGCTTTTGAAACGATCGAGAGCATTCTGGAAAGAAGCAGAGGCAAGACTGGCATTGAAGATCTGCTCAGTTAGTTAGTGACGCTGGTGGGAAGTTTTTAGAGCTGATTGAGCCACAGGGAATCTATTTTCAAGGGAAACAATGTAGCTTTAACTTTTTTTTTTGATGACTAGAACATCAAACATTTTTATTTTTTAAATATCTGCCCTTTACATTCATTAACATCCACAGATTAATTATCCCATATAATAATTCCCAAGAGCAAAGCCAGGTTTTATAAACAGAAACAGATCCTGAGATGGTTGATGACTTGGGCTATACTGTTTTCCTTCCATGAATTCTTTGCTTTCTCTTGATAATTGTATTTTATAACAGTTGCAGATTTATAGAATTACTGCCACTAGAGTACAGAAAGTTTCTGTATACGTCATACCTAGTCTCTCTCTGTTAACATTTTACATTAGAATGGTACATTTGTCACAATTCATGAACTAATATTGGTCTGTGATCATTCTTAACTAAAGTTCATATTTTATTCAGATTTCTTCAGTTTTTCCCTAATGTCCTTTTTCTGTTCCAGGATCCCAGCCAGGATACCACATTATATTTTGTAGTCCTGTCTCCTTAGTTTCCTCTTGGTTGTAACAATTTCGTAGAGTCCCCTCGCTTTTGATGACCTTGACACTTTTGAGGAGTCAGATATTTTGTAAAGTGTGTCTCATTTGAAAATGTTTTTCGAGCCTGTGATATAACCACACACCATAAAACTTACCCTTCTAAGTGTATAATTCAGTGGCTTTTGTTTGTTTTTCCACAAAGCTACCATGAATTCTTCATCTGAATTTTCTTTCCAGTTATCCATGGCCTCCATGGCTAAGTTTTTCAACTAGTATCATTTCCCCTGATTATGATAAATCAAACTCTCTAGGTTTCGACATAATTTCTCTTACACAATCCACGCACTTGAGACAGTATGTTGTGAGAAAAAGGAATTTGGAGACCGGGGTTGGGTCTGGACTCCACCACCAGCCAGCCTTGTGGTCATGGGGGAGTCCGCTCCTCCCTTGGGCCTCCTGTTCCTCATCTCTGTAGAGTTTCTGGACCCTGGATGAACTTAAGGATCATCTATGGATCCACTAGAGATTCTGACAATCTCGAGTGTGCACCATATGAAATTGTTCCTATGCCACCTTTTCTGACTTACAAAATCAATCCAGGGCTGGGCTGGAGTGGGCTCCTACCAGTTTCTGAGAGCCGATTGTTCAAATTTTCTGGCATTTTCTGAGCCAGTTGTTAGATACTACTAAAAAATGACATTATATAAATAACAAATAAGTTATACTAAATAAAAAATAATCTAAATGCAACATGGTATCTTGGATTATATCTTGAGGCTGAAAGTGGACATCAGTGGAAAACCTGGTGAAATCCGCATCTGTGGTTTAGTTGCTAGTAAGGAGCCAATGTTAATTTCTTAGTTTTGACAAAGGTACCAGAGTGATGTAAGATACTAACATCAAGAGGAACTGGGTGAAGAAGGGCGTGCAAGAACTCTGGACCACCTTTGCAACTTGTCCATAAATCCAAAATTATTCTACTTTAAAAAGATAGTACTCAAACACCAGCCCTTCCTCGATATTTTATTACACATTACTCTTTTCTGTGTTCTTGAGGTTATTTGTGTCTCTAGTAGCTGTATGGTGGAAATACTCCATAATGATTTGCTGGTGTACGTCTCTTCCCAACACCGTGTTCAGTGATGTCATGTGAACTTGCAATCTGCCATGACAAAAGCATTTAAGGTACAGAAATAGGCAAATGCTGTAAATCAGCTCCTCCCCCCAAGAGCTGGTTGTTAAACATTTGCCAACACAGCACAGTCTGACCTCATGTGTAAGGTCCCTTTAAGCATTAGCATTTTCTTTCTTTTCTTTTTTTTTTTTTTTAAAGATTTTATTTATTTATTTGAGAGAGAGAGAGTGAGAGAGCACAAGAGGGGGGAGCGGGAGAGGGAGAAGCAGACTCCCCGCTGAGCAGGGAGCCCGACGCGGGACTCGATCCCGGGACTCCAGGATCATGACCTGAGCCGAAGGCAGTCGCTTAACCAACTGAGCCACCCAGGCGCCCGCATTAGCATTTTCTGATTGCCCAGGGGACAATCGGCCTGCCTCTATCATTGACAGCCTTGATCGTTATGATTTCATTTAATAAAAGTGAAAATATTAAATTTCTATGTGGATTGGGTTAAGAATTTTCTAATTGTTGTGTAGCAGGGGGAGAACATTTGTCCACAGTGGTTTTTGACAATTTTTTAAATATAGCATTTAGGAGCCTGTGACAGTACCATCCTAGCCCACAGAGAGGCGCTGTTCCCACACTTTTTTTTGTTGTTGTTGTTGTTGTTGTTGCTACCCCAATAAAGTCAGAATATCCAAGGGACTTCAGCACCCCCTGTTCCTAAGTAGGTTTTAACTCTGGGTTGGTCTGCACACTAAACTACTAACAGTGATTGTCTCAGGAGCAAGTAGAATGAGGTTTGATTTCACATTCTTTGCTTTGTTTTGTATTTATTTGTGACAGTTGTTTTACCTTTGTAACCAGAAAAAAAAGTAAGAAACGCATGAAAAATGAATTCTGAGGTTGTGAGTTCCAGACCGCTGGCTCATCTTTTAAGTGAACCGCTGTCGGTGGACTGATGAGTCCCGGTTTGTGTATTTCAGAGTGCTGATCGCACCTGCAGTCGGATGTCCTACTATTGCTCAGGCAATAATGATGTTCCCAGTTCGACCGCAGCCCCAAGGCCAGCCGGCAAAAAGGTACTGAGTGGGGCAGTGTGAGGATAATTTGCTTGTGTCTTCTTGCTGTGATTGATAACAGACACCATCAAAGTGCTCTCCTGCCTCGCTCCCCCCTCCACACACACACACACACACACACACACACACTTTTGTAGTTCTGTCCCATGTCATTCATTTTTTGACCAATTGATTCCTATTCAAGGGTTCTCCAGCTTACCATACATCCGAAGTCCCTGGAGGGCTTGTTAAAACTGATGGCTGGACCCTACCCCCGGAGTTTCTGATTCAGAAGCTCTGAAGTGGGGCCCGAGAATTTGCATTTCTGACAAGTTCCCAGGGGATGCTCATCCAGGGATGATGGTTTGAGAACACCTGCCTTAGTTTCTTTTTTTTTTTTTTCCATTTTTTTATTCTTATGTTAATCCCCATACATTACAACATTAGTTTTAGATGAAGTGTTCCATGATTCATTGTTTGTGCATAACACCCAGTGCTCCATGCACAATGTGCCCTCCTCAATACCCACCACCAGGCTAACCCATCCTCCCACCCCCCTCCCCTCTAGAACCCTCAGTTTGTTTTTCAGAGTCCATCGTCTCTCATGGTTCGTCCACCCCTCCGATTTCCCCCGCTTCATTCTTCCCCTCCCGCTACCTTCTTCTTCTTCTTCTTTTTTTTTTCTTAACATATATTGCATTATTTGTTTCAGAGGTACAGATCTGTGATTCAACAGTCTTGCACAATTCACAGCGCTTACCAGAGCACATACCCTCCCCAGTGTCTATCACCCAGTCCCCCCATCCCTCCCACCCCAACCCCCACTCCAACAACACTCAGTTTGTTTCCTGCGATTAAGAATTCCTCATATCAGTGAGATCATATGATACATGTCTTTCTCTGTTTGACTTATTTCACTCAACATAATACCCTCCAGTTCCATCCACGTCGTTGCAAATGGCAAGATCTCATTCCTTTTGATACCTGCCTTAGTTTCTTTTTCAGTAGAAGGTGAGCTGGGGACAGTTCATCCTCAACAAAAGTGCATGACAATAATTAGGTATCATTTATTTCAATACTCTTTTTTTTTTTTAAGATTTTATTTATTTATCTGAGAGAGAGAGAATGAGAGAGAGCACATGAGAGGGGGGAGGGTCAGAGGGAGAAGCAGACTCCCCGCCGAGCAGGGAGCCCGATGCGGGACTCGATCCTGGGACTCCAGGATCATGACCTGAGCCGAAGGCAGTCGCTTAACCGACTGAGCCACCCAGGCGCCCTTATTTCAATACTCTTATCAGATGACATGAAAAGCTTTCCTCAAAATTCATTCTAACCAGCTTTACTTAGGAGTTGAGAGACTGCGAGCTGCCCACCAGAACATCTGATAATAACAGAATTCTTCAGTCATAGTCACAGCCTGTGTGGTTTGAGGGGCGGGACTGTCTCCCTTAAGTTTTTTCTCTGCCAGACTCTCAAGTATTGCTCCATTAGAGTAGTGACTGAAGTTAAGGTCTTGAGTGTCTTTCAAGACCCTTATTAAAATGTAAATATGCTGATTGGAAGGATAACACAGGAAGCCATTTGCAACAGCTGACACAACAGGGAATGTTTATTAAACATGCCAGGAGGGAATGAGCCTCAGCTCAGCTTGCTTGGCACCAAGGGAGGGAAAGATCAAGCGTGGGGGGGCCCTGGCAGGGCCTGAGGGTGCAGACTTCTCAGTAATCCGGGCACCATATGTCTGGGGAGAGGTACAGGGTTAATTTTAAAAGAAGTGAAAGAAGACAGGGCAAGGTGCTGAAAATAATTTTTCACTTACCCTAAAACTCAGCTTTGGGCTTTGCAGGGACTGGTTACATGTACCATTCGACCTTCTTTTTAAAGCATGGTTTGCCTACAGCCTCGCCTCCTTCAGGCAAACAGGCATGTTTGGCTTTGCCGTTGCCGTGTTTTGACTTTGTTCCTGGCCATCTCAATGCCTAAAAGAGAATCATTTCATTTCAGAGGGAAGTTTAGACAGTGTGTTTCTTCAATAGATCAGCAAAAAAGGATTTAGCTGCTTGGCTCTCTTCTGTAACCTCCGGAGCAAGGTGTTCTTGTAACAATGTTGCCTGGTAAGCAACATAAATTACTTTAAGAAGCAGCTTATCCTCCTCTAATCTCTAAGACTCTGGCAGTCAAACTGACCTATTTTCCAGAGGTTACCTTTGAAGCTAGTGGAGCGAATCTTTCCTACACCGGCAAGATCCAGGTGTAGCTGACTTACATCATCTGCCCACTTAGACCACCTGCTAGATTAACATTCCGCGCCTCATGCCGCTCCCAGGTGGGTGAGCTTCGTGGACGGCTCTGAACAGCAAATGCTTTTCCGTGTACTAAGATTATAAAGGTTTGACTCACCTGGCAGAAGGAGGGTGAACCTCCTGACATGCTGAAACACCTAAGCATTTTGCATTCATCACCATTACCCGGGTGAGGCTATAAATAGTTAAAATGCCCAGAGACCTGCACATAGATTTTCCATTTGTGTCCTTTTGGTATAGCTTAGTAACTCAAATTTTAATGTACATAAGACGGTAAATTGAGTTGCATGCACGCCGTACAGGGTCAGTACCTTGAAGATGTATCAAGGACAATCTTTGCTATAATCAATTTTTGTTTTAGGGGTTGAGTTTGAAATTTAACTGCCATATATGGTAGGACCTTAGGGTGTGGTATTAGGATGTTCAAATAGTTTCAGCTCTCTTACCCACAGAACAATAATCAATTAGTTCATCTGTATTTATTCTAGGTTTTATGGTCACCAGATTAATGAAATCCAGAGAAAATACCCAGACATCATTTTTGCCGTTAGTTAAGGTGGCCACACATCCGTGTTTGCCCAGGACCAAGGGCTCCCTGGGATGCTGGACTTTTCTGTTTTCAGATCGAGACAGTCTCAGGCAAACTGAGATGAATTGGTTGCCCTACCTTTAGTCTTTTTTTTTTTTTTTTAAGATTTTATTTGTTTGACAGAGAGAGACACAGCGAGAGAGGGAACACAAGCAGGGGGAGTGGGAGAGGGAGAAGCAGGCTTCCCACCAAGCAGGGAGCCCGATGCGGGGCTCGATCCCAGGACCCTGGGATCATGACCTGAGCCGAAGGCAGACGCTTAACGACTGAGCCACCCAGGCGCCCCTGCCCTACCTTTAGTCTTGAGCTTGTTCCCCAGCAAAGCTGTTGTCAAGAGTATTAAGTAGCCACATAAACCCGGGAATGGGAAATGTACAAAAGATGCAAAAGTCACCATCTGCTACATTTGCTCTCGAGCAGTTGGATAACTTGAAGGGAAGTACAGACATAAAGCAGAGCTGAGGAATCTTCCAGCATCTGACCCTGGCAGAGAGGGCATTGAGAAGCATGAGTTCAGGCTGCTACCACTATCTAATGCAGAAGATCTGCTCATTAAGCCCAACCCATCACATTTCCCACAGTGCCATAGTGGTATTATAAAAACAAAAATCATCCTATCTGGAAGGCAGTTTAGATATCACCAAGACATTGGTTCTCTAATTGAGGTCCCTGGACCAGCAGCTTGTCACCAACACCTGGGAACTTGTGTGAAATGCGAATTCTCAGGCCCTGTCCTGGATCTGCCACATCCAAATCCGAAACTCTGGGGCGGACCCAGCAGTCTGTGTGTCTTCATGATCCCCCCGGGGATTCTGATGCACGTTCCATTTTGACCACCATTGCTACCAGCCAGCAGATTTTACGGATGAGAAAATGGAGAGTAGAGAGAGGAATGGCTTGCCCGTGGTCACACAGAGGGTTTGCAGCAGGGTCCAAGGTGAAAATAACGGTCCCAGTTCTGACCCACTACCCCAGAATGCAGAGTCACCCCCAGGCAGAGGCCATTCCTTCAGACCTGGCTGTCTTACTTGATACCTCCACCACCAACCTTCTCCGACCCACCTGGAAGGTCCTCCATCTCAAGTAACCTCGGCATTGATTTTGCCATCCACCTGTGGTCTGGGACACCTGGGACACCCGTGTCAGGAACTAACAGTTGGTTCAAAAGAGAAGGGGTGTGGGTGTAGAAAGCACCTTCCATCTCAGACTGGTTTTTGTCCTTGTCGTCCAGCATTTCCACGAGGAGCTCGCCCTGCAGATGGTGGTCAGCACCGGGATGGTGAGAGAAACCGTCTTCAAGTACGCCTGGTTCTTCTTTGAGCTTCTGGTGAGATTCTGGCCTGTTTGTGTCTGTGCTCAGCAAGGCATGAGGCACATTGCAGAAAGGCAGTGAAGTTGTCCCCCTCTTAGGAACTGACGTTTTATCCCCCGAGTTGCTCCCACTGAAAACCTGGGATGGGTCCTTAAAATCCAACTCTGCCTCACTCCTCTGCCCCGCTTCCACTCGTTCTTGTTAATGCTGCCTTGAAAACATACCTCCAGCCTCCGGCTTCTCCTCATCTTCCCTGCTCCCCACCTGGCGCTTCTTGTAATCACTTCCTCTTTCACCCGCCTGCATTTCTTTTTGTTCTGGTCCGTCCATTCTGCACAGGGCTGCTGACTCTTTTAAAACAGACCATGTCAGTCTCCTCTGGAAAACCCTTCCATGATTTCCGGTGTACCGGAAATAAAGCACAATTTTTTTTTTTTTTTTTTTTTTAGATTTTATTTATTTGCGAGAGAGAGAATGAGAGACAGAGAGCATGAGAGGGAGGAGGGTCAGAGGGAGAAGCAGACTCCCTGCTGAGCGGGGAGCCTGATGTGGGACTCGATCCTGGGACTCCAGGATCATGACCTGAGCCGAAGGCAGTCGCTCAACTGACTGAGCCACCCAGGCGCCCTAAAGCACAAATTTTATCATGGCCTACAAAGCCCTTGTCTGATTATGTTTCCCTCTGTCTCTCACCTGAGCTCATACCATCTTGCCCCCTCTTTCAGCCCCATTGGTCCCATTTTGGTTCTTTGAAGGTGCTGTGGCCTTTCCAGCCTCAAATCCTTTCTCAAATTCTCTCTCCCCTCCCTACCTTCCATCCCCCCACGCACACACATTTTGGGTTCTTCTCTTTGGGTTTTAGCTTAAATGTTACCACCCCTGAGAAGTATTTCTGACCAGCTCACACTGTAATGTATCTTCCTCTCTATTATTCTCCTCTTAAACACCCTGTTTACTTCAATTCCAGCAATTATCACACTTTATACTTGCTTTTCTGTATGGCTTATTTCATTTCTAGGATTTGGGTCTATCTTCCTTACGATCATGTCTGCCCCAGCACACTGTTGGGTACCAGACAAGTGCCAACTGATATCTACTGGGAAGAAAAAATGAGATTTGTAAATTTGTTTACCCTACAACTTCTGTCTGATCTCTACCAGAAAAACAGAAGGCACAGCCGTGTTCCTTCATTTTAGAATGAAGACAGTAATACTAATACCCCTTTTGTAACTGATTATTGAAGTGAAAAGATTTTACTATAAAGCTATAAAGCAACTAAGAATATCCATGTCGTCAGTGCTGATAAATGGAGATAAAATTTGATGTGATGTTAAATGAAAAAGGTATACAAGTGTAGACACAAACTATAGTTAACCCATGAACAATGTAGGGGTGAGGAGTGCCAACCCAACCCTTGCACGACTGAAAATTCTCATGTAACTTTTGACTTCCCAGAAACATAACTACTAATAGCCTATTATTGCCCAGAAGTCTTGCTGATAACATAAACAGTCGATTAACACATATTTTATATGTTATGTGTATTATATATTGTATTCATATGCTAAAGTAAGCTAAAAGAAAAGAAAATGTTAAGAAATCATGAAAAAGAGAAAATACATTTATAAGGCTGTACTATACTTATCCAAAAAAAATCCACATATAAGTGGACCTGTGCGGTTCAAACCCATGTTGTTCAAGAGTCAACTGTACATAAAAATGTTCATACAAACAGTCCCAGGGATTAGGATTAGGAGTGGATTAGGATTTAGTGGTAGAGTGAGCTTTATATTCACCGGGTTCTTTCCCCAGTGACATTAAGTGAATAATTTTTTTTTAAGAGAGAAGGTAGGATTTCCCCCATGAGCTCTAGTTTATTTATTTAGGTTGAAGCCTAAGGAAAAGGGAATACTACTGAACAATAGGATACAGACAACAGGAGGTCAAAAGAAACAAAAATGAAAGTCACACTGCGGAGGAAATGGGAAGCGATGTGCAGTAGGGTTAAAAAGGAGTCAGGCCCACACCGCAAAAACATCCAGGATCCCAATCTTTTAGCATTTCACCGAGTTCCGACCACTAGCTTGAGAAAGCTGTTTTCAAAGCACAGCCTCAAAGTCTTGCAACAGAATCACCAGGGGGAAGAAGGGGGTGCTTAGTAAAAATAAAGCAGATTCTTAAGGCCCTCCCTAGCACTAGTGAATGCAGTGAGGAAGAGTGGAAGCCAGCAATGGACATTATTAACCTGTCTTCCTGGGGGACTTCTAAGCTCACTGAAGATCCACTAGTCCACACCATCCCTGCCCTGTGAGGCCTCAGCAGAGCTAAGGGTCTGTATACATGGCCAGCGCCAGGATTTTCCATTCTAAAAGCCAACCTCATCCAGGTGGATGCCTGCAGCCTACGAGTCTTGGAGCAATAACGTTAGCAGTGAGACATGAGCTCTGTGCTCTGGCAGCGAATGGACTGGCCTTAAAACTCTCTGTTGAGGTGTGAGAAGTATCAATACCAACACTCCATGCCCTGTACATCCTTCTACTTACTTAACCCACTCACTGTCAAGTTTCTCCGTAAAGAGGATTCACTTCGGTCATAATCCGTCTGTAGACAATTCATACGAATAACCTTCATAATGCAATTGCATATGGCAGTTGAGTCCATTTGTCATGTTGCAAATGAAAAGTCAAGAAGCAGAAAGTAAAATTGACATTGTAGAATCTCAATGAACAAAGTCCCAGAGGAAAGCAGTATCCCAATTCAATGTTTTCACACACGTGCACACATACGTACACACACACTTCACCTGATCATTCTTAGATATTATTGAGTAGTTATGTAAGTACAATTGTTTGACCAGAGAACCAAACTTCTAGAATGACTGTTCTCAAGCTCAGCTGTGTGAGAGTTCCAGTAGCAGCTGTCAGGGCTCTTTCCTACGTCCTTGGAACCTCAGTAGAGAGCTATGTGATAAGTACCTGAGGGGTTCTCCCCACTGCACACATAGGAAACCAAGGCTAAGGAGGGTTTGCCCAGCCCTCTCAGTCACCAAGGACAAGATGCTCAAGGCTGTAGTCCAGCTTCTGTTCTTCTGCCATTTGGCCTCTCCTTGGAAGCTCAAAGTTGCAAAACATTTCCTTAGCCTAAGCTGTTAACAACATGCAAAACCTTTATATTCGGAAGTCAGCTTTAATGCAGCAAAGCTACGCTTTTGCCATTCCCAGCCAGAATGAAGTCAGCCTTTCGAGGCCTGAGTGGCTCCACCTGGCATCCTGGAGCTTTGTCTTGAAGGCAAGTTTGCATTCTCTGCGGGTGTCCCAGTGACTCTGCCCTTCATATAATCCCAGTAGCCACTGGCATCCCTGAGGAAGGAAAAATAATCACATCCAAAATGTATCATGCGTTGTACTGTGTATGTGCTGGGCACCGTTTTAAGCTTTATCTCATTTAATCCTCAAGCAGCCTTGAGGCCAGAGTTTTCTATCATTCCTGTACATGGATGGGGTTGGAGGAAATGTGGTGGCTCTAAGGAGGAATCTCCAGGTCTGCCAAAGGCTTTGTCTTCTTTAGTACCCTTAACCACAGGGAGCTAAGAATCATGGAAAAGGTGAAAATTACTTTTGATCTTGCACATTTATCTACTAGGACTCTGGGAGAGGAAGCAAAAGCTAAAGCTGGTAGCTCTCCTTCCCTCTAGGAGTCCTTGATGGTAAACAGATGAGGTAGCTGGAAAGAAAACTCCTGCTGATCTGAGCGTATGGAAGGGATTGACCAACGGGCAGATCTCCCAAGACACTGGTGCCCCAGGGCTCTGCATGTGGTAACCTAAGTGTGTCAGGGTCCTGGCAGGACACCGTTGGCATCACTCAGAAGGCTTGACGGAAAAGCATTCATCAAAGGGACAGTGCCAGGGTGAGCACAGGGGGTTGGTGGGGCACCCGGGGAGGAGCCTTTATCTACCCATTCCAGGTCTGGAGGAGCGAAGGTGGGGAACAGTGTAACTGGGACTTAGAGAAAGCTGAGGCAGAGCAGAGGATCCCCATGACAGGAGCTGGAGTCCTACAGAAATGTCCCCACTGCCAGAAGCTTGCTGTGGCCCAGATGAGGGCAGCGGAGTGGACATATACCTCTGTGTCCTCTCCCCCACTGATCCCCTGCTGGTACCTCCCCTTGGCCAACTCCAAGCAGAAGCCCAAGGAGGCCTAAGAGATGGAGTCCGTAGAGATCAGCTTCCCAAGGTTCAGAGATTGACACAAAACACCAAGAAATGGATCTCGGCGCTGGGATTGGGGCAGATGGAAAGTACTGGGGCCAGCCAGAACTTTGCACAGGAAACCGATCCCAGACCCAGACAGCGTGCGCAGTCCTCTATGCATTATTTGTGCATTTGCCTTACTGATGCTCAGGAAGCTGTTTAAAAACCAAAACAGTTTTTTTCCCCCATGAAGCCTAAAGAGAAAGAGAGGACAGCCTCCTTGGACTTAGCCAACAACCTGCGCCATTTGACACCCTTCAATTGTGTTAATGCCCAAGCGCTAATAAACAATTACTTTGGCTTCAGAGCTGTCGAACACAGGCTTTGGGCCAATTTCACACTTGCTAATGAATAAATCCCTGTGCTTCTAGAAACTGCTGAGCCAGACTTTGGGGACCCACAGGTAAATAGGTGACCTAGTTTACTCAGAACGTGAAGTTTTGCACCAACAGGCTCTTTAGAGGTACCCCTGCTGTGATGGGTCATGAGGGCCAATGGGGGGAAAGAATTTTCCAGCCTCACCCCACCTACAAATAATATAGACCAAGCATCCACTAGTATTTATTTCTACTGGATGTTCTTCTCTGAAGAGCCAAAGGACACAGTAGCTGGCAAGTGACTTACAGTCTGGAAGGAGGCCATTGATTGGAAGTACGGTATTGTGAGAATTATTTATTTGGTTGTAGGATGGCCAAGCTCAGCAGGCAGAAGCTGGATATAACAGTGAGTTCTAAAAGTCTGGTGCTAGGGTGAGTTCGCCGGAAGAAAAATCAGGATGGGGGCAGCTCAAAACAAAGAGGCCTTGTCTTCCCTAGGTCCTTTGTTAGGAACATGGTGAGAGAGACATTTTTGTCAGACAAAAATGGAGCCCAGTCCCCAACTCTCATCCTGATCCTCCCTCCCACCAAGTATGTGAGACTCTGTGAGGTACAGACTCATCTGTGTGTCCGGAACCAGGCAGGACTCTCCAGTGAAGAGAATCCATGGTCCTTACACTGGGCTTAGGATCCTATGTTCTTAGGTCTTCTCTGAGCTGGCCATGGTATTATCTGAAAACAGAAAACACATAAAGCCTGTCTGTTATTCTCTTCTTATTTTACCTTCTCTTTGTGTTTTATCTCTGTTTGTCTCAATGCTAATGAAAATTACTGGCCCTGCGTTCTTAGAACCAGGAATCTGCTGGTAGTGCATGAAAGTTCTCCCATATGGTGACTTCAGTTCCCATCATAGGAGCAGAGAGCATTTTTCCCATATAACTGGCTTTGTCTCCTCTTCTTCCAGCCCTGACCTAGGGAGTCATCTTCAGGCAAAAGTGGGCAATTAACTCCTAGGGCCATTTCTTTTTGCAATGACTCTCTGATTAGGCTGGGCACATTCACGAAAATGACCTCAGAGGGTAGGCATCCAAGGTAAGAACTCCCAGTCTTGCCCATCAGAGTGTTCCTGATAGCTCTAAGGAACTTCTAACAAGGAGGAGACATGACCCCAGATGGTGTCAAAGGGCCTTGTATTACCCACGAATCTCCTGGCCTCAAGAGGAAGTCCAAAAAACAAAATGTGATCTTGATTTTAAATGGTGGTAGGCATTGAGCTGGTGTCGTATATGGTATATTTTTAATACATATCTTTTAAATATATAAATATATATATATTTTAAATGTTTTATTTATTTATTCATGAGAGTCAGAGAGAGAGAGAGAGGCAGAGGGAGAAGCAGGCTCCCCTCTGAGCAGGGAGCCCGATGCGGGGCTCGATCCCAGGACCCTGGGATCATGACCTGAGCCGAAGGCAAATGCTTAACCATTTGAGCCACCCAGGCGCCCTATAAATATATTTTTTAAGTAGATATATAAAGCAAGATAGTCTTAATTGACTTCAAACCATAACTTCTCCTAGAGGCAATGTTCCAAATAGTGGTTAAGTTGCCAGCTAGCATAATATAGAATTGTTTCTGGAAAACTGTGCTCCCTGTTTCAACTTGAAACTCAAGAGGAGCATTTGTCCCCTCTTCTCCTTATTGTTTTGGGGACAGAAGTGACTTCAGTTCACATCAAAAACGATATCCTCAACAGTTCCTTCTGTGGCACGTGTTGGCCCTGTCATCAAGCAGTACCTGAATGGTGACAGGAGTCCTGTCCACATCTGCCTTGCCGTGGGCGGTTGAGGAAAGGGCAGTCTTCTAACACTGAAGCTAGAGAACGAAGCTCCCCGGCTTTGTGAGCAGCAAGAAGGAAGCCCCCTGACTTGGGGTCAAGAGGAGGACATCCTTCCCACCTCCTGCCACCATGGTAACCCTCTGTGTGGCAAGAGCATTTTTTGTCCAATCTTCTTGGGCAACCACCAGTGCAGATAAAGTGTTAGGAAGTCCACTGTTAATGAGCTTTTCTTCACGTCTTTCCCCCTTCTCCCCAGTGTGTAAGCAGCTCACCAATTTCTGTGCTGACATTTCCCCCACCCCCTCTGTAGGTGAAAAGCATGGCGCAGTATGTACATAACATGGACAAACGGGACAATTTTCGGAGGACTCGTTTTTCCGACCGTTTCAAAGATGACATAACTACTATTGTTAATGTGGTCACCTCGGAGACTGCAGCCCTTTTAGTGAAACCTCAGAAGGTAAATGTGTCGTTATTCTTTATTTTCTAAATCTCTGACCTTGCGCGTCTGTTATTTCCCTAAGCAGAGAAAAAGAAGCATCCTCTTAAGCCAGTAATTTAAATGTAACTAAATAAACATGATACCTAAGTGCAGTTATTACACTGGATGGGACTCTAGGGTGGGGCTGGGGGATTGTCAATATAGATACAGGAGGGAGTATTCTCGTTCTTAGAAAATACATCTTGACGTATTACGTACGGAGTAATGGGCATGATTTTTGCAACCTACTCTCAGAGTCAATGCCTCTGAAAAAAAATCGTTATACACAGAGCATGATAAAGCTAATGTAGCCAAATGTGAAGTATTGATAAATCTGGTGAAAGGGCATGTAGGAGTTCTTTGTACTATTCTTGCACCTTTTCTGTATTTGAAATTATGTCAAAATAGAAGGTTGCAAAATGAAAAAAATGAACTGGAACAATTTTAGAAGGCAACCATAAAATGTGAGGCAGGAGTGGTCATTATTAATACCTTTACCATTATTAAGAATGTGTAGAGTACCCAGTGCTCGGGAGGTTTCCGTTTGGTTATTTCTCGTGGCAAACTGTCTCAATGAAGCAGTGGTCTGCATTTTGGCAGGCATGGAAAAGGACATGCAGTGAGGTTGATAGATTTTCCAAAAGCCATGTGGCTAGCAGCAAAGCCAGGACTGAAGATTCCAAGCCCAGAATATTCAGACAGTTATGTAAGCTGCCCAGGAATGGTCCCTCTGCAGGATCCTGGGGCAGGCAGACTTGCCACTCAGAGATACTGTGGAAACTTCTCTGTCAGGTCCCTCTCCATCTCAGGGGCTGTTCAGCTTGGCCTGAATTTGCAAACGGCACATCAGAACAAAAGGAAAATATTCTTAAATCATATTTTCAGTAGAGGCAGAGAAAAGTGATTTATCATTCTGAGAAGGACATAAATATGAAAAAGTGAAGCCCCAGGTGCTCTGAAGTCCTGTAAAATCTCTCATAAATACGAGCACCGAGAGATGACCAAAACCAAAGCTCTTGCCTCAGTTCATGCAAGAGTTCCCTCTACCATGTGTAACTCTGACCTCTCTTAGGCTGGGAATGCTGCCTAATTGGAGGGAAAAGAATTTCTTATGTAACAACCAATTCTTGTATCCTGATGAGATTTTCTCAACAGTTCCTTATAAATTAAGAATCTGTCTCACTGAAGATAGTGGATACATTTCATGTTAGTTTTGCCAAAACAATAGTTACCAGAATCAAATAAGTTATGGTAGAAGCATATGAAAAAAATATGAGATAGCCATTAAAAGCAAGTTTTGAAGAAAGGCTTAAAATGTGGAAAGATGTTCATAGTATAATGTTGAATGAAAAAATTCGAGGCCCAACATCGTGTATAGGAGAACGAGCTCAATTATGTACATATGCATATGCATATAGGAAAAGAAAGACTGAAGGAAATGTACCTAAATAATAACCATAAATGAAGAATTGCTTGATTCAACCCAACACTCATGACACCTGCTAAGGGCTCACTTGTATTTGCTGCAGTTTGCAGGGTCACCAGCTTTGCTCCGTTTCTCCCCCAGGGACACTGGCTGAAATAATAGGGATCTGTCTGTCTCGGCTTTCCCACGAGGGACCTGGTTGTTCCTGATCAGGGTTTACCGCAAAATGATTCGCGTGTTGGTTTGTTTTTAAGGAAAATGAACAGGCAGAAAAGATGAACATCAGCCTGGCTTTCTTCTTGTATGACCTTCTCTCACTCATGGATCGTGGCTTCGTATTTAACCTCATCAAACATTATTGTAACCAGGTGAGCATCCCACGGACATAGCTGTGTCATTCCTGGTTCCTTCTCTTCCAGTGTCATGCTCATTGCCAAGTTAGCTTAACTCCTGTGCATTCTGGGTTTTGTGATCATTTGTTTTATGTCATTTGTCTTCTGCTGTGGACATCACTAGACACCCTGGTTCGCATGGATTCCTGGAGCATTTGCCAACCCAGCACAGAAAAACAGACAAAAGTCCCTGCCCCCATAGAACTCACCATTCAGGGACTCAGATCCAGAGATCGTTAGGATTGGAAGATAATTCAAGCTTCGCCCTTTTGGTGTTCGGGTTAGGCATGAAGAATAGAAGGAACTTGCCCAAAGTTCCATGGCAGAACACATCCAGAGCCACGGTCTCCAGAGTCTTTCCTGGGGTACACCTCCAGTAGCACACCATCGCCCTCCCTGGAAAACCTCTCCCTACGACTCCTCTGTTTTTCCTTCCTCTGCTGACGAAGTTTCTGGACTAAAGTATGCTGATTAGTGGCAGCATCGCTATATGTTTACAGGGTTGTCTGATTGTCTTCACTGGAACAGTTAACAGAAATCACGTGACGGTCACATTTGGTCTCAGACCAGGTCTAGAATTCAACACATGAGGTCTCTTTTCACATACTAGGGCAATTAATTAAAATGTGCTTGTGGAATTCGGACTTTAAAGAACCCTGATAAAATCGGCCAAAGAGACCGCCTCACTGAGTGCAAAGCAAATATTTAGAATCCAAGAGCGTCTTAGCAGTTCCGCCACCTCAGATTTTTAAGTAGGATTCTTCTTTTGTTCGCGATCCCCCTTAAATGGCTCCAGCAGTAGTCATGTAAGTAGCGGTTGACTGCTCTCGTTGCTGTTGCTTCCCTTCCCTATTCCTGCTCCCACTGTCACCACCTCCGACTCTCACTGCCACCCCCTAACCCCTGGCACCGTCACCGGCCTGGTCACCAGGGCTGGCTCCTCGCTGCGAACCAGGCACTGTGCTGCACGTTTTCTAGAAGTAGCATCTTTAATCCTTGCAGGGTGTCTTCTACCTTTTGCACATGGTAAGGTTGAGGTTTAGAAGAGTCTTGTAACTTGTCCAGATTGGAAAGAGCCACATCTACCTAACTCTGGGGTGCAGTGGATTAATCACTTTCTTCTCTTAGGCCTGGCTCTCCGTGGTTAATCTCTTCGTGACCCTAAGTAATTCATTTAACGTTTCTGGGTCTCATTTCCTCATTTGTAATAGTTTGTAATAGAAAAGGAACTGCCCCCTTTCCCCCCGCAAAAAAAGACCATGACTTTTCTAAAGGAACTTGTAATAAACCGACCTGTAAAAAGAGAAACCTAAGGAAACCTCAGAATTCCCAGAACACCAACATCTTGAGTGCCCTGAGCTCCTGACCCTGCGTGGATCTTCTGTTTCGGATTCCACCAGAATGCAGGGGTGGAGGACTGTGCCTTTCCTCTTTGCCTTTCCTCTGTGCAGTCCCTCTTAGGTGTTGAGGATTATAGGTCATCAGATGAATTGCAAATAAAAGTTAATATTTTTTTCAAAACAGGTCATTGGATGAGTTGCAAATAGTAAATCCGTTTTTCAAAAGTTAAAATAGGATATAGAGAAAGGAGATACTGAACAGCACGGTAGGCCCATGGGTTAGCTGCTTTTAAAGAAAAAAATGAATCATGACAGTAAGGCAGACTTTTATTCGGGACCATCAAGATAAGTGTGGGGACCGTTGCAATGGGATTTTACAATACGGCAGATTGGGCTCAACTATAAATACAAGGAAAAGTGGGAACTTATAGCCAGGAAGCGGGGTGGGGGGATTAGTGGATGAAAAATTCGTAAGCAGAAGCCTCAGAAGAGAGGAGGATTCTAGCTGAACCAACCTAACAGGATTCTTACTGAAGACAGGCCAGGGTGACCAGAAACCCCCCGGGGGGCTGGTGAGGGATGAGCGTTGAGGAATTGGGCAGATACCAAGGTGACGGTCAGACATCAAGGCTGGGTGGGGGTGGGGGGACTCTGGCTAAACTGATGGAGCAGGATCCTTGCTAAAAATCGAGCTCTCGAGGACATGCTCAAGGGTGGGCCTATTTGAAAAACAGCTCAGAGGAGCCTGGCTCGCATTCGGTGAAGGAGAGACTCTTCATCACACATGGATACTTTTCATTACCAAAAAACCAACAAGGCAGTCCAAAGAAGATGTCTACCTGCCCTGCAGAGGCCCTTTATAATTTCCTCTTTCGTTTTCCTTTCTTCTCTCTTTCTCTCTCTCTGTTTTCAATCTTTTCCTTTTCTTTTCCGTTAGGGTTGCCTCTCATTTACCCTCTCTTTCTTCCTCTTTTGTGTCTCAGCTTCCAGAGAGCCTCAGACTTGGAAACTGGAGACCTGTGTTCTAATCCCAGTGATGCCGTTCAACTCCTCTGTGGGATTTGGGCAGCTTTATATTGGCATCAGTAGCTCCCTCATCCACCAGAAGCCAGAGCTGGATTAGATTTATTCAGGCTTTGACGTTTTGATTCTCTGCTCTGTTGGCCGGTGACGTCTGTGGATAGTGCTCAGCATAATTAGTGTAGCACTCGGACCTACAGTGATCACGTCCCGTAATCAAGGGTGATTCAATCCACTGATCCCAGCTATCTAGATAGACTATGAGCATCATACCTGACGCAAGTTACATTCTTCCAAAGTCCTCTGATTTTATCATTTTTGCATACCCTCATTCAAACACCCCATCGTATTTCCCACCATTTATAGACCTTGTGATGATGGGTGTGATCTCAGCCTTTTTTTAAATAGTCACTGACAGTAGACACATCTAGCTTTTCAGTTGCTTGAGGTCACTTTCATCGTGCCGCTAAGGTAATACCCGTCCCTTGGGGAGTGCGACTGAGGCCGCTACTTTGGGTCCTGACCTTTGGGGAGGATGTTTCCAGAACTGCCCCTTATTCTCTTCTAAACATCACCAAAATTATTTTTGAAATTTCCGTCTTTAATGAAGTCTCAAGGGACCTCTTGAGGATACCTTCTTTCAAGAACAAAATCTTATGCTTTCACATTCTGACTGGTTTGACCCAGCAGCTCCCAGTGAGTGACCATTAAGTGAGGGGCATACGATCGGGTTCTAATCAGCTCAGTTTGCTGGTGGCTCCATTGGTCCGAAGTCAGGCAGCAAGACACACTGACAGAGAGCATCGGTTCTGGTAACTGTTCTTACCCAAAAGTCATGTTTTATTTTTTACATAGTATGTAACTACAACTGGTGGATCCTGTAGGCAGAATGACCCACAGCACAAGGGCTTCCCCTAAGATGGCTGAAAATACGTTGCTCATTTACATTATGTCCTTTATAAAACTGCTCTCAGAGTCCAGAAGAGGAGGCAGGTCTGTTCACAAGGATGAGATGCTGGGGCGCGAGGGTGTTGATGATGATATATTGAGAGTCTCAAGGCCCCTCATGGCCCCCTTTCCTTACTTTGCCTTAAAAGAAGCTGCGTCTGAGGGCGCCTTGGTGGCTCAGTTGGTTGAGCGACTGCCTTCGGCTCAGGTCATGATCCTGGAGTCCCGGGATCAAGTTCCGCATCGGGCTCCCTGCTCAGCAGGGAGTCTGCTTCTCCCTCTGACCCTCCCCCCTCTCATGCTCTCTCTTTCATTCTTTCTCTCAAATAAATAAATAAAATCTTTAAAAAAAAAAAAAAAAGCTGCATCTGAGTCAGAGCCCATAGAGTCTGGGTCTTCAGTTGTCACCTCATCCGAGGGAAGCAAATGATCTCTTCCATTTTGTCACTCTTCTCAGCATTTCATCGCTTATGCTGTGGTTTTTGTTTTAATTTTTTAAATTGAAGTCAAATTAACATACGGTATTATATTAGTTTCAGGTATACAGCATACTGGTGCAGCAGTTCTGTACGTTACGCGGCGCTCACACAAATGTGATCTTCACAGTCACCATCCGGTGTGGCTACCACATTGTGGTTTTTTTTTGTTTTTTTTTTAAAGATTTTATTTATTTATTTGAGAGAGAGAGAATGAGAGACAGAGAGCACGAGAGGGAGGAGGGTCAGAGGGAGAAGCAGACTCCCCGCCGAGCAGGGAGCCCGA
>NW_023270615.1:10857721-10860496 GCF_011800145.1 Mirounga leonina
CAACCGACTGAGCCACCCAGGCGCCCCTACCACATTGTTGACTGTATTCCCTGTGCTGCACTTTTCATGGTTAGGTTGTTTAAGGAGAGACGTCCTCATAACTCTTGCAGCTTTCTCTTGCTTTCTCCTCCTCTTCCTCCCCTCTTACTTTGGGGCAGACTGCAGCTCTTTTTGCAGGGACTACATACTTTCCTCAGTAATGTGATGCCTTTATCTAGGGAGCCGGCCTGAGAACTCCCCATCGGGGCCTTTAATTAGAAACTACAAAAGAACAGTTGTGGTGTTAGAGTCACCCAGTCATATTCCATTAGTTTTGTGTGGCCCCATATGGGGTCAGCTCCTTTCATTTAGCTTCTCAGACACAGTGGGGTTTTTGTGAAATTCATGATATTATGTTACACTGAAGACATACCTCCGGATTATTTGTAACACCAGTTTGCCACAGTGTTGTAGATGTGACAAGGGTGGGGGTCGGGTCGAGAATCCACACTGTGGACACCTGTTAGGCCAGAGTCATTAAGGGGAACAGTAACGCGTGACAACTCACTGGGCCTCCCTTTAATATAGAGCTTTCCATCCGTTGCACTGCCCCTTAATTTTTATTAAATTGATTGTCTTAATCTGGAGAGAAAGGAGATTTTTGTATCTGTCAGCTTCAACTCCATTCACCTTATAATAAACACATCTTTCCTGTTTTCATTTTTCTTCCCAGCTATCGGCCAAGCTCACCAACTTTCCGATGCTCATTTCCATGAGGCTGGAGTTTCTGCGAATCCTGTGCAGCCACGAGCATTACCTCAATCTGAACCTCTTCTTTATGAATGCTGATACTGCTCCAGCATCCCCCTGCCCCTCCATCTCTTCCCAGGTGATCAGCTACTGGAAAAATTCCTCAAGCTCTTTGATTTAATTAGTTGAGTCACTTATTACTATAAAGGTTGGTCTTGTTAATTAAAAGACAAATCAAGCTATTCACACTGGACCACTTGATCCAGATACACACAAGTATGGTACCCGAAGTTGCGCCATCTAACTGATCATTTACAAGGTACGCGATTGGTTTCTTCCTAGGCTCAAGGGTCCCTGCTGAGGCCAGGAAGAGCAAGGAATCCATACACATTATCAGAATTTAGAAAATCATAAATAAGTCACGTAGCTTCCTCTGTCTGGCATCAGTCATCTTGCCACATTAGGTGGACCATCTTCTTTGCTCACTTTTCTTTTCCTGGACCCCAGAACCATAAAATTCATGAAATTGCATATTCCTTTATATTAATTCCAAAATGATCTACTAGTGGTTTTCAACACTGGTATTATATCTTTGAGCTATCCTAGAACTTTCTATTAATACTGTTATAAAACGGAGTTGGGTGCAAGACGAGTCCATCTTGAATTATACTCCAGATAATTTAGACAAGCACTAAAAAGACCTTGTCATAAACGAACGCAACAGTCTCTTTTATAGAGAATGTATTTCTAATGAGTCTTGTTCTTTATCTGCCACAAAAACAAACAAACAAACAAAAAAACACTTGTATACTATTTAGAGACAAGACCTGGGCTGACGTGGCTAATCTTTTTTTGTAACAGTTTCTCACAGTTTCTTAGGTTCAGCGGGCCCCAGATTCTAGAGGTATTATGCAAATACAGAATTCCAGAGTCAAATAAATTTTGGAAACCCTGTGTTAACTGGTTTGTTCGCATTAGGCCACCAAAGAATCCCTAACTTGTTAGTGTAAATTGTAAATACCCAAGGGGTGGAAGAGAAACGTATTTAATAACCACTGATTCCCAAAGTGATTTCACTATTGGAAACCTTTTTTTTTTTTTCCTCTATAGATTTCTCAAGGGACTCCTGCCCTCTAGAAAAACTTTAAGGAAATGCTGTTTTACAAGACAAATCAGTAGCTCAGGGCAGCAAGCAAGATTTCTCAATATTAGGTTCTATTTTTGTTGCATATTCCTTAATACTAATACAAAGGTGAAGGTTTGTCTTACTAATTAAAAGAAAAAAAAAAAACTTAGCCATTTATGCCAAGTAGCAGGAGCCAGCTGTCAGCCACATGACCATCTCCTTGTGCACTGGGGAGGATCGGACTTACAGCATCAGTTCCAAATGGGCTAACTTTGTCCTGAGTCTTCTGCTCCATTTCCCTTCTGACTACCCCAGGGAGTTAGCAACCCTGGGGCCGAGGCCGAGCCTCGGATTTCCAGAGACGCTTTCGATTCCTTTAGTGCAATGTACAATGTGCCCCCAAGATAACACAGGAATTATCTAGGACTGATAAGTCTCACACTTCCCTCCCCGACTCCCCTGCTAGTTCCAGCCCGCAGAATTCGGGCAGTATGCAGAAGCTGTACTCAGAAGTGTAGCTGAGGAAGCAGGGTCCTCAAATCAAGGAGGCAGTTTGTAGGAGAGGCATTCCCTGCTCAAAAGCCCCAGCATGGGACACAGTGCCCGTTTCCCTAGGTTTCCCGATCCACATGATATCCTTGCACTTTCATCTTTGCTTCTGATCTGGGGTGAGGAAGGGAGTATGAATCTTTTTGTGAGAGACCCTGAGGGCTCTGTTTTCATCTTTCCCAGCTGACGGTTCTCTGTCTACGGGGATGGGAAAGCAAAGTGACCACCCGAAGTACAGCTCCCACCTGGGGACTCTCCCTGGGAAGTGCTTACAAAGCCTCCCTCCAGGCAGCCCAGGCTCCTTAAACACTGGCCATTGTGATTTGAATTCCTGGTCCTTGTTCCTTATGGAACTGCTCCTTGCATTTCTT